>NC_133542.1:36377356-36682079 GCF_048773025.1 Camelus bactrianus | reverse complement strand
AGTAAAGAATGAGTGCACTATTTAAACAAAGTATTAGTCTATTAGCTACAGTACAATAGGAGATGCTACCTACACCTGAAAATTATTTTTTGAGAAATACAATAATGTGGGAAATGTTTAATTGTAAAGGCTTAAAAAGTAAATAGAGGCAAGGAAAAGCCACATACAGCTCATCTACCTGAAGGATGGTTGGAACTTCAACTTAGCTTGATTCTTCAGGGAGTGATTTTCTTCTAACACCTAGTTGAATTCATATATAATATTCATCCAAGTGGCTCATTGCATTTGCAGAGAAAGCCTCATTCTGGGCTTGCAAACATTATTTTTTTTAATGGTAAACTTAAACATTACGTTTGAAAGCACCAGTATAGAAAACAAGCCTTCAAAATATTCATTCAGTAAGATGGCAGTCCTCCCTGGGCTAAGAATGATGGGCAGCCAGTGCTCAGAGGCTACCTCTGCACACTCTGATGAAAACTGGGGTAGGAGGAAAAGATCCAGCTTATGGGAAAATTAGCCTCATTAACCAAATGGACTTGGTAAGATATTCCTCCTTTTACCATTTTGAATAAAAAAGATGAGCTATGTGATTCAAATTATTCTCAGAAGTATGGTCTGCCCTTATTGCATAACTCCCCCTGCAGAAAATATATAAAGAATTCCAGCCCTCTACTAGGCACAGTGCCATGTACTGGGGATACAAGATGCAGGCTCTGGCAGTGGGGACATAGTCTTCATACCATTCCTAGTAACTAAGCAACTAGCATGTTGACCTGCTTATGGTAGGTATTCAATAAACAAATAAATGAAATGATAAGTAATTCATAACTTATAACCAGTACTGCCTGACTGGACTTCCCTGATTCCCTGTAGAGACTCTGCACTTGAGTGGTTCATTTTTCATACAACAGCAAATATTTGGGGTAGGAAACTTTTTATGGATACTTACTGCAAAACCTTTAAATTTGCCAACATAGATTTTTCTCTATAACCATTGTTATTATTCCACTGAACTTCTAATACCAAAATTATTCCTTGCTAAACTATTTTCCAAAAAGTAATAAAACATTTCTGACCTCACTTAATGCAAAACTCGAAAATTAAATATACACAGCTGAATGGAAGACAGTTTCCTCACTTAAGCCACACATGATCGAAAAGAATAATCAGCAAGTATATGGTGACTTTAAGGGCCTTCTATTTATCTTTTTCTCATGGTTCTCTCCTCCACAACTGTGCCTTCTTCTTTGGGTCTCTAATGCCATTCACTTTTCAAAGTCTGCTCTTAGGGAAGCACCTATAACTTTGTAGAAAACAAAAATTATTCTCCCACTGGCTCTTACATTTTAAAGCTGAAGTCTCGTTGTGAAGAAAAAAAATTGTAACCTGGTAAAGATATTATAGCTTTAAGGAGCCAGGTGGGAGGTCATGAGAGGAAAGGTAGGGGATCCTTCTCAATATCCCTGTAATCAGATCACTCAAGCACTGCCTTTAGTGTT
Source organism: Camelus bactrianus (assembly GCF_048773025.1). Lineage (NCBI taxonomy): Eukaryota > Metazoa > Chordata > Mammalia > Artiodactyla > Camelidae > Camelus > Camelus bactrianus. The sequence goes on along the minus strand of NC_133542.1, from coordinate 36,680,580 downwards.
CATAAGAGTGGGTTGCTCTGAATAATCATTCATAATAAATTTATTTATTCATTCCTTCCCTCCATGATTGAATGGTTAATAGGACAAAAGTCTTTGACACTAATGAGACAAGATGGAATTATGAAGTGACAGAAATTTTGGTTCGGAAGTAAAAGGTACACAGTGAGTGAAATGTAAACAGTGAATTCAGTACATGAGAGAGCCAAGTGGAGTAGACCTGGGAAAACATAGACACTACCGAAGAGAGTAACTGGCCTCTAATGGCTTGAAAGGACTGAGATCAGGGCCATACCTGACCTGTGTGCCTTTGGGAAAGCACATTGGAAAGTACTTAAAAACTTTTAAGTAGAATGGAAGTGAGAAGTTAGGAACCGAGAAGATAAGCCCGTATACTCTTTCCTTCTATTTCATGGTGCCTTTATGCCTCATAATGCCAGCTCTACTTCTTCCCTTCATGGCCACTTCTCTTCTTCATGGCATTTAAACAAAAACTGGCCTACCTTCAAATTACATGAGAGTAAGATCGGCCCAGCTCATCTGTGCACAGTGGACTTGCTGTATTTATGTCAAGTGCCTTTATCCTTCCTTGTCTAACCCATCATCCATCAATGGCTGCCCAATGGTGGGGCCATGGATAAGTAAGGCTGTGTCCTTTAGAAGGGATTTAGGACCCTGTAGGCACGAAGGCTAAAAAAACCTAGAGCAAAAATGAGTTGCTAGAATATAAAAAGAGCTAATTTCTTTGAGTATTTGCCACATACTACTTTATACACTTTAAATTTAACCTTAATAACAATCTTTTCAGCAGGTAACATCATTATACTTACTTTTTAAGAGAGGAAACTGAGGTACAGAGATATTCAGTGACTTGCTGAAGTTGACTTATCAGGTGGCAGAGTTGAGATTTGAACTCAGGCAGCCTCGTTTCCAAACCTACATACGCAACTGTTATGTTCTACTGACTAGTTTTAAAGTCTATGTTCTTACTGTTAGGTATGTGCTTCTAGGGAAGTGTTAAAACTCCTTTAAACTCCCTTTTTTTCCACCATCCAATGAAGGTAGTACCTGCCTTTGTACTATATAAGATTGTTCTCAGGATTAAGTAAGAATGCATTTGAGAATTCTTTTTAAACTGTAAACTGTTGTTTTACAACTTAAAACAACATTATCAGTAGCAATAAGAATAATAAAAGTCCAGAGAAGCTTTGTTAAGTAGTTAACTTTCTGATAACTCCTTAAAAATTTCATATGTTCTTTGCCCTCAAGTTCCCATTATAAAATATCTGTTGTTATTTTTACAATTCAACGTGACAGTCTTCGGGTTTTTAAAATTTTTTTTCTTAAGGCCAATTGGATTATTGCTGTATCATCCAAGAGGTGATAATATTATAGAAAAAGGGCAAATGTCCTGGATCTACATCTATTTTTCTCTTTTTTTCTCCTCCCATCCATGATTATTTGTGGGATAGATAAATTTGTAACATGCTTTAAAAGCTTCAGATGAAAGGTGTTATAGGCAATTTAAAATCAGTATGTTCTGTTACATTGTTTTTTTCTGGAGACTTTCAACAACAAATTGTACAATGGCAAGTTCTTTTAACTTACTACTTACCTCTTTAGTTATATCTCTGTTTTATTTTACCACACTCATATTTGTACAGCATACATCTAAATAAAATCTCTGAAAAAGAAATCATTAAAAAATTTTTTTTTGTTATCTATGAGCCTTTCTTTTAACACATTTCTGCAGATCAAATAGGAACACAAGTGTGTTTAAAAGGGAATAATTGGGGATGGAGGCAGTTTTTTTTTCCCTTCTAGATTGCTCTGTTGCAGTAGCAAGCACATTAAATGCCAAAATAGCATTAGCCCCAAGAACATATTAGCTTGCTATGGGATACTTAGAGCTCCATGGTAACAATTATTTGCAGAATTCACAAGATACATTTTTGGAATTAAAAGATGGTTATCGCATTTTAGGAAAAATAACATGCATAGAATACCTAGAATAGGGGAAGATTTAAGCCAGACTATTTTTCTAAGAACAGACTTTATCCATAATTAATCCTTTCCTATGGTTATATTTATGTTCTTTCATTTTCCTTTCTTATATTTCTCATCTTCTTTCCCACTGAAAAAGGATAGGCCTGTGCTTACCGTCTGCTGGGGCATTGTATATGTTATGTTATTATGGTTATGAGGTTGGGAAGATATTACATTTCACCTCATAAAGTTGATTATGTCCTCAGAGTATGCATAAAAATGAAATTTCCTATATTTGCTTGCTCTTGGAGTAAGATTCTCAGATAAATTGCTTGTCTTCATTTTAATTAGGTTGATGGCCATATCCTCCCCCTCCCATCATAACGTTCTTCTTATGCCTTTACCTCTCGGGCAACAACCTGTATTCATAAACACAGAGATAAGAGTTGGGGATAGTCACCTGCAAATATAGGGTACATGATCAAAGGTTCAACTATTTCCCAGTGGCCCTGGCAGAAATTGTATTATTAAAGGAATAAATGAAGGGGATCCTTTGGAATAGAGAGGGTTTAGAAGATGTGAAATGAATACTGTCATCAGTTTCTTCTTGTCACAGAAGCAATGAAAACAATAAACTTTGTCACTGTTATTGACCAGTTATAGCTTTTCTTTCACCTCTGATTATTGTCCTAAAATACTCCTCCCACCTAGATCTAAAAATGTAATACATAGCTGGATCAGTTCATGAGATTATATTTTAATTTATAAACATCAAGACTGAGGACTTTAATAGCTGTTTGTAGAACATTACATCCAAAAGCAATGGAATACATATTTTTCTTAAGTATGCATGGAATATTTTTAAAGATATATCATATGTTAGGCCACATAACAAGTCTAAGTAAATTTAAGAGGATTTAAATCATATCAAGCTTCTTTTCCAACCACAATAGTATGAAACTAGAAGTTAACTGCATGAAAAACTGGAAAATTCAAAAATATGTTGAGAGTAAACAACATGCTACTGAATAACCAATGGATAAAAGAAGCTATCAAAGGAGAAATAAAAATACCTTATGACAAATAAAAATAAAAATCAAACATAGCAAAATTTATGAGATGCAGCAAATACAGTTCTAAGAGGGAAGCTGATAGTGACAAATGCTTAATTCAAGAAACAAGAAAAATCTCAAATAAACAATCTAACTGTACATCTCAAGGAACTAGAAAAAGAACAAATGAAACCTTAGTACAAAGAAGGAAATAACAAAGATTAGAGCAGAAATAAATGAAATAGATGCTAAAAAGACAATAGAAAAGATCAGTAAAACTAAAAAAGAGCCAATTTGAAAAGATAAATGAAATCAATAAATCTTTAGCTAGACTCATGAAGGAAAAGAGAATTCAAATAAAATCAGAAATGAAAGAGATATTACAACAGATATCAAAGAAATATAAGCAATCATAAGAGACAACTGTGAACAATTAAATGCTAACAAACTGGACAACCAAAAGAAACAGATAAATTTCTAGACACATACAAGTTACCAAGACTGAGTCATGATAAAATAGAACATCTGAACAGACTGATTACTAATAAGGAGATTGAATCAGTTATCAAAAACCTCTCAACAATTGAAACATTAGGACTCTACCGCTCACTGGTGAATTCTACCAGACATTCAAAGAAGAAAGAATGCTAACTTTATCAAACTCTTTCAAAAAATATAATGTGGAGGGAGCTCTTCCAAATTCATCTTACAAGGCCAGCATTACCCTGCTTCCAAATCCAGACAAGGACACCACAAAAAAAAAAAAAAAAAAAAAAAAAAAAAAGAAAAGAAAAGAAAAGAAGGAAAGAAAGAAAAAGAAAATTACAGGTAGTATCCTTGATGATCGTAGATGCAAAAATCCTCAACAAAATATCAGCACACCAAATCCAGCAATCCATTAAAAGAATCATACACCATGATAAAATGGAATTTATTCCAGAGGTGCAAGAATGGTTCAACATCCACAAATCAGTCAGTTTGATACACCACAATAACAAAATAAAGGATAAAAATCATATAACCATCTCAATAGATTAAGAAAAAAATATTTGACAAGATTCAACATGCATTTGTGATTTAAAAAACTCTCAATAAATTGGATATAGAGGAACATATCTCAACATAATAAAGGCCATATATGATAAGCCCACAGCTAACATCATACTCAGTGGTGAAATGCTAAAAGCTTTTCTTCTAAGATCAGGAAGAAGACAAGGACACTTACTCTTGCCACTTTTATTTGACATAATATTGGAAGTCCCAGCCAGATCAATTAGGCAAGAAAAGGAAATAAAAGTCATCCAAATTGGAAAGGAAGAAGTCAAACTAGCACTATTTATGGATGACATGATATTATGTATAGAAAACCCTAAAGACCATAAAAACTGTTACAACTAATAATAAATTCAGCAAAGTTGCCAAATACAAAATCAATACACAAAGTCTGTTGCATTTCTACATGCTAATGACAAACTGTCTGAAAAAAGAAATTAAGAAAGCAATCTCATTTACAATTGCATTAAAAAAAATAAAATCCCAAGGAATAAATTCAACCAAAGACTTGTGAAAGACATATATTGAAAACTATAAAACATTAATGAAAGAAATGGAAGAAGACAGAAATAGATGGAAAGTTATTCCATGCTCAGGAATTGGAAGAATTAATATTGTTAAAGTGTCAATAGTACCCAAAGCAATCTATTGATTCAGTGGAATCCCTGCCAAAATTCCAATGGCATTTTCCACAGAAATGGAACAAACAATCCTAACATTTGTATAGAACCATAAAGACTCCAAATATCCAAAGCAATCTTGAGAAAGAAGAACAAAGTTGGAGGTATCATGCTCCCTGATTTCAAACTGTATTATAGCTATTGTAATTAAAACAGTATGGTATTGGCATAAGAACAGACACAAAGATGAATGGAACAGAATAGAGAGCCCAGAAATAAGCCCATTCATATATGGTCAATTAATTTACCACAAAGGAGCCAAGAATATACAATAAGGAAAAGTTACTCTCTTCAATAAATGGTGTTGGGAAAATTGGACAGCCACAGCAGAAGAGTGAAACTGGACCACTATGTTACACCATACATGAATATTAAATCAAAATGGATTAAATACTGAACACAAGACCTAAAGCCATAAAACTCCTAGAAGAAAACACAGGCAGTAAACTCCTTGACATAGGTCTTAGTGATGACTTTTTTGAATCTGATACCAAAAGCAAAGGGCAACAAAAGCAAAAATGAATAATGGAACTACATTAAACTAAAAACCTTCTGCACAGCAAAGGAAACCATCAACAAAATGTAAAGACAACCTACTGAGTGGGATAAAAATATTTGCAAATCATATATCTGATAAGGGTCTAATATCCAAAATGTATAAAGAACTCATACAACTCAGTACTAAAAACTAAACACTCTGATAAAAAGAAGGGAGAAGATCTAAATAGATATTTTTCCAAAGAAGACATATAGATGGCCAACAGGTTTATGAAAACATGCTTTACATCATTTATCAAAACCACAATGAAATATCACCTCATACCTGTTAGAATGGCTATTATTCAAAAAGACTAGAAATAACAAGTGTTGGCAAGGATGTGGAGAAAAGGAAACCATTGTGCACTGTTGGTAGGAGTGTAAATTCATGCTGCCACTATGGAAAACAGTATGGAGGTTGCTCAAAAAAATTACAAACAGAACTAGGATATGACCCAGCAGTTCCAATCCTGGATATTTACCCAAAGGAAATGAAAACACTAACTTGAAAGATTTCTGCACCCCCAGTGTTCATTGCACCATTATTTATAAAAGCTAAGATATGGAAGCAACCTAATTATTAATAGATGAATGAATAAATAAGATGTAGTATATAAATATGTATATTATATATCTATATATACACACATTGGACTTTATTCAGCTATAAACAAGAATAAAATCTTGCCATTTATGACAACATGGATGGTCCTCAAGGGCATTATGCCAAGTGAAATAAGTCAGACAGAAAAAGAGAAATACTATACAATTTCACTTATATGTGGAATCTAAAAAACAAAACAAATGAACAAGCATAACAAAACAGAAACAGACTCAAAGATAATAGAGAATAAACTGGTGGTTGCCAGAGGGAAGAGGGTGGTGGGGGCATAGGCAAAATAGGTGAAGAAGATTAAGAGGTACAAACTTCTAGTTATAAAATAACTAAGTCAAGAGATGTAATGTATAGCATAGGGAATATTGTCAATAATAGTGTAATACCTTTGTTGACAAATGGTAACTAGAAATCATGGTGATTATCCTATAATATATAAAAATATTGAATCACTGTGTTGTATGCCTGCAACTGATATAATATTGTAAGTGAATTATACTTCAATTAAAAAAAAAAGAAAGCTCTCAATAACCTGATCCTCCACTTTCAGACACTGGACAAGGAGAACAAACTAAATTGAAAGTAAGAAGAAGAAAGAAAATAATGACTATTAATGTAGAAATTAATGAAATAGAAAGTAGAAAAACAATAGAGACAAATCAATAAAACTAAAACCTGGGTCTTTGGGAATGTCAACAAAATTATCAAGCTTTTAGTTAGACTGACCAAGAAAAAAAGATAAGACATTGTTAAAATCAGGGATGAAAAAAGGGACATCACTTCTCACCTTACAGAAATAAAAAAGGATTATAAGGGAACACTATGAACAACTGTATGCCAACAAATTAGACAACTTGGATGAAATGATAAATTCCTAGAAAGACCGAAACTATGGAAACTGACTCAAAAGAAATAGAAAATCTGAATAGATCTGTAAGAGATTAAATCAATAATTTAAAAAATTCCCACAAAGAAAAACCTGGGCTCAGATAATTTCATTAGTGAATTCTTCCATACTTTCAAACAATTAATACCAATTCTTTAGAAACTTTTCCAAAAAGTAGAAGAGGAAAGAATACTTCCCAACTCATTCTGTGAGAACAGTATTATCCTGATACCAAAACCAGATACAGATATCATGAGAGCAGAAAACTACAGACCAATATATTTTATGAATATAGGTGCAAAATCCTCGACAAAACAGCAAACTGAATCCATAACTCATTTAAAAAGGTTGTACACCATTACGTCTAAATGGGATTTATTCCAGGAATGTGAGGTTAGTTCAATACCTGAAAATCAGTTAATGTAACACATCATATCAATAAGATAGTCTTAAAACCACATAATCATCTCAATAGTTGCAGAAAAAGCATTTGGCAAGATTTAGTACACTTGTATGATTAAAAATAGTCTGCAAACTAGGAATAGGTGGAAACTTTCTTAGTAGTTAAAGGGCATCTACAAAAACCCCACAGCTAACATCATACTTAATGGTGACAGACTGGATGGTTTCCCCGTAAGATCAGGAAAAAGAAAAAGATGTCCTCTTTCACCATTACTATTAAACACTGTACTGGAGGTTCTAACAAGGGCATTTAGGCAAGAAAATGAGATAAAAGTCATCCAGATTGGAAAGGAAGCAGAAAAACTATTTCCATTTGCAGATGACATAATCTTGTATATAGAAAATATCAAGGAATCCAATTAAAAAACTATAAAAACTGGTAAATACATTCTGTAAGGTTATAGGCTATAAGATCAATATACAAAATTCAGTTGTATTTCTATACATTAGCAATAAACAATCAAAAAATGAAATTATGAAAGCAAGTCCATTTAAAATGGCATCAAAACGAATGAAATACCTAGGAGTAAATTTAGCCAGGGACATAAAAAACTTGTACACCAAAAACTACTAAACATTGTTGAAAGAAATTAAACAAGGCCTAAATAAATGGAAAGAAGTCTCACACTCATGGATTAATAGTCATTAGGATAAATTTAAGATATTAATATTCTCAAATTGATCTATAGACTTGATGCAATCTCCATCAAAACCCCAATGGCCCTTCTTTTTTCAGATATGGAAAAGCTGACCCTAAAATCATGTGAAGTTGCAAGGGACTCAGACTAGACAAAACGATCTTAATAAAGAACAAAGTTAGAGGACTCACTCACATTTCTCTATTTGAAAACTCATTACAGAGTGACAGTAATCAAGATAGTTTGGTACTGCATGAGAATAGACAAAAGGAACAACAGAACAGAATTGAGAGTCCACAAGTAAACCCTTACAGTTTTGATCAATTGATTTTTTTGAAACAGTTATCAAGAAAATTCAATGTAAGAAATAATCATCTCAATCAATGGTGCTAGGACAACTGTATATCTACATGCAAAAAGATGAAGTTCTGATCCCTTTCTTATACCACACGTAAAAATTAACTCAAAATATCTCATCAGCCTAAATGTAAGGACTATAAAACTTTCAGATGAAAATATAAGTGTGATCTTCATTATCTTGAATTAGACGATGGTTTTTAAAGATACAGCATCAAAAGTACAAGCAAAGAAAAGAAAAATAAACTGGCCTTCATCATAATTAAAAATTTTATGCTTCTAAGGATACCACCCACAAAGACAACCCATACAATGGGAGAAAATATTTGCAAACCACTTATCTGAAAAGATAGCTTTTTCTAAAATGTATAAATAACTCTTACAACTCAATTATAAAAAGACATAAAATCAATAATAAATGGACAAAGTATTAGAATAGATATTTCATTAAAGAAGATATGCAGTAACCCATGTTAAGAGTTCTCAACATCTTTAGTCATCAAAGAAATGCATTTCCAGATCACTATGAGATGTCACTTTACCCCCATTAGGATGGTCATGATAAAAAAAAAAGACAGTTAATAACAAGTGTTGGCCCAGATGTGGAGAAATTAGGACCTTAATATATTGCTAGTGGAAATGTAAAATGGTACAGATGCTTTGGAAAACCATCTGTCAGTTCCTCAAAACGTTAGACATAGAATTACTATATGACGCAGAAACTTCACTTCTAGTATATACCCAAGAGAAATGGAAACATACATGCATTAAAACCTTGTCCACAAATATTCCTAGCAGCCTTACTCATACTAGCCAAAAAATAGTAACAAAGCAAATGTCCATCAGTTGATGAACAGATAAGTAATTTGTGGTATATCTATACAATGGAATATTGTTTGGCAATAAAAAGAAATGAGTATTTGTATATGTTGCAATAGGGATGAACCTTGAAACCACCATGCTAGGTGAAAGAAGCCAAGCCCAAAAGACCACATATTTCATGATTCTATTTATATGAAATGTCCAGAAATGGTCTGTCTACGGAGACAGAAAGTAAATTAATGGTTGCCTGGGCTGGGGAAAGGGGAAGCAGAATGGGGAGTGACTGCTAACGGGTCTCGGGTTCCTTTTTGAGGTGATGAAATTATTTTAAAGTTGCACAATTGCAGAAGTCTCTGAATACATTAAAAATAATTCATTTTATACTTCAAGTGGGTGAATTTTATGGTATGTTAATTACATCTCAATAAAATTGTTAAAATAAAAAAAGACGTTGAACAAACCCCAAATAGGATAGACCCCAAAAAATATCATGTCAAGGTACATCATAATTAACTTCAGAAAACTGAAGGCAAAGGAAAAAAAATCTTTGTTGTTTCACCTTTGAAACACCACCTTTGAAATGACAATGCAAATGGTATTAGATTGTCATCAGAAACCATGGAGGCCAGGAGTAGTACAACATTTTCAATTGCTGAAAGAAGAGAATTGTCAACCCTAAATTCTATATCACACAAACATTTCTGTCGGAAATGAAGACACAGTGAGACAAAGAAAAATGAAAAGAATTTTCACCAGCAGACCTATCCTAAAAGAAGAGCCAGAAGAAGTTTTTGAAAGAGGAAGGATATCTGGAAACATCAGGAAGGTGGAAAGAGCAATTGAAAGAGCCAAAATATGGATGAATACAATAGATTTGCCTTTTCCTCTTGAGTTTTCCAAATTTTGTTGGATGATCTAAGCAAAGAGTAAAACACTGATGTGGATCGTAACATATGAAGAGGAACTATTTAAGAAAATTCTATTATAAATGGAAAATGAAAAGGGACTTGAAGGATGGTAAGTTTTCACTCTAGTAGTGTTAATACCAGTAGATTTTTGTGATGCTGGACTAGTTCTGTATCTTGATTCCCATGGTGGTTTCAGGACTCTACACATGTAGTCAAATGACATAGAATGGTGTGCATTTTACTAATGTCAATTTCCTGACTTAGATATTGTGCTTTAGTTATACAAGATATAACCTCTGAGGGAAGTTGGGTGGAGGGTACATGGAACACTCTGTATTGTATTTGAAACTTCCTATAAATCTACAAATATTTAAAAATAAAGTTTAAAAAGTAATGATGACTCAAAAACCAGAGAAACACCTATGGTAAAAGTGTGTGTCTGTAGGTCTGTGTATGAGAGAGAGAGAGAGGGAGGGAGAGAGAGAGAGAACTGTACTGAAAAGAAAGATGCTGAATTGAAGATAGAAAGTGGACAGATATAAAAGGCAAATGTCATTTATTTTTCAGCCAGGCTAATGATAGTCCTCATATTTCCAATATACTACATTATCTTCCCCAAATTAATTTGTCTTATTTTTATCTCAGTGTCTTCCAAGGATTTGTGCATGCTAACTTCTGAAGTCATCATTGTAATATGGTAAATCAAAACAACTACTTGGATTCTGCTCTGTCTCAAGAACTGTCCGTTCATCTGTCCTCCCTTAAAGTCAGGATACATGCCCTGTCTTGTGACTTTGTTTCCCTCTTGAGTAAGTCTTTAATGTTTACTAGCATCCTCTGTGGTTTTTTTTTTTTCTTTTTCTTTTCTTTTTTAATGGAGGTACTGGGGATTGAACCCAGGACCTCATGAATGCTAAGTGTGTACTTTTCTATTGAGGTATTACCCTCTCTCTTGTGATTTTTTTCAATTAAAAGACTTTAAAAACTAAGCATGTATTTACTAAGTACAACCTATGTGCAAAGTAGAGTCAGTCTGGAGATTGAAAGATTAAACAATATATTTGAGAGAATAAAGGAAAAAAAGATGTTGTATCACATATTTTAAATTTTTATTTGTAGTAGTTTTAGACCATTACAAGAGATTAACTAGAAATATTAAATATAATAACCTTAACAAACAGAGAGACTAATTATAGTTAAATCAGACAGAAGATGGGCTCTCTTGCTGACAAAAAGGAAAAATAAAAGCAATGAGTAAGATAGTGGGAAGAGCTGAAATGAAAAATAAATCCACTTATAAATAAGCAGCCCCTCCCTCACAAAAAACTTGCTACAAAGTTTCAGTTAATTTTTATTCCCTTAGAGGAGGGCAGGATATATGAGAAACATAATAACCTATAACCTTAATTATATTCAATACATATCCACCTGTTATGATGAATGACAAATGCTTCTGCACCTTTGAACAAACTGGCAGATTGATACAGCAAGTAGGTGTGAAGATTAAAAACTAGTCAGTGTCATGGATTTGCATTGCATTACTTTTAATAAGTAGATAAAACTCGGATGTAGATGGGAATTGGAAACCATAACCAGACTGAATGGTTTATCCGTCAAGAACTCCATGAATACATACAAGAGTCACCTAGTGCATGTTCCCAAGCTTGAAAAGATGTCTTGGGAAAGGAGTTTTAAGTTTTTATGTTTCCATTGGTCAAGGGCAAGCTGACAGTGTTTGGTGCTAGATCCTGGAACTTAACCTAACCAGCATAAAAACAATATTTGTTGTACTATACCTTTATCTAGAAGCATATAATGATCTGCTTCAGGATTATGAGGCACAGAAAGTAGCACAAATGAGGGGTCCTGACATTTGCTAAAGAGATAAAGAACTTGGGCCAATTATCTTGTACATCCTCCCTTCCTGTCTACTTTGATACTAGAATGCTGAAAAAAATTCAGCTAAAATTTAAAACAGGAAAAGAAGTAAACTGATGGTGTGTACCCCACCACATTGGCTTGGTTGTGGTAGAGGCAAGGAAATTGTGGGTTGAGGTATAATAAGAGCCCTCAGTTATTTTAAAAAAATAATCATCAGTGGGTAGAGCTGCCACCTCCCCACCAACTGCCTGCATGACTCATGGCCCATTCTCCATCAGCCCTGAGGAGCAGGAATGGGGGTGGCTGGGTGATAGACCTTATGTAGTATTCAGTTGTTAGCTGAAAAGTTTGGCTAGAAATCCAGCTGGTGGGAAGTGTTTCCCAAAGCACTGAAATGCCTGATGATGTCATCCTGGATTAGTCCAAGACCAAACAGCAGATAAAGTAGTAGAACCTTACACAGATAAATGTATTACCATCATTATCGTTCATAATCCCTAGCACCGTCATCACTGTTGTACTAGAAATGAGAAATCAAGAACAGAGTAACTTTTCCCCATTAGCGACCTAATAAATTGCCAGCATTTGCCTTAGAGCAGTTTAAATATGTGTGTGTATATATATATATATATATATATATATATATATATATATATCTGTTACTACTATTTGCGGCCCCCCCAGCTCTCACAGGGCTGTTGGGAAAATCTAAAATTGATTATGTAAGTAAAAAAGGAAATAATATAGAAGTGCCAAATGTTATTTTGAAATGTGTATTTGTCATATTTTCTCTAGTTACTTCTAAAGATAATTATCCCTATCAGTGATAGCATTTTTCAGTGCAATGAATAGCTCAAATTTTGAGATACAATAAATTAACTATGACTTTTCCATTCTTCACTTAACATAAAAATTATATTTACTAAAATAGAACTTAAGTGTAAGTAATATATATTGATAATTTAAGGATGGGGATTTTAAAGAACTTTTAATAAGAAAATCCCCCTGCCTTGTTTTTTCCAAATATAAAAACAAGCTCAGTGTTTATTTTCAGAAGTAGCAGCATGCCTTCTATATTGGCTATGTTTAAAAATTTTCTTTTTTTGGTGTTGACGTTGGCATCAATAAATTATTTTGCTATTATTGAGGATAATTATGTTAAAAGAATTAAACATTTTCCCCCCACAGAATACAGGTTAAATTTTTTAGCTAGAAGGTGATAAGAATTTAAAAAAGCTTTGTACTTTAAAATAGTAATAGATTCTTAGGAGATTGTTAAGAAAAATATAAGAAAGTTTCTTGTGCTCTTTCCCCAGCCTTCTGATGTTAACATCTTGTTTAACCGTAGCACAATGTCAAAACCAAGAAATTGACATTGGTACAAGCCATACAGTTTCACTAGTAATACATGCACTAATGTATGTGTATGCATGTATGTGTATGCGTGTATGTGTGTAGCTCTGTGCAAGTTTATCATGTGTGTAGCCTTGTATAGCCATCACCACACTTCAGGTGATCAGCTGTTCTATCATAACAAGACTGGTAATGAGGATTTTAATCATCGATTTTATGGGGATTGATGCTATACAAATACTTACAGAGAAATAAATATATAACATAACATATATGTATATAACATATATAAATATATAACATAAATAAACATAAATATATAACATAAATAAAAACTGATAAAATGGTAGAGATAAAACATTTTCCCCAGTTTCTCTCTTGAAAATTTCTATATATTGAACTTTCACATTAAAATAATCCTAGAAAAAAATATGTGTGCATGTTGTTTGTGTGCATGGTTATAAAGAGTGGCAGTCTACGTAACTTTATTGGCAAGTCATTAAAAAACAGCAGCAAAAAATAATAAGAATAAAAGCAGTGATGTGGGAAATTAATTTATAAAAAGATGAAAGTGGGATTATTTATATGGGGGAGGATTTTGAGGTTTTGCCTGTTCCCTCTTCCTCTAACTTCTTCTGCACTTTCAAAGAATCCAGACATTAAAGAAGCCTAGGAGACTTTCAAACCACTCCTTCAGCACATACTCTTATATTATTCTCTTTCAGCAGTATCCCAAAGCAATATTCTTTTACTCCAGTATCTCAGACAATTTAGTGAAAAGCTCTTTTGGGGACAATAGAATTTTATTTTTTTCATGATACTAATTTGTGTAATTTCATTTTTGTCTCCTTTCAAGGAGGAGCTTGACTTTTGACATTTCCTTGGGGAAATTTTGTAGGCCCTAGAGCAGAAGCTGCTTGAAGCCACAGGCTGTTTTTCTTTGTTGAAAGAGCCAAAGCTCATTGAAGAGAAGGTGCTGAGTGTCACAAAGAGGGAGGGGGCTTATGAATGCTTTGGAAAGCAGTAGAAGGAGAAGAAGAGAGAGTAGAGGAGCAGAAGTCAAGGGGATGGGGTTCCAGAATAATTTGCTTGATGTATGACCAAGGGTAAGTTACTTGACTGCTCATGGTTAATGAGAGGTAACATTTGGAACAGTGTCTGGCACATAGTAACTGCTCTGTTGTAATTAAATTTGCTTATTATTTACAGATTATAATCCTTAAAGTGTTGAGAGTAGTTCCTAATCCATAGTAAATTCCAAATAAATATTAGTTATTTGTTACATATTTCACTGATAGGAGAATCTCCTTGGCTAGAAGTATGTTTAAAAACATAGTTTCACTTGGACAAGGTTAGCTTTATTGGAGAAAGTCACAGAAATATTACTGTTTTGTATTGTCCTTTTGTTTACATTAAGCTTTTCCTGTGTTCAGTGTAGCATAAATCCATCCTTTGCAGGCTAAGTTACAAAAGTGAAATGGCTAAACAAAATAAGCTCAGTTCAGGAATCTCTGCTAAACAAATAAATGCCTTGGAATACTAAAATTTAACAGAATTTTGCATAAAACTTGGCACATATAACCTTTCCCAAAGAGTGAGATTTAGTATTAAAAATAAAAAGCAGGGGAGTTGATAACCTTAGGAGTGATGCACATTTGTGTTTAATGGTGTAAATTTGATTCCATCCCATTTTCCTCTTTCCTGAAGCAGGAAGCTGCAGGTCCTAATAGATAGAGCTTGGGTCCTTCCAGTGTTTTGGTGTAGCCCTAATCTGTATGATTTCATTTACTTTATTTTTGTAGCTACAGTGTTGTGATATGACCAGCATCATTGCAAAACCCCTTTGTATATGCAGGGTACAGAGAGCAGTGTTGTGACGATCAAGTTGTGGTTTTTATTGCATTACGACTTACTAACTTAGAAAAAGAAGCTTTCGATCTTATGTATTCCAGTTCTATGATTTTTTTTCAGGCCACAAATAAAAAGCAAATATATTTCTTGCTAAAATAAAGTAAATTTTTAAGGGGGAAAAGAGTTTGTGTGTTTGTTTATGGAAAAGAAAAGAATAATGTCAATGAAGTGATTGAGTCAGTTCCAAACAATAATAAAAATATATAAAAATGTGAAAATAATACACCTATAGTAAGTAATTATTAAAAAATAAAAAATAATAGGTATCATTTAGCCACTTTTTACTTGCTAGTACTCTGTGCTTTGTAATTACTACAACATTCCTACTGGATAGGTGTTATTGTGCCTATATTACACATACTCTATACCAAAGACACTGTGGGTCAGATGAATGAAGATATTTGCCCCGAATTGCATAAATAAGGGCTAGAGTTTGAACTCAGATCTCTCTGACCCCAAAATATAGCCCTTTAGACTTAATATTTTTTTCCATAAAGCATTTCCTTTTCTTTTCAAAGACTCTGATATAAAGGTCAAACTCTTCTTGGCCTCTCTTGAGCCCAAGATTTAGCTTCAAGTAAAAGCATGTTTTTCTTGAAAAAGATTCTAGTAGTCAAGGGAAAGATCACCTAGGAAACTTTTGTAATTTCCAAAAGGTAAACTTACAACTAAAAACTTGATCAGCTGCAGTGCCATTTTACTTAGTGCAGTTCTCATGGGGGGAGTATTTTCCCTAGAAACCTTCTACATTTAAGGGGTAATTATAAATATTCAATTGTCAACATGGATTGCCATAGTATATATTTTTTTCACAAATGCAGAAACTATCCTCCATTATCTTTTGTAGCTAGAAAAGAAAAAAACTTTATAATTCCAGGCATTTTGTTTAGGAGAGAAGAGGTATTGAGTACCATGTGGCATGTCTGCTGTGAGAAGAAGTGGTAACACTGTTGTATCATCCTTTAAGAGAGGAGAGGTGGGTTGAAAGTGGGTGGGGGTGTGATGTCTGAGACATTGTCCTTAATCAGACTTTTGAGTGGTATGTATCATGCATTGTCCACTTTTCGGGTTGGAACACACACACACACACACACACACACACACACACACACACACACACACACACACACGTCCCTTGCTATGTAATTCTAACAGTAAAGAATCTCTCCTGTTGATATCACTGTTCCTGCTTTAAGAGTTGTACAAAAAGGCTCAGTTGTAAACTCTTACAACCAGGAGACATCCTAGGGTAAAGGGAATTAAATACATCTGGAAAAAAAAATAAGGGAAATAATGAAGGAAATGATAGGCTTCAAAAGAAGATTTTATAATTTTTTTTAACATTTTTTATTGATTTATAATCATTTTACAATGTTGTGTCAAATTCCAGTGTTCAGCACAATTTTTCAGTTATTCATGGACATATACACACTCATTGTCACATTTTTTTCTCTGTGAGTTATCATAACATTTTGTGTATATTTCCCTGTGCTATACAGTGTAGTCTATTCTACAGTTTTGAAATCCCAGTCTATCCCTTCCCACCCTCAACCCCCCTGGTAACCACAAGTCTGTATTCTCTGTCTGTGAGTCTATTTCTGTCCTTTATTTATGCTTTGTTTTTGTTTGTTTGTTTGTTTTTGTTTTTGTTTTTTAGATTCCACATATGAGCGATCTCATATGGTATTTTTCTTTCTCTTTCTGGCTTGTTTCACTTAGAATGACATTCTCCAGGAGCATCCATGTTGCTGCAAATGGCATTATGTTGTCGGTTTTTATGGCTGAGTAGTATTCCATTGTATAAATATACCACCTCTTCTTTATCCAGTCACCTGTTGATGGACATTTAGGCTGTTTCCATGTTTTGGCTATTGTAAATAGTGCTGCTATGAACATTGGGGTGCAGGTGTCATCCTGAAGTAGATTTTCTTCTGGATACAAGCCCAGGAGTGGGATTCCTGGGTCATATGGTAAGTCTATTCCTAGTCTTTTGAGGAATCTCTACACTGTTTTCCATAGTGGCTGCACCAAACTGCATTCCCACCAGCAGTATAGGAGGGTTCCCCTTTCTCCACAGCCTCTCCAGCATTTGTCATTTGTGGATTTTTGAATGACGGCCATTCTGACTGGTGTGAGGTGATACCTCATTGTAGTTTTGATTTGCATTTCTCTGATAATTAGTGATATTGAGCATTTTTTCATGTGCTTTTTGATTATTTGTATGTCTTCCTTGGAGAATTGCTTGTTTAGGTCTTCTGCCTGTTTTTGGATTGGGTTGTTTATTTTTTTCTTATTGAGTCATATGAGCTGCTTATATATTCTGGAGATCAAGCCTTTGTCGGTTTCACTTGCAAAAATTTTCTCCCATTCCGTAGGTTGTCTTCTTGTTTTATTTCTGGTTTCCTTTGCTGTGCAGAAGCTTGTAAGTTTCATTAGGTCCCATTTGTATATTCTTGCTTTTATTTCTTCTAGGAGAAAATTTTTTAAATGTATGTCAGATAATAATTTTTTAAGATAGCCGAAGACACTAGTTTATGGGGCTATTTATAAATATTATGAACAGAAAAGGAAATCTCTCTCTTTTTCTGACACAAAAACACAGGTATAATCAACTAAGATATAAAGGAATAGACTGGGTGGCTTAAATACTTTTTTTTTTCTCTCCAAGGTAATAAACATTGCGCCTGAGTTATATGCTCATTAAGTCACTGAAAAATGC
Organism: Camelus bactrianus; assembly: GCF_048773025.1. Lineage (NCBI taxonomy): Eukaryota > Metazoa > Chordata > Mammalia > Artiodactyla > Camelidae > Camelus > Camelus bactrianus. Next base: position 36,662,722 of record NC_133542.1, on the reverse strand, counting down.
TCTGCTACAGTTAGTACAAAGTCCTTTGTAAACAGTGAAAATCTCAGCGGTGCCTCCACACTTAGAAATAATCATTTGCTCTGTCAGATTAATAAGAAATTGATGGAGGGCAGATGCTACTGAGAAAGAATAAGTAAATATTTGATAGCTAGTTTGAAAAATAGAATTAAGAACACTGTGTACCTATCTTTTAAAAAAGATAAGCAGAAGCATAAAATGTGGATTCAGAATATTTTGAATTTTGAGTTATTTCCATTCCAGAAATGGGTGAGTGAGTCCAATGATGTTATAAATGACAAGGGAGAGTGAGAGCAGGAGCCCAAAGTAAAAATCAGACTCTGTAACTCTTTTTTACATAAAACATTCACTGAGCCAATCATTTTGATGCTTAATTCAACAAGTTCAGGTGATTTATGAACCCTGCTGACATTTAGGGAGAATTTAGAGTGCATTAAGGTTAAACCTCAGACCTGCGTCCTTCTGCCTTGAATAAAAAGGATTAATAAAATAGAATGGAGTTTCTCAAGGTTTCAGAGGATGCTGATATGGAGATAACAACTTCTTAGGAAATGAAGAAGAATGCAGTGCAATACATATTATATTGTTGGTTCACTTGGCTTAATGTAAAATAGTAGGTAAAACCTCCCCCACTTTTATGGGCCTCCTTCAGTCTCAGGGACACCTGTAGGTATCTATGGTCAGAATCTTTTAGGTCGGCCAAGCTGGAAGAATCCACACAGCCAACTGGTGCAAGAATGAACTCCTAGGGGCGGAATACCACTACTTCACCTTTCTCAAATTTCACTGTGCAAAGCCAAGAGTCACCTCATAGGATGTAGGCAAAATTCCTTCTTTACTGCTTTCTAGAAATGATGCAGTTTTGAATCATCTCTCAAGTAAATCACTTAAAGCAGGTTCTTTAGCCTGGGATCATGCACCTCCTCAAATTGTGTGCAGATGTTGGGGAGTGTGCACAGCCATGCTGTCTTTGGGGAAGAGGACCTATATAGCCTCCTGAAGGGTTTTGAATTATTAACTTACCCGTCCCACCTTCAACCACCACCATGCTTAAAAATTCTACTTGGGTGTTTTTATTTGGTATTTTTTTGAAGTCAGTCACAATTACTGAGATGTTATTTTATGGGGTTGTGTAACTCTAGAACTGTATTGTCCAGTAAGGTAACTACTAGCTGTACGTGGTTAATGAGCACTTGAAAATGGCCAGTCTGAATTGAGTTATGCTGTAAATGCAAAATACACACTGGATTTCAAAGACTTAGTACAAAACTGTAAAATATCTCATTAATTTTTATATTGATTACAGGTTATGATAAGATTTTGGATCTATTGGGTTAAATAAAATATGTTATTAAAATTAATTTCATCTGTGAGTACTAGAAAATTTAATATTACGTATGAGATTTGAATTATATTTCTAATAAATAGTGCTGGCCCAGAATGTACAACTCTGCTTATGACAGAGATACAGAATAAATAAATAATTTTTCAGTTGCTACTAGAAAGCATTTACCCTTACAGAGAGAGGAAGGGAATTAAGAATGTGAGCAAAATGCTTTATTCATATTAATCAGTGGATTCTCACAACTCCCCTGTGAGGGATATAATACTGGCTAAGGGAATTCCCAAGAAAACAGAGAACCTCATAACCATTCCCCCTGATTTTAATTCCTGAACCAACCATGACAATCTATTATATTAATAGCAACAGTTATGCCTTCTAAAAGTTAAGCTTAAATTAGCAGTATAATGGTTACAATGGTTGAATTAATTAATTAATTAATTTCACATTTATTTTATTGCATTATAGTCATTTTACAATGTTGTGTCAAATTCCAGTGTAGAGCACAGCTTTTCAGTTATACATGAACATACATATATTTATTGTCACATTTTTTTTCGCCGTGAGCTACATTTAAAATAAAGTGTAATGGTTCTATCCCTAGGCTCAAGAGTCAGGCACAGAAGAACTGTAATCAGAACAGCATCAATAACTACCTGTGTGTCCTGGGAAAGTTGCTGAGGTTCTCCAAACTGCAATTTCTTACTCTTTGATACAGATGAGAGTATGAATTGAGATATGTGTATGTGCTCAGCTGAGCTTTGCCCTGGGTCTGGTTACATAGGAAATGCTCTGTAAATATCAGTTGTTTTCTTTTGTTATTGCTGCTGTTATTGTGAAGAGGTCAGTCTAACTAGAGGTTACTTTCAATGCTGCAACTTATTTGAATAATTCAGGCCATGTTATTACTGTCCCGGTTTTTCTCATTTGCAAAGTAAGAACAATTATTTCCTACCTCATAGAGTTACTGAGACGATTAGTGATCTCATTCAAGACACAGCACAGTGCTTGACACAAAGGGAGCCATCTCTATCAGATAGTTAATAGTCATTTCCTCCCTCTGTTTGCTTTCCTACTTATAGTGACATAGGGGTAAAGTGAAGGGGCTCTGGAACCAGCCTCCTTCAGTTCAAGTCTAAGGTCTGTCACTCTCTAGTTAAATAACCTTAAGGAATTTATTAGGCCTATTTTGCCTCAGTTTTCTCATCCGTAAAATGGAGTTATTGTGAGAATTAAACAAGCTAATCTGCAGAGCAAGATGAAGTCTGGCACATAGTAAGTGCTTAATAAGTGTTAACCATTTCAATACCATTTTTATTAGTTTTTAGTTTCTCATACCTTACTTTGCCTTTCATAATTTCACTGTTTTCTTTCTCTTTTGGATTCTTTTAAACACATTTGGGCCTTCAGGGACACCCGTGAATAGTATGTGAATAAACTGGTGACACTTGGAACTAAAATTACTGCCGTGATCTTAATCAGTGTGTTTACTTTACCTCATAAATTTGGAAAGAATATGGTCATGACACTTACATAGATTTTTCATGTTACCCCTTATCTTCAAGTTAAGTTTCATCATAGGTCTGGCCAAGAAGTTGAGATTCTGAGAACATTAAAAAAAAATTACAGAAATTTTAACATTTGAAGTTCAGCTGGACAAAGCAGATCACTGTTGCAGAGCTGGCTAGAAACTTTCAACCAACTTGCAAAGTTGTTTCCAACAGAATCTTTATCAGTGGGTGTGATGGAAGCGAGGAATAGGAGTACTTCATGTTTTTGCCAGGCTCCATGTCAGGTCCGGTTGAAAAATACCGTAGAAAGTAAGAAGTGAGGCTGACTAACCAATCAACAAATACTGAGGCATCATGTTGTTAGGGATCTTAAAAATCACTTAATTTCCCCCATTAGGTAAAAGAAACGTTTGTCAATAACACCTTATAGAAAAGAAGAGTTTAAAGGACTATGGCTTTCCCATTTGCTTTCTCATTTTGGTTAAGTTTTTATGTTAACCGGCTTGGCATTGCTTTACATTATCTTGTCTTGTGCTTTCAACACTGATGAGTTTTGTTTCTGTGCTACCAAACTGGACATAAAGTGTCACTCAACTCTTTCATTGTTGCAGCATAGATAATACATGTCAGGCAATCAGCTTTCTTTTCAGCTGAATAATTGGCATAACTCTACGTAATCTTATACAATATATTTATTTTAACTCAATTTAATACAAACCATCTTTAAATCTCATGTTACACTAGGCATTGGAATCAGTACTGCACCTCTAGGACACCATTCACTAGATAAAGATAATTTGTAATGGAATACATCATGTTAATGCCAGGAGTTTGTCTCATTTTTAGCATATTGTTGGCTTTGTTTCTTCTGTGGAAGTCAAAGGAGACATGTGAAACACTTGAGAGTTTTAGTTAGTTAATTGAGCCTCTGTCTTCAGACTCTTTTCAAGACCCAATAATGATTTTGCATGAGGTGGAGGGAATGAACTTTGAAAATATATCAAAGATGAAAAGGTAACTAAGCTGCTGTTTCTTGTTTAACTAATTACTTTCATTTCATTCACCTTTGTATTTTGGAGGGGAAAAATGTACAAATTTGTTCTGTTTTGAGAAGTGAAAAATGCTTAATAGGATTCTAATTAATGTGCTCAGATTCAAAATCACCCTTAAATAATTCTCTTCCAGTGTGAATAGAAATTGTGACTATTAAAAAATGCGAGTTTTGCAATGGTTACTTACATGTTCCCTTTTTACTCTCTTTTGTAATGGAGCAGATGACATTACTATTTGTCCTTGTTCAGAAATGGACAAAATTGTACAAAATTGTTCAAATGGACAGCTTCAAATTTGTTGTATAAAGCTATTTAATGCACTTACATTTAGGAAACTAAAAGTGTCTAAGTGCTGGACCTAACTGTTTAGGACACTACTGAATATTTTTCTTGACTTATGTGGTGCTTTGAGAAACTCATACTTTTTTTTAAATAGAAAAGAAGAAAAAGAAAGACTTTCCCTAGTGATTAGATCCTGTGTTCATTTTAAAGATTTTCTTTGATGCTTTCCTGCTCTTTATACTGGGCAAACAAATAATTGGACCTTAGCAGAAATAATTGCCTTCTGTTCTAGTATTCTAACTCAGGAGCAGGAAGGAAACACTACTTTACTGTTAGAAACTTCTAGGTGCTGGATTCTTTACCTCATATTGTTGCATTTGTGTTGTGTATCTTTCTCTACCAATCTCCTGGAGTTCCTGCTATGCACCTAAAAAGTACTGACCTTAGGAAAGTGATAATGAGTGATGAAATTTAAAGGATTACTCATCAAAGAAGAAGTTGCATTTTTAAGGAAGCAAAAGTAGTGAAGTTACAAAGGTTCAAGTATCCATGATATCAGAAAAGCAGTTTGAGAAACAGTATATTCCGCCCAGATGGCTAGCAACCAATTTATTTGACTGTTAATAAGACCAGTTCTTCCTGGGGATAGCTGAATTTTCTATCAGTTAAAAAGTCAATTAAGATTAAACAACTTATTTTAACTTAAAGCAGATTATATTCATTTACCATTTTTTGATATAAGGATAAAATCTTTTCTTTGAGTATGTTAGTAGTAATTGAAACTCTTCTTTATCTTTTTGCATAAACTATCATCCATCATGTAGGAATTAACTTGTTTCATTTCTTTAAAATAGAGATAGAGCTTAATGATAACTGTAGACCAATTGGGTGGAAGCCAACTTCTATATTTTTCCTACTTTGTTATTCTTATTTTTATAGTTTTCTTGTCTACACTATGTTACTCTTACTGCCTGATCCATGGTTTTGCCTGTAACAGTGGTTCATTCACTCTTGTTCCTGTATACTATTTCATAACTTACATATCTATTTTTATGCTGGTGGGCATTTGTGTAGTTTCTAGTTTGGTACTTTCACAAATAGTGCTGCTGTGAATATTCTTGTAGTCTTTTATTAATCAATAAAATATGCATGCATTTCTGTTGGGTATATTCTTTGGAGTAGAATTGCAGAGCCATGGAGTGCATATCATCAACTTTAGTAGACAGTGCCTAATAGTTTTTCACAATGGTTGTACTCGTATACTCCCATCAGCAGTGTGAGAGTTCCAGTTGCTCCATATCCTTAGCATTACTTGGTATTTTTTGTCTGCTTAAGTTTTCTATCTACAGAATGTTAGCCATTCTGGTAGAAGTGTTATATTAATATTTTTAAATTTTAGACATTATTTTATAATAGGTGAGAATTTACTTCACTTACATTTCCCTTTCTTTCCTTTTCTGTTCTCTTCCTTCTTTCCCAGTTTTAATGGTTAAATTATTTTCAATTCTATTAATTTATTTTTATAAATCTTATATAATTTACTTTAGTCATGATCTCTTAATTTGGAAATAAAATTTTAGAAAACTGTATAGATTTAGAAAGAGGCAAAATTGTTTATATGTAAATTTATACAAATGCATTAGTGAAAATAAAAAGGGTTTATACTGAGTATCCCTACAAATCATAATAGGGCTCAAAGAGTAGAAAGCTTGGAAACTGGAGGATTTTGTCTGTTCTATGTTGAGAGAATGGTCTACAGAAAAATTAAAAATAGGAAGGAAGGAAGGGAGGGCAAAGGAAGAGTGAGAGACACAAAAGGAAGGAAGGAAAAAGAAAAAAGAAACGAAGCAGTGAAGATTATACATTTGGGTTCTCTGCCCTGCAGTGACTTCTGCAGGGAGGACTTGATGGGCTGTGTGCCTGCTGTATAAATAGGTATTTCAGGGAAGATGTGACACTGTTTTCGGGAAGCTAATCATCCAGAGAATTTCATTCACATAGATGGCAAATTTACATAACCAGGATAACCCTACTGCTCCTTTTCTTGATTAATAGTCATGGGCTTTGGGAAATATTTTGCTCAAGTTACAGAAATAATTGTGTTAACTCTCACACTTGTTTGTCTTGTGTGAGAATCAGCCCTCATATCTACTGCAGGGAATCTAATCATTAGTAAACATCCTGTCTCCTGCTTCAAGGGTTTTGACTAATCCCACTTTGCTGTGAGCAAAGTCATAGTGATTAAGCTTTTAGTGAATTCAAAAAGCAGTTGGCCACAAAGTCACTTCATACTCACCAGTTTCAAATTTCTTAGTATGCAGTGGTGCCGATTCTGACTTAGCTCCTCCATGTGTGTGAAGACAGGACAAAAGGAACCAGACATTGGTCAGCTTAAGAGAAAGTTAATGTTAGGGGACTTGTAAAGGCCATCTTCAAGGGCCTCATGATTATCATGAGGAAGAGAACATATGTTAAATTAGGGTGATTCTAGAATTTGAAATAAGGGTAGAAGGCATGAGTTTCAGCTTAGTTTGTAAGGATGGGCTTCCTAATGCTTAAAATTGTTTAGTAGGGAAATGTCCTGCTTCTGAGAAGGGAGATACCTAATGCTGAAGACTGAATGTTTAGGCAGAGGGTGAATGAAAGCTTGTTGGGTTTCTAAGGTCAGACCTCTATGCATCTGTCTCACTCTGAGCCTTTGTGATTCAATATAATGTATTATACTGAATCTTAGATACCATTTATTACAGAAAGCATCTTGATTTCAGAGAGGTTGAAATGTGAGAAATTGGAAGTGGTAAAATTGATGAAATATGGTTCATATTCTCTTCTTTTGTGAGAGGAGTTCGTGGATCAAACATAGCTTTGTAGTTTTCATCACTTTCTCTCTGTTTACTTTCCCCTCCTCACACATTGCTTGATCTAGTTAGTCCCAGGGCACCCCTGTGGGCTTACATGTACTAGAAATAACTGAAGAAAAAATGTTTACCATTAACTCTTTTGCAATACAGTGCATGACCATGTGACCCAAAGCAAATGGGGTTTGGAGGGAGCTTATTCTGATTATAGACTCATAATAGACTCAACAAGCTAGTAGGACCGTGTAAGCTTTTTCAAGAGCCTAAGGCTAACAGAGAACTGTTGGCATCTGATATTTTCTTGAAAAAAATTTTTTTGAATACTACCCAAAGTTCACCTTCCAGAACATTTCACAATATTGTATTTTGATTGATTCATAATACAATTCATATATTTACATTTTAATTTTATATAGAAAATCTGTGATTTAATAATGTAAGTAATTTTGCCTTAATCTTGTTCTACTAATATTCACATTCTTTAATGTCTAGATGCAATGGAGGAAATAAAAAGTTAATGTCATACTTCCCATTTGCCTTTTTGTAAATGTATTAACATCCAGCCTTGTAATTGCTGTGACTCTTCCAGGAAAGTTAAGGGGCTCTGGAAATGCCTTCTAACCCTGATCCCAGAATTTCAATGTTGATGATTTTAAACATGTTCTTAGCTTTGATGTTGATATTCTCTGCTAATTTTGTGAAAAATATGATAGACTTTCAACCTAGTTTTCCAGTTACTGGCTTTTAAGGCATTGGAAAAAAGACAAATGAACATCAGAAGAGGAAAGGGTCAATTTTCTGCTTGCCTATAATCACATCTAATTTAGCCTCTTGTACAGTTCCCAGACATTTTTGGTACATGTCAAGTGCAAAAAGAAATGCAGAGATGGTCTTCAAATAAGGATTTAAAAAAAATATTTCTATGATAAGGGCAATTGAAAGCTCATTTTTAGACCAAACAGCTAAAAAAATGACATATGCAATCACAACTCATCATTAAATTTTTCTAAGTGTGTCTAAAAAACTCATCAGTTGCTCTAAGTGCTCATGGATGTACTGGTACCATCCTTCATGACAGATACCACTGATTGATAGTAGGGTTATTTTCCCCTTAATAAGCTGATGCAGGTGAGCCAGGGGTTTGTGGCTCTGTGAAGTGAGCATTTTTGGATTATGTGCCTTGATATATATGTGAAGGCCCCTCATGGCTCCCTTTCAGGGATTTTATTACATCCAAAGAAAGAACTTTCAAGGCATCCAGATTGGCCCACAGGCTTTTCATCTTCTAGGGAGTTTTCACCTATATTCCCTTTCATTGGCAACTAAAGGAAAAGGTAGATATTTACTTTGTCATAATTTGCTGACTTTTATTCTACTCCCTAATTGGTGTTTAGTTCTCATACCTGTCTAATTTGTAAACTGCATAATCGTTTTGATTTATTTTTGTCAGGGGGAGGAATCTGGGTTGAATTATTATATTTCCATGAAATGTCAGTAATAATTTCAAATCCATGAACCTAGATAGGAAATGTGAAAATGCAGAATGAAGCCTGTGGTTTTCTCATTAAATGGCATTGTGTGTTGCAAACATTGTTTAGAATCTCATTTTGTTTAATATGGGTGTGTGATTTCCGCACACAGAGGATTGTTTAAAAAGGTTGGAAGTGTGCTCTGTGAGTCCCTTTGCTTAAAATGACAAGATTAATATTAATGTAGCACTACACACAGGTGCACAGCTGTGGGATTTTAGGGCTCTTATTCCAGGCCAGTTCCAAAATCTCTGCTTAATCGGACTGACCGCTGACAACTCAAATTACGATTTTCATAGCTGGCACTACACCACCAATTTTCCCATAGCATTTCTCACCCTCTCTCCTTCCCTCTTATTCCCTTTTCACCTCTTCTTCCTGGGAAGACCTAGAATTATTCAAATAGGAGGGATAATGCTGTATTTCAGAAAGAAATGAAAATACATCTGTTGCCATTGCAACAGATAGGTAACCAGACAGCACTTCTCAACAAGGAACAAGTTTAGGTCTGTGTCCCTTTAATAATGAGTAAGGTCATTGTTTCAGCTTTTGTAAATTTATGATGCCCTGAAGCACCCTCTCATCTGATCTAGGGCAATTCTTCCTTCCTTCCTTCCTTCCTTCCTTCCTTCCTTCCTTTCTTTCTTTCTTTCTTTCTTTCTTTCTTTCTTTCTTTCTTTCTTTCTTTCTTTCTTTCTTTCTTTCTTTCTTTCTTTCTTTTAAACATATTTTTATTGAAGTACAATGTTTACAATGTTGTGTCAATTTCTGGTGTACGGCACAGTACTGAAGTCACATAGGGACATACATACATTTATTCTCATATTCTTCTTCACCATAGGTTACAAGATATTGAATATGGTTCCGTGTGCTATACGGTATAAACATGTTGTTTATCTAAGGGCATTTCTGAATACGAGGTCAGCTCAGTCTGCTAAAATAACTGACAAAACTGATGAGAGACTGTCGGCTTTCCTTCTAATGAGCAGAAGGCAGATATGTTAACCGAGGCTGATATGGAGGTGTCAAAGATTATACAGCAAACAGGAGCTTACATATACTCCTCACTGCTTAACTGCTGTGCCACCTTTGCCCCAGGAGTGAAAGGGTAAACTAAATCCCATCCCTGCATCGGACAGAAAAATGACTTGATTTAAGAAGTATCAACCCTCTTTCTCTTCCAAGGATCCTCCTCTGCCCTGTCCCTATAGTGCAGGTCCTTAAAGCTTTTAATTGCGGTTAGAATAGCAAGAATAACCTGGGCAGATTTTAACTATCCTGACTCCCAGGCCGCAGCCAGGCCAATCAAATTAAACTTTGAAGAATATCAGCATTAAAAAATTTTTTTTTCTTAGGTGACTCCAATGTGCAGCCAAATTTGAGAACCAGTGGTCTAGTCTGGGCAAGCATGAGAAGGAATTAGCATGACGTCTGACAAGGAGATGAAGCTTTACTTTCTCCAAGGATACTTGGGAGACAGTAGTTGCTGCAAAAAGGAGAAAGGGAAGAATGAGAAAAGGAGGACAAAGTTGTATGCTTCCAGTCTTTCTCTAAGTCAGCTAGAGTCTCCACTCACTCATTGTGGGTTACCGAGGCTTGCACCTGCAGCTCGGTGTGGGATGAGGTTGACCTCCAGGCCTGGGGGACTGGGCAGGGTGGGGTGATTGAAGATAGCTGCGGAGCGGCACATCAATAGCCCAGGTGTGGGCCGTGCGTCCCCAAGGGAAGGCGGTGGCTGAGGGGTGGAGAGCAATTTGGAGGCACAAAAGGAAACTGGCTTGGGCGCAGGTGGCGCTCGTAGCCCCAGCCCACAGTTTAGCCAATCGCGGGCGCAAGCGCAGCTTGGTGGTGGCGGCGACGGTAACCGAGCGCAGGGCTGTGGCTGGAGCCGGCGGAGGCAAAGGCGGCGCCAACAGAGAGCTTCGCGCAGGCGGGAGTGAGACCCAGCGGTGAGAGAAACGAGCGAGAGCGCTCGGAGCCCGGCTCCCGGGTGTTGCCCCGCCGAGGGAGGCGAACTTAGCATGGGGAAGAAGTGGAGGGATGCGGCCGAAATGGAGCGGGGCTGCTCGGACCGCGAGGACAACGCGGAGAGCCGCAGGCGCAGCCGGAGCGCCAGCCGGGGCAGGTTTGCCGAGTCGTGGAAAAGGTTAAGTTCCAAGCAGGGATCCACCAAGCGCTCGGGACTCCCGTCGCAGCAGATGCCGGTGAGTGGCCGAGGGGAGAGCCCCTGGTGTCTTTCTCCCCAGCACGCTACTCGAGCCCTTTCCATGGTGCTGAACTTGCCTCCTTAGAGCCAGGGAACTTGTGGAGCCGCTTTGATAAAAGTGATGGGGGCTGTGAGGAGCCCTCTACTTTCCTTTCCTCAGCTAAGGGAGAGTCTCCTGACGTCTCTGGTGTCTCTGCAAAAATGGAAAACATGTTCGAGAGGCTAGGGCTCACTGTCAGATCATTAGAGTTTTGCAATTAACAGCGTGGGAGATGTTGCTGAGTGTATTGCTGTGACTTGGGTACATCCCGAGGGGTCTGCCTGTGCAGCATGTTCAAAGGTACTAGGCGTCTGCTGAATGAGGGCGAAATAGGAAGGGCATGCCATATTTTTACTCAACACTTGCTCTTTTCCATCCCACACCCTCACTATGTTAATGGGTGCGTTTAATTGTTTGCAGAATGTCATTTGCATGCAGAGAATAGCAAGAATATCCCAGGTGCTTATAATCTTACTGTTAACATATACAGCGTTCAGAAAACACTTTTCCCATGTGTCAGCTCCTCTTCAGTGTCTAATTAGTGCAATAAAAGCACTCAGGTGAAATTAATATAGGCATCGTATGTGTGTAGAGAAGTACAGTTGATAAAAACTTTAGCTGCATTTGCATTTTTAGTATTTAAATATTATCTGTTTCCTTCAGCCTAGAGGGAGAGAACTCTGTTCTAGAAGAGAGTGCAGAGCCCTCCTGTTGCTCATAGGGAAGAAGGGTACATCACTTTAACCTCCAAGACACCACTGAGAACATCAGTGTGTGTGTGTACTTACGTTTTACATCCAGAGGAGTTGACAGCAGAGGTTGTTTAGTGAAGAGAAATTGAATTCATTAAAAAAAAAAAAAAAGGATGGTACATAAGCATAGTATCTTACAACACGAATAATTTTACCCTGCTCTGTTTTTGAGGGGTCATCACTGCAGGATAAAAATTAATCCCTAAAAAGCAGGAAGTTTAAAATATTCGTTCAACAGAGTAAAATATAAACACAAACAATTTTTGGTGTATTTATTTTGTTTGCTTGTTTAGAAAGAGTCCTAACAGAAAATGTCATTAAACATTTGAAATATTTGAAATACTTTTTTCTAATATTTAGTTTTCTGGGTAGGCTTTGAAGTTAAGTATGGATATAGAGCACTTAAAATGCAATTAATTTTATTTCAGTCATTGAAATATTATTTGTCTAGAAATGTAGACTTGAAAATATTAAAAATGAGATTATTATTCTGAATGTAGGTTTTTTCCTCAAATTGTGTGGAAGATACAAAGTTGATGACTTCTGGTTTCTGTCAGTTATGTGAACTAAAATTAATTTTTCCCCTTTTTAATAGAAAGTCTAAGTATCATTCTAAGTAACTTCTTGTGCTGCTTCTTTGATTCTGCTCAACAGGTATGTGCAGAGTCTATATCAGGAACGTATGAAATCTTCATAAAACTGTAAGTTAGATTAAATAGCTTGCAAGTCTATTAGCTAGAATAAAAACATGAGAGAAAGAGGACTTAATAGATACCATGACAACCAGAAGACATCTGGAAAAGTAACTGTGTTCTCCTGTTTACTAAGGGTGATGATGGTACTATATTTCTCTGTCGTACTTGTTAGTTGAAACATTATTGTTACAGTTCAAGACCATGTATGGGCAAAAACCTGTGCTTATTCTCAAATTGTATGGCAAGTTTGGTACTGATTTTGTTCTAAAAATCTAATAAGAGCTCCTAACCATGATTTTAATTATCAGAATTTTAAAAACAAATATAATGAGATTTTATAAATCTTAGAGCTGGGATGATGGTTTTTAACCAAGGTTTGATTCCAGTAATTAATAACGAATACCTTCTACCTCATTTGTAAGTAAGACACCCAACTTATTTATGCAAACAGGAGGGAAACAATAATAATGTTTGCAATAGATATTTATAAACGTTTTTAATCTTTAAGGTAAGATTTTTTTCTCCCTCAAAGTGAGCTGGTGCTATTTTCCACTTTCACTGTAAAAATGGGTATTAAATTATAGAGATTAGAAAGAGATTAAAGTAGTTAATATGATTAATACTGCTTTTTATTTATTCTTATGAATAAATGAGACATTCTGTGATGTGGCTTTGGATCTTACTCATTTTGTGTTGTACTCAGTAATACTGTGGCATCCATCCTGATAAAAATCATATGAGGATTTTACTCTTTTCTTTTAAGAAAAAATAGATAAGTATGGGAAAAATAGTTAATAATTTAATTAGTTAATAATAATAAACATGGAAGCTTTCTTACATCTTTCTGTATTCTTTCTTTTGAGAATGTAAAATGATCATACAGTTGTTTTATTAATATGGCCTTTGTTACTCTCACCTCTGCTCTAGTTAGAGTCTTGAAATCACTTCCAGTTAAAGTTATTCCCAGCGAATGGTACAGCCTGTGATTCTGTCCCCAGTGGGAATGATTGCATTATTTTTCATTTTCACTAACAACAAAGCAGACATACATTGTAGATAATGGAGGAGATTTTCTTCAGCAAGGAGAGGTCTGTCATAGTCTTGGTAATCCAGGAGTACTTTTCTTCTATGATCTTAGTCATGGTGTTTTTGTGTGTGAAGTGTAGAATCAACCTTCCTATCTACTTAACACTAAGTATGTTGGAATTGTCTTAGAAATATCTTAGACGTTGGGCTGCTCCCATGATTTTAATGCCACTTTTAGAAATCAAAAAGTCACATTTCTGGCACTCTTTTGGTACTGAGAAAATAGTCTCCTGATATTCTTTATAGAGTGTGGATGGCCCACTTTAGCACAGTGTGGCCATCCTGCCACAGCTTTCTGGGGTCTGCCTCTGTTCTGGCACCAGCAGAAGAAGCACTACGCTGTACAATAGCTGGAGGAAGAGGCAGCTCTTTTGAGTTTCAACAGTGGCATTTAAAGGGCATGTTTTCAATTTCTGGGCCACAGACCTGGATGTGTCTGACAGATCAATCCTAGTTGATTTTTAAAGGTTTTTGTTTTTTCATTTTTCTAATTCAAGAAACACTCTCCTCTCCTCTTACTTATGGTTGACAATGCAAGCTTTAATCCAGTAGTCTATAATACTCAAATTACACCTATATCATAAAATTCTGAAAGTGAAGTTAAGATTTAATCGTATTCATTCCTTGATATTTGTTCCTCTCTGAAAGTGCATGATTGATTATTTTTTAAGCCTAAAAATATTTGGCATTTTTGTAAATGTAAAGGAATTTAATATCTATTTTATAGTAAAGTTAATATAAAAGTTATAGACTTGATTTTTGGATTTAAAATTAAACTTCTGGATATTAATGTTTTATATAATGTCTCTTGAATTGGTTAATAGATATAAAAGTAATTTAAAACTTTTTTTGCCTCCATCTATATGATCTGAATTTCATATTTCTCCTTGAAGTATTGTTTTTGTTGTTACTACTATTTGTTTTAATTCTATCCACACATAAATATATGGAATTCTATTGAAAGCTGAATCAACAAGTGCTGTTTGGTGTTAAAAATATTAAATGCTTACCTGGACATGTAGTGTTTTTAATTTTGAAAGGCTATTTTCTCCTCTAGACCCACAACTATTTAAAGGCTTGTTTTCAAATAGATGCAGATTTAGTTTAATCTCTGAGTAACCTCCGTGTAAAAGGAAAAAAAGAAACAGTTCTGAGGGAGTAAAATGATGGAGTTGTAATTAGAGTTGTTTTTCAACCTGAGATGGCATGCTTGCTTCCACTAATGCTATAATTACCCTTATCAGCAGGTGCCCAACACAGAACATAATGCCTTGTGTACAGACAAGTGGGCAACTAAGAGTGCACAGAAGCAGCAGTGAGTCTATAGAAACAGCAGTCCTGAAAAGCAGACAAGTCTGGTTTATTCTTCCCACAGCTGTTTGAGATGCTACATGTGAACGGGGATTCCATGAACAAACCTGGTTCTGTTCCTGAAGCTGACTTGTCTCTTTTGGACCTAGAATGTGACTTCCAGTTGTTCCTCCCAAAAACTGGGTTCTTCACGTTCTTAAAATAAATGAGGAGAAGCTGAGTCAAAGGCAGGGCTGAAGTCAGAAAAACTCATCTCCCACCAATTGCCCATTTGAGGATTCTGTGACTGTAGGTCCGTGGTGGCTGTGATAGAAACAACAGCAACTTAGTGAAAAGAATCCTTGTTTCCTTTTTCAGTGTCTAATATGCTGTTGCACTGTCGTTAAGCCCTTAATAGTTTGTTCTTGTTACTCAAAGGGCACTCTGGTGAAAGCAGAATGAATCCCCTGCAGTGCTAGTCCATTACTGAATAAACCATTTCTTGACGGGTTGATTTTTGTCCACTGCCTTTTACTCCCTATGTTAAAAAATAAAAAAGGGACAATGTTGCATTGCTTAGGAATACAGCTGTATTTTCTAGTTATTGTGATTTTTCTTTTGAAGGGGAAAAAAGCCATTTTCTGATAATGGTCTATTTTGTTTAACCATTTCTGAATTGTTATCTTTTTTTCTACTAATTAATATAACAACTAACAAGCTTTTTCTCATCAATCAGCAAATTAAAAGCTTAATTTAATTTAGTTTCATGTTTAATTTGAGGGCCATGATATTAGGTGGGAAGTGAGTAACTTACATATTTTAAGTTTTGTGGAGGAAAAATATCCTTGTATGTGGATGGTTTTAAATCTGTTTTCTATTATTCTGAAATATATTATAGCAGTTTCTCCTGCCATTATTTATTGAGATATTGAAAGACAATTGAATCATTAAAAGTGATTTACAAATAATAGCACAACGTATTTATTTGTTTTGACCAGCTGTGCTGGTCTGTGCATTGACTTCACTTTTTGTTTCTTTTCATTTGTAAAGCCAAAGGAAGACTGGTAAAGTAAATATGAAGGGATTATAGAGAACAATGTTTAAGGAAACTTTTATTCCTCTAACATTCACTGAATACCTAGGGAGCGTTAGGCACCCTGGTAGGTACTGGACAACTTCCTCAATAGAACTGATGGTTTGACACAAGATGAAGGTATGCAGAGCAACAAGACAGGGTTATACATAGTCTAGCTTCATGGTCAGAATACAGTGGAGCAGAGATGAAAGTAGTCAATGCCTCTTAATGGATGGTGAAGGGGAATTTAGGTAAGAAGCTTCCTAGACTTGGTGCCTGATTCTCAAAAGACGAGGAAGAAAAAGAGTAGCTTGGATCTGATAGTTTGGAAAGAGGACAGTAATTCCTTTCTCAGTCATTTTAGTGGATTCATGAGAGTAGATGCCTGAATGCAGACAAGGCAGATGAGACAGAGAAATAATGAAAATGACAACAAGACCAAACACTTATGTAGTCCTCATTATGTGCCAGGTACCCTTATAAGTACATCACATAATTTATTATCTGTTGTCTGACTTCAGCTCTACTATAAGCTCCACGAGGGTAGAGATTTTTGTTTTGTTCATGGATTTATCCAGATGCCTTGAACAAGCACCTGGTGTTTAGTAAGCACTCAAGTATTTGTTCAGTGAATAAATTGACCAGTTAATAAATACATTAATAAAAGGGGTACTTTTTAATTAATGTGAGGCAGACTTTAGGTTCTCAGCTATGAAGGGAAAAAGAAATATAGGCAATTTTTCTTTCTTTGTTTTTTCAAGATGGGAGAAATTTGAGCATGTTTATTCACAAGGGGAAGAATCTGTTAAGAGGGAGGGTTTAAATAAATAAGAAAAGAGAATAACAATGAAACTAATCCATAGATTTGGAGGAGTTGGGGTTTGTTTTATGGGAGGGTTGACGACCTGTTTTCCCTCATGTTCAATCCTGGCTCTACCCTCTTTGTCTTACGTGGTGGAAATTGGACCCAATTGTTGATTCTTTTACAGGTTTTACTTAGTACATAGTTGGTCTGTAGTATTAGTGAATAATTCAAAATTATCATACAAAAATATGTATTTTTGGAAACTGTTGTTTGTTAATAATTAAGAGATTGCTGAAATGTTACTTTATATCTTTGACCTCTCCAAATACCTCAATACTTTGACCCCACCAAATACCTTAAGAGATGTGGGAAATTTCTCAGATCTCAAAAAAGGTGAGAATCACTACTTCAGTTGTCCTGAGGACGGTTATCTAAGTTGAGTTGACCTGTTGGAGGGAGGGTATAGCTCAGAGGTAGAGTGAGAGCTTAGCATGCATGGGGTCCTGAGTTCAATCACTAGTACCTGCATTACCAAAAAAAAACCAAAAAAACAAACACACAACCTAATTACTACCCCCCAAAAAAAAGTTAGCAAGAAAATAAATAAATAAATAAGTTGAGTTGACATGACAAGCTGCCAATCCCTGCATACAATGTTATGGGATTGCATATTTAATAAAAATGCCTCTTTAGAATACCAGAACTTGATCCACAAACTAGCGACACAAAAAGGAAAATATTAATGGTAATAATCAGCTAGCTTTTGTCCTCCTCAGCAGATTTTTCTAGAGCTTCCTTGTTATAGTGATGAGATTAGGAGGGACCACTCTATTGGGTAAGTGTTCTCAAGAGGCTCAGTTTGAATGTAGTTCACCTCTACTTGGAAATGTCTACAGAAAATCCAAATTGTTTTTAGGGAATAGTATGGTGGCTTTGGAAACAAGCAGATCTAGGTTGGAACCCTGGCCCCTGTCAGTTTTTAGCTGTGTGGCTTTCAGTGAGATATATTTCTATGCCTCTTATCTCCCCAGTTCCGTCAAGAGGATTCCTTCTTTCTTTCCCACTCTTTAAGATTCACTTAAGTGTTCTTTTTTTATAGAGAAAAAGTAATTATTGTATTTATTTTTATTTAAAATTTAAATTGTCTCAAATATGCAAAAATAGAAAATGATATGAAAAGAATTCACTTACTCATAATACACATTAAAGTAAGATGAACAATTTGCCACATTTTCTTTGTATCTTTTTAAAAGAGTAAAATGTGACAGACACAGCTAAAATATCCCCCTGCCATTTTCTTGATTCCTTCTCCAAAGGTTAAGAAATATTCTGAACTTGAGGTTCATTCTTTTCATACATGTTTATTAAAAAAAATTCTACTATATATTTATGTATTCATAAATATGTGTAAATAGTATGGTTCTATATGCTTAAAATTTTTTACATGATTTGTGTTGTGTTTGCAATTTGCCTTTTTTCACTCAACATTGTAGTTTTTGAGGTATATCAGGGAGTTAACATGTAGATATTTCATATTATTTCGGTATATGTTTGTACCACAGATAATTTAGTCATTTCCCTACTGGCAAAAATTTAGCTTCTTTTTTTGTTTTGTTTTTTTCTATTACAAACAATATTCAGTGAAAATCTTTGTATTTGTCTCTTTGGTCCTTAACGTGCAAAACTTTTGACAGAATATAATCTCAGCTGACTTTGTTCTTTGGAAGATGTAAGGACCAGGGCTTCTTCCATAGAGTTGTTTTGCATCAGAGAAAGGTTAAGCTTGTTCAGATCTTAACCTCTGAACAGAGTCAAATTTTGTGTCTCAGTCCTTTATCATAAAATGAGGATGGGAATAACCTGTCCCCAGAATGAATTGTGAACTTTAAGTGTATTGCTGGGTGTAGCTAGTTCAGTGCCTGGCAAGAGCTACTTGTTAAATGGAGTGTTACCAAACTATTGGTATTAACTAGAGGTTCTGTAACAAATATCAAAAGTAGAAGTTGTCTTTGTTTGATGGGGAAGTGTTTATAGTCTTTAATTGTTCTGAAATTTAAATGTTGGTTACAGCCAAGGGGCAATATAAGGCTAGTGATCATTTGTATCAGGCTTCTGGTTTTGAAAGTGCTTTAGAAAAATAAAGTCAGCTTGTCTTCTCCAAGATGATTGTTTTCCACAGTTGATCTTGGTCCTTGAAAAGACCATTATTCTATGTTTTTATTGAAGGTAAATTTATTGACATTTTTAGAAATAAAATGTGAAATCTATATCATATTGGAATACAGGATACACTTTGCCTTTGGTATTTTATCATTGAGTTCTTTATGTTTTGAAATAAATTATGATTATAAAATTATTATGTTTATGGACCTCAAGGCCTTTGGGAAAGAATGCTTTTAAAAATACTTTTATTAAGGAAAATTCAAACGTATACAATATTAGTGGGAATAGTGTAATAACTACATTTACCCATAATCCAGCTTCAACAATGATCAAATCATGACAACTCATTTCATTCATACCTCTGTATCCTATTTTGTCCTTCTTCACTAGATTATTTGCAGGCAAATTCCAGATATCATATTATTTCTTCTGAAAATATCTGAAATAATAAGGGCTCCTTATGAAAACAATACTGCAACATTATTATGTTTAAAGAAATTAATAGTTTCCTAATACCCACATATATTAAGTTAGGACCACATTTCATTAATGATCTCATACTTCTGTTTTTCACCTACAGTTTGTTTGAATCATAATTTAGTTGTGATTGACACATTACAATTGTTTTTTTTTTCAGTCTCTAAGTTTCCCCTCCAGATCTTCTTTTTTTCTGTTGAAAATTATTTTTCAAAGGAACTTTTTCATCCTTTAAAGTTTCTTACATTACATATTTTGCTGAATGCATCCCAGTGGTGTTATTTTACATGCTCCTCCATGCATTGTATTTCCTATGAACTGGTAGTTTGCCTAGGAGCCCTAATCAGTTTTGATTTTTTGTTGTTGTTGAGGATACTTCATTGGTATTCTGGTTGTCTCTCATTTTAGGTGTTAACTACCATTAAAGATCATTCTAGAGTAGGGGGTGGCAAACTTTTCATGTAAAAGGCCAAATGGTAAACATTTTAGATTTTGTGCACCCTAAGTTCTCTTATAACTACTCAGCTCTGCTGTTACGGCACATTAGACATTATGTAAATAAGTGGACATGGCTGTGTTCCCATACAGCTTTATAAATAAACACTGAAATTTGAATTTTATTTAATTTTTACATGTTGTGAAATATTATTCTTCTTTTGATTGTTTTAACCATTTAAGAATATAAAAATCATTCTTAGTTCACAGGCTAATAAAAAAAAACAGACCATAACCCTGGATCTGGTCCAAGGCCAGACCCCTAGTCAAGATTCCCTTGCTTTTTAGGCCATTGCAAAATGGTAATATTACAATTCTATCTTTCCTTTTCATTTATTAGCTGAAATTTTATAAATAGTAACTCCTCATCAACTATTTGCTTACCCTGAGTTATAATTCATACAATAAAGTCAAGATAAATGAGAGAGACAGTTTTTAAGAGGTTGAACTAATAATAATAATAGGAGCTATGTGATGGCACTGATCTGTTAGTTTACTGTCAGGCTTAGATTTTAATTGGATCACTGTATCCAGTTAACCATCAGAAAACATTTGGCCCATTTATTATGAAGACCAATTAAACTGTCATTATGAAATAGAATATGTAAAAACATTGTCAAACTATTTCTATATTAAAGTTTTTGTTCTCAGTATTTAAAAAAAAAATCCTGGACATTATGTTAGGTTTCTTCTGCTGCCATAAAAAATTACCGCAAACTTAGCAGCTTTAAGCAACATAAATTTATTATCGTACAGTGCTGGAGTTCTGAAGTCTGGTAAAGGTTTCTCTAGACCAAAATCAAGGTGTCGACAGGGCTGTGTTCCTTTCTGTAGTCTCAAGGGGAGAAGCCATTTACTTGCTGTTTCCAGCTTCTAGAAGATAACAATATTCCTTGGCTGCTAGCTCCTTTCTCTTTCATCAAAGGTGGCAAAGTTGCCCCTCTTTGACCCCTGCTTCCATCGTCACAGTACTTTCTCTGATCCTCTCTTCTGCCTCCCTCTTCCATATTTAAGGACCCTTATGATTACACTGGACCCACCCGGATAATCCAGAACAGTATCTTTAAGGGCAAATGATTAGCAACCGTAATTCCCCTTTGCCACTATTCCACTTAATGCCTACAACAGGCATTAAGAATCATTGTTTGAGTTGTTAAATCTTTACTAGACAAAGCTTTGAAGATGGTGGTGAAAGAGTCTCTAAGGTGCCTTTAAATCCATGATAAATATTCATCTCTTCAGAATGAGGTTCTGCTGGCAAACAAAGGAACAGAATAGATGAGGATTTACTGCACTCTTTCTCCCTCCTCTTTCCCACAGCTTCGCTGAGCTGTAATTGACAAATAAAAATTATATATATTTAAGGCATATTGCATGTTTGATATAGTATACATTGTGAAATGACACAAGCTAATTAACATATCCATCACTTCACATAATTACCATTTTTGTTTTTGTGGTGAGAACATTTAATCTACTCTCCTAGCAAATTTCAAGTGTGTAGGACAGTATTGTTAACTATAGTCACCATGCTGCACATTAGATCTCTAAAACTTTTCTGCATAACTTAAATTTTTTAGTTTTCTGTGTTGAATCTATAGTGATAACTCTAGAAGTGAAAATTACCTTTCCTATCAGTGGATATTCAATAGATTTGGAGATATGAATGTTTTGACATACATTTTAATGAGCATCTATGTACAAGATAAAGCCTCAAAGGCTACAGGAGAAAGAATGTGAAAAAGACTTTTGAAAGACTTATGAATGATTAGTGGGAGGGATGAAACTATAATTTGGCATATAACATGATGTACTATAACATATTAGGTATATAGTTAGCAATTATAAATAAATATTATGACTTTTACTCATAAATATATTAAAATTGCCTTATTACTTTATTGGTCTGCTAAAAAGCTTGTTAAGACTTGTCAAGTGAGTGAGAATTGACTGGACCCATGAAACAGATGATGGAATTTTTCACTTTTGATGCCCTGACTTGAAGCTGTACGGATAAAATAATGTTTTGGATATTCTTATTTAAAATTTCCATATAGAGGTTTCAAAAAATAAATTTTTACTGGTTTGTAAATATTTTACTGATTTTATTCCTTTTAGTGAATGAAAATAATCCTTAACTTGAAATTTTGAATTACAACTACTTTAAAAATAGGACTCTTAATGTATTTTACTGTTATTTGAGGACTTCTGATTATTCATATAAGTGCTTATCTCCTTTACTCAATAATCATTCTAACAATAGATACTTATTATAAATCACTGTTAATAGGAAAGAAAGAAGAATGAATATTTAGCGTCAAGTGAGGACATAGTAATAGAGTCTTGAAAATGCTAAGGTCAAATAGAGTGAGAAGTTGAGTTTCTCTTTCTTTTTAAAAATACACCGATTTCTTTTTTTATTAAAGTATATTTGACTATAACATTGTGTAAATTTAAGGTGTACAACATGTTAATTTGATAACTTTATATATTGTAATGTGATCACTATAAGATGAAAATTCTGACCTGAGAAACCAAATTATTGGTAATACAACTGAAGAAACGATTATGCCAAAGGAAGTATTATATCTTTAAAACAATAGCTGATAGTAATTTTCTAGAGTACCACACCATGTTGGGCAATGAACATTTAAATTGCAACTTCAGGGAAGCAGCAAATGGATTCTTTTCTCTAAAACATCTGTCACAGAGGACGAAAGACAGTCTATGGTGAAATAAGGAAATGTCTAAGATGCACGAGGCCTCTAAATTTGGAGAACAGAGAGCTAGGGAGTGAGAGGCATCCTGGGCTGCAGCTGCTGTCTTCCTGTCAAAAGAAGAGGGGGGAGAGAGAGAGAGAGAGAGAGAGGGAGAGGGACACACACACACACACACACACACACACACACACACACACACACACACACACGGGGTGGGGCGGGGGAGAGAGAGAGAGGGATAGAGAGGGAGAAAGGAGAAAGAGATAAAGAGAGAGAGAGAGGAAGAGAGAGAGGGAGGAGGGAGAGAAAAGCATTCTGACTATTGCATTTGTAGCAGGTATTCTTGGGTTATCTATCCACAGCAGTCATTCATACATCTGGGGAATGTTTTGAACTTGAAATTCCAGCATGTGTTCAGAATTAGGGAAAAATAAACAGATATATTTGTAGATATACAGCTGATGGAGACACTATGCAAGTAGTTGGATATGATAACTCAGAAATTCTACAGCTGTTTATGAGTGGCTGCAAAGAGTACCCATGAAGCATGGAACAGGAACCAGGGACAGCTGAAGACCAGGCCCCTAGCAAGGCAAAAGTGCCAAGATGAAGACAAAAGATCTGGACTTTGACTCAAGATAAAGACTTTTCCTTTTTTCATTCCTGACGAAGGGTTTTATTGTGATTATAGCTATGCTTTATTATTATTATTAATGATTACAACTTGTATATGTGATTAGGTGTAAGGTAATATTGGTGAGTAGACACTATTCAGTTGTCTTTGTAAAGTCTGTCATAAAAGAAACCCTTCAGGAATATTGAAGGGAAGCAGCAATATTGGATCTGGTAGACATTTATCATCAACCCATTGTCCAGTGTGTGTGCCAGTTTCAGAATAATATCTATTCCCATTTGTTTAGACTTCATTTCACAAAGTTGTCCCTCTACGTAAAGACACATTTTGAACATAAAGATAAACTTTAAAATGACTTTCCTTTGTTCAGAGTTGTCAGCAGCCATTTTGTGTGAAGTATGGGTTTTTAAGCATTCAAAAGTATTAGATGCCCTAGCACTAAATGAAATTAGTTTACTTTAAAAGATAAACAGTAACGATTCAAATTACTAGAGGCTAGGACCAAGTGGAAATGATTTGGATTACAGCTACAAAAAGGGGTCATTGTTTAGAGGGTGCATCAAGTTATTGGATGTAACTATAGAATGCAGTGGTAACAGTAACTAAAACAAGAGCTTAATTCATGTTATGAAGATCACATACTCCAAATGAATAGACTGTGAAAAATGTACACAGAAGGAACCAGTGATAAATAATGGCTAAGTCCTACTTTTTGTCTCATTATCCATTAAGTTCAGTTGGAGGAGGGAAAAAAATTTTGTGATTGCACTGTACCTTGTATAACTGGTGCCTTTGGGTCCATTGATGGAGACAGACAACTAAGCTGGTACGATAATAACATCATGGTCCTGCATTAGTCTCTGAACAGTGAGGTAATTCACAGGCTATTGTATTACTGCATAGTTTGTGAATCATACACATTATGAAACCTTTGGAAAGTTGGGCATTATTTTTTCTTCCTGGAGAAAATGTCTGATTGTCAAACATTACCTTAAATGTACCTAGAGTATAATTTAGTCCTTTGGTTTAGGATCTTCTTTAGGATGAGGATTGTATTTTATTCATCAGTGTAGCCCCACATTTTGCTCAGTGCCTGGCATGTTTTGGAAACTCAGAACTTGTGTGTAGAAAGAACACTGAAAATACTCTAGACTTAGGTGTTTCATATCCTGGACAGAAAAATGATAATGAAATGGAGGAAAATAAGCATGACTTTGGTATTTATAAATACCAGGCACTTTCAGTGATCTCTTTTATATTTTTAATTGAAGTATAGTCAGTTACAGTGTGTCCATTTCTGGTGTACAGCATAATGTCCCAGTCATGCATATATATTCATTTTCATATTCTTTTTCATTAAAGTTTGTTACAAGATATTGAATGTAATTCCCTGTGCTATACAGAAGAAATTTGTTTTTTTTTTTTATCTACTTTTATTTTCTATTTTTTTTAATGGAGGTACTGGAGATTGGACCCAGGACCTTGTGCATGCTAAGCATGTACTCCACCACTGAGCTATACCCTCCCCACTCAGTGATCTCTTATGTAATCTTCTCTACGTTATTCTGAGGTAGAATTTATTTGGATGCCCAAAGCACAGAAGAAGAAACTAAATTTCAAGTCAGTACTAACCAGGGTAACTAGGAAATGGTAGAGATAGAATTCAAATGCAACCATTCATAAATTTTTTTTTCAATACTCTGCTGACTTGTGAGTTAGGGATAAGATGATTTAAAAAACACAAAGTTAAGTACATCTTTTTTCTTATGAAGGTGATTTGTTCTTGTAGGAGACTTAAAGGTCACTATGGATGGTGAGACTAAATCAGGGCAATACTGAGTAATGAAAGCAATTAAACTATATTGTCAGCAGTCCTGCAAATAAGCTTAGTTCCAGGAATAAACTATTGAATGGAAAAACAAAAACATGGTAATTTGTTATTGCTGCTACTTCTTTTACTGTTGTTGGATGAGAATAGGGCAATATAGTTGTATTTACAAGATTGCGAGACTTTATTTCCTTTATTATTTTTAATATGTTGAATCACTTATTCTTTCAAGTTTTAAATAAGCTCTGGTTATTTCATTTATGTGATGTCAATCAGAACCAGATTTAGAAAACTTTACATTCAAGTGAAACTTGAGGATAGAACCCTTGTTTAGTAGATTCTCTTTGTGTGTGTGTGTGTATGTGTTAGAAAAATGTGACAAGAGATAAATAAGAGCTTTTCCTGGGAGTTTAATTTGAGAAAGTAATTACCTTGGTTTGTCCTGAGGTCAGAATAGAGTCAGGCCAATATGCTTTATCTTTAATATCTTATATCAAATGGGAATTGGTGTTGATAACAATGACCCTAAGCCAAGGTGTTGTACTCAGACATAAGAAAGATGGATTTATGCTTCGTGCTTCCTACTTACTAAGGCAAGAAGCTGCATTAAGATCAGGAAGAGAGATGTTCAATAACAACAGGTAAAAGAAAATGGATTGTTGGTTAACTAGAAAAACCACTTAAAGGATCCCTTTCCACAAGCATTTTTATTTAATCTTACCATGTGTGCATAAGAAGTATATGCCTCTATTTTCACAACCAAGGTTGTTTAAAATCTAATTAGGATATGCTGACATTTGCTGTAAATCTAAATAGTGACCATAAAATTGAAGAATGTTCATTTATTCTCAGGCTCTGGGATACCGACGGTGGGGGGATGACAGTGGTGGTAGAGATATAAGAGAAGCACATACCTACCCTCTTCAGTTATTATCATGAGGGGAGGGAGAAAACAAACATATTCTGTACAATCAGTACTTTGTTAAGATTTATATTTACAAAGATTTTATATTTTCTGTATTTTCTCATTCAATCCACATAACAACCTGATTAAGTAAGCATCATTTCCATTTTACTAAGTTCCAGCCTTCCTGGAGCTTATATTCTAGGGAGGGCTGAAAGAAGATACACAAATAGCACATAAATATATAATAAAATATCTAGTGATTATAAGGACTATGAGGAAAATAAAACAAGGCAGGGAGGAAGAGACTGTGAAGGGGTGCTATTTTAGCTAGAGGGGAAGCCTCTCTGATTGGTGCTGTTAGGCAGATGTCAAGATGAAGTGAGGAAACAAGCCATGGAGATACCCTGAGTAGAAGGTTCCAGGCAGAGAGAACAGCAAGTGCAAATGTCCTGAGGCAGAGAAATGCCTAGTGTGTTAGCTCAAAAATGCTGGAGCAGAATGAGCCAGGAGGAGAGGGGAAGGAGATAAAGATTTGAATCCAGGTCTATCTGACAGTCCAAACCTATGTCCACCATGTTCCTTTCACACCATGAATTGTGAAGATGTATAACAATTAGAGAAGGACACAACACAAGAAACTAAAAAAAATTTTGAGGCTCTGTCATACAGACTTTAAGTATTCTAGGAAATCAAGAATAGGACAGCAAGATGTTTTGATGGAGGCAGAATGATGTGAGCTTGGACTCTAGGATACACATAAATATGGACTTGCAAATTGAAAGTACAAAAAGCAGATTAAATTGAAAAGAGCAGTGACATAGGAATGTTGATAACAGTTATGTATGTTGAACTTCATGTGCCAGAAACTTCTGTGAGGCTTACACATATTGAATCATTGGCTCTTTGTAACAACCTCATTGTACCCATTTTATAGAAGAAGAAACTAAAGCAGAGATAAAAAGTAACTTGCCCAATGCTACAGAATTTAGGTTTGAAATCAGGCTGCCTGGCTCTATATTCTGTACTCTTAAAAAATGGGGAGATTGAAAGAAAACCTATAGTAATTTTTAAAATTCTTTTTTTGATCTTTATCTGTCACTTTCCTGAAATATGAAACAAAGATTGATAAATGAGCTATCAGAAAAAAGTTACTCTTATCCTTCTGAAGAGTATAAAAGGAAGTTTGGAAGGAAGGAGTTGGGGAGGAATGGTGAAGATATACTTATAGTCAAAGTATTTTCTCATCTCAGTTTCCCTCTGGCTTATGGGTAGGATGAACATGTGATTAACCAATGAGGTACAGTAGTTGGTCCTCAGTAAAGAGTTCTTTAATCTGGTTCAACATGTTCTTTATATTAAACTAAATCAAGAAACCAGTTATTGAAACCAGGAACAACTTAATGATTATAATGCATTCAGTAGGTGCTCAAGGGTTAAAAGAAGCCATTAGAGAATATAAATTTTTTTTTATTGCTTTTGGTATTTTTTGTGTTTGTGTGTTTTTAATTTTTCACTAAGCAAGACTTTTAGGCTTGTTTCACTTTCCAGTTGGCTGCTGAAACATGCCAGAAGTATCAGAACAAGTACTTTTAGATTAAGTTTGTCAAGCTCTGTAGAGATACATCAATGAGATTTAAAAAAATATATCTAGGAATTCTAAAGGAACTCGATGAAATAGTAATAAGTTTGTGAATAATGGGCTAACAAGGGCAATATAATTTATTAGATAAAGCCTTTGGATTCTAGACTAAGAACTTCCACAATAATCTAGTTTCATGGGATTAGAAAAAGTGGAGGTGGGAAGGTAATTTTTTGTTCAAGGATGAGATTGGACTTAACGACAGACATAAAAAGGAGATAAGCAGGCATTTCTCAAGAGAGAGAAAACAAAGTAGCGAATTACCACTGGGATTAGGTCTGGAAATTTCTTCTCCTGAATGCTAGTAAATGTCTTACAACTGAATATTGTGGTAAATCACTCATTGTACTTAGGTCCTAAATTCTTCACAGTAAGAAAATGCCAAGCTAGTAGAAATACATTTAGAAAGCTCTTCATAACAAAATCTGTGGTACAGGCAGGAGCAGCTGCATAATTTGTGGAGCCCAGTGCAAAATGAAAATGCAAGACCCATGTTCAGAAATTATTAAGATTTCAAAACTGTAATGGGAAAGCATTAAACAAAGTGTGTGGCCCTGTGCGTCTAGCCAGGTCTCATATCCATGAAGCCAGTTCTGGGTATGTAGTCAAAGGGTTTCAAAAGATTGAGAGTTAGAACTAGACTTCACTTCCATCCCTGATACTCTGTGTCATTATGAGTGATGTACTTTTGCTTCTCAGTTTCTTGATATGTACAGTTTTCTGAATAATCTTTACTTTGAAAGTTTATTGAAGAAAAACAAGCAAGGTAACAGACAAAAATCCTTATGGTAGCACAGGGTGTAGGACAGGCAATTTAAAAAATTCTAAATAAAAAAAGTTAGTTGGGCTGGGGAGATTATTGATCTTCCCAGTATGGGTGTGTCCTTTTTTGTAATCTTACAAAACTAATTTATTAAAGATTTGTTGACTGCTTCTAAGAGTGCTAGGCAGGGGCCTAGGTGCTGGCTCACCACTGTGTGTGTGAAGGTCACGGTCTAGGGGGAGACACAGACAGTAAACAAGTAGATGAAAACATAATCGTGAAATGCAAAGTGCAATGGAAGAAAATAACTGGCACAAGAGGTATGATCCTGGAGGGAGGCCAGGAAAAGCCTCTCTGAAGAGGTGGCTTTGAAACTGCTATAATCTACAAGTGGAGGAAAATCGATTTACAGGAAGAGCATTCAAGGTGGAGAGAACCACACATACAAAGCCTCTTAAACAGGAAAGACTTGGGTGTGTTTGAGGAACTAAAACCCAGTAGGCTGCAGCTTGAGATTGAGGTAGAGAATGGTAGGAGATGTAACCGGGGAGGCACACAGGACCAGATATGTAGTCCCTCGTGGGTGAAAGAAGAAGTCTGGATCTTCTAAGCACAATGGGAAACCACTGAAGAGTTTTAAGCAGGGATATGATGTGGGCTGATGGATATTGCTCCAAATGCTTTGTAGACAATAGTTGGAAGAGGGACAACAGAGGAAGTGAGAGGCTATTGTGGAAAACCCAGTGAGAAATGATAATGACCTGGACTAGGTTTGTGGCAGTGGAAATGGGAAGAAATGGACTAATTTTTTTTTTTTTAATGTATTTTGGTGCTAGGAGCAATTGGATTTGCATTTGGGATGTGTCTGAGTGTGAAGAGAAACAGATGAATCAAGAATGGATCCTAGGTTGCTGATTTGGGTAACTGGGTAGTTGGTAATAGTCACAGAAATCATGAAGACCTGAAGGAAAACAGGCCTTGGATGAGAGAGAGAAGTCCAGTTTTGAACATGCGGATTTTGAGATGGTGGTATCAAGTTGATTAGATGAAGATATGTGACTGGAGTCCAGAGGGGAGGTTGGAGTTAGAGATAATCTGGGTGTTATCTGTTTATAGATGGTATGAAAGACCTGGGGATGAATGATGATTAGGATGACAGTGCATTGAAAGATAAGGGAGTCCAGAAAAGACCCCTTTGGATCCACTTAGTAGAGGGACCATCCAAGGAAACAAAGAAAGAATGACCAAAGACAATTTTTTACATCACAGAGGCCAAGAGAAGATGATCTTTCAGTAAAGGAGAAGTGACCAAGAGAGTTAAATGCTTCTGAGAGAGGTCAAGAAAGATAACGATATTAAAGAGCCCATTATATTTGGCAACTTAGATTCTGTGTGAATTTTCCAAGAGCAGTTTTGTTACTATAACGGAGACAAGCCAGATTGCAGTAGGCTGAGGAATGAGGTGAAGGACTGGAGCCAGGGTGTGTACTCAATATTTTGAGAAATTTAATGTACAATGGAGCAGAAAAACAGAGGAATAAGAAGAGAGAGGGGCACTGGTAAATACAAGGTAATAGAGAAGGCTGAAGGGATCTGTAAAATTATGCAAAAAAAGCAGAGTGACTCTCTGAAAATATCTGGCCAGCAGGGTAAACCTTGCATATGAACTATGTCCTGCCTTATGGTACTGCTTACATTTGAATTATTTGACATGTTTTGTATACTTCTTTGTTTCTCTTCTTGGCTTGTCAGCTCCCAGAGAAAGAGAACGTGGCTAATTTACCTGACTCCTAGAACAATGCCTTGGCATACGTGTCATTCAGATGAATTTCCTGAAATGTAGTGGGGCAGAAATGGAAATTTGAGCCCCAGATAACTTAAGAGTTGGTAGATGGTTTACCATAAGGCACAAAATGGCAGTTCCTGGACAGTATATGAACACAAATGCAAATCAGATCTCGGGTTTGATAAATTGAGATATAAAACAGTAAAGAAACAAGATTTCTTCACAGAAGACTGTGTATTGAATTGTCTGTAAGGAACCTTATGATGTTGATAAGTTGATGGTGGGTTTAAGGCTGTCTTTAAGAATCTAAATGCTGTGAGCTCTGGGTGGACACCAAAAAGCAGACCCTGGAAAGGTGGAAAACTGTTACACTATACTTACTGTCACTGCGAGCACTCAAGGTCTGGAAGCTCAGCCACCCTGATTTCATTCAGCCCCTTTTGTCAACTTGTCCCAGATGAGGTAGAAACATTACTGGATTTGGAAGAAAGGCAGATGAAGGAAGTAGGTTAGTTACATGAAGGCTTGGTTGACATTTGAATAATTTTAGCCTCATCAAAAAAATATCATTTGTTTCTCTGGCTTATGAAATCAGGGGCTGAGGCTAAGATTTAGAAGGGAATAACTGTCAGAAATATCAGAAAAATATTAAAGGGCTTAGACATAGCTGTCATCAGTCTATAATGTTAATATCCTGGATCATCCTTTTAGATTTCGTATATATATAATGAAATAATATATATATACACACTTCTTTAATTTCTTAGCCAGAAAGGGTATTCAAAACATTAAAAACAAATACATTGTTTTTATTTCTAAAAGAACATGATAATGTTTTCTCTCCACAAAAGTTCAGTAATGAGCATAAAATACTGAGAGAAAACAAACTTGGAACTACTTTCATGGTGCCAGGCTTTCGTTCTGAAAGACTGTTTTGTAGAGAATGGTGACAGTAAATAACTCCTAGAGAACAAAGGAATGGTTACTCAAAAATGCCAGGTTTATTCATTGCTTAAATGGAGTGTTTGCTTCTCCTGTATTCTGGTCACATTCCCAAATAGTCTTAAAAGGATGAATCTTGAAAACAAAATGGCAAATTTTGATTGGTCTTTAAAGGGTAGTTCAGAAAAAATAAAAAAAAAATTCCTATTTAAAGATTTTTCTGGCCATCTTTATTGTATCTTTCTTGTTTATCTATTTCATATGTTTTCAGCTTAAAGTTGTCTGTCAAAGAGTGAAAATCTTCTACGAACAGGGGAAGTAAATTTAATGTTAATGAAAGCAACTTGCTCACAGCAGGGACTGGAGTTTTACTCCAGGTTTTTTGCTTTGGTGAGCAAGTGATGGGAGACTGAAATGACAGTGCTGAGAGTGGAACAAAACTCGTAATAATCATCTCTATAGGGGATTGTCACAGAATACATTTGTTCAGTTTACTGGGGTGGGAATAAGGGCAGTTTTTGCCTTGTAGATATTGCATTTTGATGTGGTAATGAATGTGGGGGCCACTTCAAAAGTCGCCCATATCCCTGCGTGTGTGTGGTGAGCTGATAAAGCCAAAGGTTTAAAAACTATTCTTAAATCTCCCCTGGACAAAAAGGTATGAGTTGCGATAATCTATAGTTGTCTCAAAGATTTAGAGATATTGGAAAATATCAAATAATCTGTGTTATTTTAATTATCAGAGGAATAATTTTCAAAAGCTCGCTGTTTCCAAGAAACCAAGCATAGCAGTATGGCATGAGTTCAGCCAAATGTATCTCATTTTGAATCCCTTTTTAATAATTTCAGTAATTATGGACATGTTCTTAGCTCATTTGGAAGTCTTTGGAGATATGCTACTAGAAAAATCTTAAAATTAATATTATCTAAAGTATAAGGAGGCAGTGATTTTTCAAACTACTTGGTGAAACCCCAGGTTTTCATTAAGTGTCTGTAGTGAATGCAGATTGAGGGGTCTCAAAGGTGGAAAGTCCTCCCAAGTCAAAGGATAGAAAACCATTGCCTTAAATAAAACCTACAGATGGCACAGCTTGCTGTGCATGTCTATTTATAACTGTGTAGATAATCTGTCACTTTTTCCTTCAACATCTAAGATACTGATTTCCTTTTTTCATATTTTCCTTTTAGTATGAAGTCAGAACGGTCATGGTTCCTTCCTAAGTTGATAGTTGTACTATCATACTTCTGTGAAATTTGCTACCTGACTCCCTTCAGAGTCTCTGTTTGACATATTTGCTCTAAACATCATCCTGAAAGAAGGGGTTTATACAAGACAAATTTGTTCACAGTTAATTAGGTGACTTTTTAAGGGAGGAAGCAGTCAATAGAGCAAGTCCATGTAGCATTCCTGTCCTCGATTTTTCTTCAGTTACCCCTCCAATTCTTTTTGTTCATTCCCCTCCTCACCAGACTTCCCACCCACACCACCCACCTGGTGATGGCTTAGATTCCCTACTGTTCTCTCCTCATTATGAAGAGCAATATGAGACAAAGACAGTAGCTAATGTTTACGAAGGTTTTAAATAGGGAAACTATGAAAATTGTTATTTAAAATGTGGTGTAGCAGAACACTTGAAATGTAAGACTGTATAACCAATTGAACTGTGACTGGTTGACTATTAATACCAATTCATAATTTGAATAAAAGAATAGTGTTGTTGGATTTCACTGAACCTCAGGAGCTTTAATGTTTAAAGAGTGTCAGAATTATACCTGAAATATGTATCTGAACCAGGATATGAGCATCGTTATCATTACCCTGACTTTTACTATGGAACAGAAATCGTTACTCTGACATATAATGGAACAGAAATAAGCCATATTGAAATTATTTATATCAACTTTTTAAATAGTATATTTCTGTTTTTTATTGTGGTAAAACTTATAACATGCAATTTAATTTACCATTTGATCATTTTTAAGTGTACAGTTCAATAACATTAACTACCATCACACTGTTATGTTAGAACTTTTAAGAAAATGTGTTTTGTGACATGTATTTAGGGCTATAAATTTTTATTGCACATATTTTGATTTGTCTCTTTTGCTATTACTTATCCAATGATGAGAATTACATTGCGAGAATTCAAGATTTATGGCCAAAAGAAATTAACTGACTTGATACCTGACCAACTTTTCAACATGTTCAGAAATAAATTATCTCAGAATGCTATTCCTTGGGCAAAAACGAGGCCTACCAATGTGCAAAAAAAAAAAAAATCACCACTAGAAATGTCATATCTTTTACATGCTGGAAATTACTCAGTTTTGAAATTTGATTTCTGGGTCCTTTGGGAGAAAAATTTTATAATCCAAAAAGTCTTTTTAGAATAAACAAATACCCACACATTATTACTGCTATAAGTAATTATTGTACTGCATTAAATCCCATCAATAAGGCCTTTTCTGTTACTAGTTGTATAAGGAAAAACTGCCCTAGGAAGTAGATGCTGTATTAGAATGAGCAAAACCCATAATGGCTCTGATGTTTTACATTTTATGATGGCTTTTTAGTTTTATTTTCCTCAGGTTTACATCTACGACTATGTGTTTTCCTACATTCTCTTTAAGTTCCTATCAGTGTAATGAAATGTTAACATTTACTGGGTGCCTTATGGTTTTCAAAGCACTTACATACATATATTGCACCATGAGAGCCTTTTAAGAACCTTTTAGTTGCAAAGGAGGGGCCGTTCTCAGTAGAGTTTTATAGATTGAAATACTTAACTTCCCTGAGGTCATTAGTGGAGATTGATTAGTTCCTGAATGCTCAAGATCTTCTTCTCTTTCCCAACAACACACGAACACCTTTTCCCCTTAGAAACAGTGAGCTAGGGCTGAGGTGAGGGACCCACCGATACTTGGCCATGGGGGCAGGAATGAAACCTAAAGCACAGGCAGGTAGAGACTCCCTTTTTGGAATGTGAACAATGAGACAGCTAGGGGTCAGGTTCTACTCTATTTCAGCAGAGGCATGTCTTGATGACACTGTTCCTGCTGAGAACACAAAGCTTCCAGCTTCCTTACTCTAGAGAGAGTAAATTTTCCAATTTCTCAAACCTCCTGGGGATTCTGGGAGTCCTTGATACCCTTCCAATAAATTCCCTTTCGTTTGAGTTCACTGGAATCTGTTTCTGTTGCTTGCCGTTGCCAACCCAACACATGATCATTCTCGGGGTCATTGTAGTGTAAATTGGTGCTTGGACCTAGATATTCCGGTGCTTGTTATGTTCTCCCAATATTGATTCTTTTAAAGCATATTATTAAAGCTGAATTAAAGCAATTGCTCATCCTTTTGAAAAAAGATTTCCAGTTACTTTAATGTTTATCCCCAGTCCTCCCCCACCTTCAATATGCCTTTCTCACCAAAGTTTTTAGTCTTCTTAGAAACTTAAAAGTTTAAAATTTTTTCTTCATATCTCTTGCTGACAGTGACAGAGCATGATAGAGAGAAAAGGTTCAAGTACAGGCAAATAATTTGTTTGAGAGGAAAATAAATACCTTACCTCAAAATTGAGGTAAATTAGTGGTTAGATAGAGATGGGTGTGAAATTGTTTGATGTTTGGCTTTCAGAGTAATCATGTCTTCTCTTATATAAAGTCATTTTCTTTGAGCACTTCTTATTTATATGTCTGTGTGAGATAGTGAAAGAGCCCAGCATGCTGTGTTCTTTAGTATTTTCATTTTGTTGGCACTTTACTTCTTTTATACCCTCTCAAATATGTTTCCAGTACTTGTTTCCTGTAGATTCTTCATCCACTAACTTAGATTAGGACACTTATGTCATAGGATTATGAGATAATACTGTGGAATACCAAGTGATTAATTCAGTTACTATTTATTGAGTGCCCATGGGGCAGGCACTGTGTTACAACATGGATAGATAATCTTTCAACAAAATGGACTATACTCCAAAAGATTTGAGCAGGGACTTCACAAAGGAAAAGATATAAATGGTCAAGAAAAGATGTTTCGTGTCACTAGTTTGTCAGGGAAATGTAAATTAAAGCCACAGTGAGATACAACTACACACCAAATAGAATGTCTAAAATTAAGAAGATTGACAATACCCAGTCTTGGTAAGGATATAGAGAAGGTGAAACTCCCATATGTGGTTAGTGAGATATAAACAGTATAACACTCCAGAACACTTTAGAAAACAGTTTAACAGTTTCTCATAAAATTAAACATACACTTACCATATATACCTGTCATCCTCACAAAAATGTATCACCACTCAAAGACTATCATTTGAATGTGCATTGGAGCTTTATTTGAAAGAATCTCAAACTGGAAACACCCCAAATGTCCACTGATAGGTGAATGAATAAACAAATTGTGGTATATCCATACAATAGAATACTCAGCAATAAAAAGGAATGAACTGATATATACAACAGCATGGTAAAATCCTAAAAAGATGTTGAGTGAAATAAATCACACACAGAAGAGAACATATCATATTTTTTCATTTATATGAAATTCCAGAAAAAAAAGCTAATCTATAGCAGATCAGTGATTGCCTGGGGCTGGGGGTAGGAATTAAATTATTTGGAAAGGAGCACAAGGAAACTTTCGGGGGTGATAGAAACGTTCTGTATCTTATGGTGGTCATTTCACAGGTATATAATTTTGTTAAAACTCATTGACATGTACTTTTAAAATGAGTACATTTTATTGTATATAAATTATACTTCAATGACATTGGTAAAAATTTAGGTGAATATTGTCCTTCAAAAGACTTTTCGTTTTACAAGCCAATTTGAAGGATTGTAATTAAAATGGAAACATCACAAGGCACTTAATATTATATTTGTAAAGGGTATAGTGCTTTTTTGAGAATTTTAAATAAAAATTCCCAACTATTTACAATGATATAGGATGAGGAAATTGTCCAGGAAACCAAATATATTTTCTGCTATGATAAACAGTATTTTATTATGGAACAAGAGTTAGACAATCCCTGGTATCCTTAAGTAGCTGTGCTACTAGGGAAAATGTTAAAATAGCAACAACAAAAAATTTACCCTTGCTGGTGAGAAACTGTCAACCAATCCAAACTGATTTATCAGATATAAAAAGGATAATTTTAACATACTTAACTCAATTTTGATTATATATTTTATGAAATTTGTAAGGAAAATATTAATGTGTTAACTTTTCCTCTGCTTTCTTAAGTACCTGCTTTAAGTTATATTTATTAAGTTGTCTCCATTGACTTCTATGTTTTAAAAGGTGTCCCATAAATCCCAAACAATACTTTGATTCTATAGATAAAATGACTAGGTCCTTTCTTTTCTTTGTGAAATAGGAGCATGTTAAAAACTCATTTATTAGGAAGGGTGATTCTCAGGCTTGCTGTCAACTAATGGAAAGTAGTATCTTACCAATATCTATTATAAGAGGATTGTTAAAAAAATGTGTTTTCCTAAGGCCTCAAGTAATAATAGAAATTCAATATTCTACCATCTATTCTTTTAATGCAATTTCAGAGTAAGTTTTGGGGAAACAATCTCTTCACAATTCTTTTAATTTTTACTTTTCAAGCACTATTCCATTTTTGGTGCTTATATTTTGAAAAATCCTTTTATTGTAAATCTAGGGGGGCTGTTATACATGAGAACCTCTGAGTTTCTTGGCTACCCATTTGGAAAGGCAACGTATAGAAGACTCTCCCAATGAGGCAGCAACAGAAAGAAGGTGAAGCATTTTGTAAGCTGGAATCAGCCAACTTCCACATTAAGAATTAAATGAATGGCCACACATAGCAGCATAGGTTTACGAATTCTTAAGTCTGTTTGCATTTTTTCTTCATAGTTCTGAAACTTACTTGAGGGTTTACTTCCTTAA
Source organism: Camelus bactrianus (assembly GCF_048773025.1). Taxonomy (NCBI): domain Eukaryota; kingdom Metazoa; phylum Chordata; class Mammalia; order Artiodactyla; family Camelidae; genus Camelus; species Camelus bactrianus. Next base: position 36,625,916 of record NC_133542.1, on the reverse strand, counting down.
AAGCATATTTTGGTATCACCCTTAATACTGCTGTTATTTATAATATATGAAAGAGACTTTTTCTTATTAGGTTGGTTTTTTTAAAAAATGGATTTAGGTAAATAGAAAAATATTTTTGTATGTATTTGAAGAATAATAATTAGATAATTATACCACACTGAAACTTAATCATGACTGTATTAGTTTCCTGTGGCTAATGTAACAACTACAAAGACAACAGAAATTTATTCTCTAATGATTCTGGAGACCAGAAATCTGAAATTAGTATCCCCAACCAAAATCAAGGTGTCAGTGGGGCCACAGTCCCTGCAAAACCTTCAGAGGATCATCTGTTCCTTGTCTTTTATAGGTTCAACTGGCCATAGACATTCCTTGGCTTCAAGCCACATCACTCCAATCCTTGCTTTCATGGTCATGTTTTCTTCTCTTCTGTCTGGGTCAGATTTCTCTCTGCCTCTTTCTTATAAGGACACATGATTTGATTGAAGGCCCACTCGTATAATCTAGAATAATCTTAATATCCATAACTCAAGTCACATCTGCAAAGACCCTTTCTCCAAATAAGATAACATTTACAGATTGTAGAGATGAATTAGGACCTCATATCTTTGGTTGCCATTATTCAGGCTACTAAAAAGACCTAAAAAAATGAAGCTTGCTGTTCTAATTACATTGCTCTTTTTCCTGTCACTTCAAAGCACATATGGTCTTTCCTATACATTTTTTAATTTAAATATATTACTTATTTACTCGAAAAGAGACTGAGTATTTCTGTTGTATAAGACATTGCCTGTTGTCGTTTATAATAATCTAAAGACTCTTGGGTTTTCTCTGCCTTATGAGCCAGTGTCCTGTATGTCTATTACAACAGTAAAGATTTTGAGCCCAAGACCTATGTGCATATTATGCCATGTATTGTGTACCTGAGAATTCCACTGATAGTATTAATTTTAAATGTTCAGTCCTATTGCTAACTAATATATCCATTACATGCTAAATTTTTGATTCAGAAAATGTGATTGCTATATACAGACCATTTGACAGAGTAGGACTTTTAAAAGTATCTGTGCAAGAGAATAATGGCATCTCAGTTTTTTAAAGCTAGTTCACCATATCCCACTTCCATTTTTTCACTTTGTGAAAGGAAGTAAAAAGGTAATCAATGAATAAGCTGTTAAGAAAGTGGCAATATCAAGTCTGTTTTACAACATAAAATTGACAGCCTGTTGTTGTTATGTTGAACTGATTGTTGTAATAAGACATTGATGTAGAAAAAAAATTCATCATATTAAAATTTCATTTCCATCATCTCACTTAGATGCTGGCATCTGCTCTCAAATGGTATAATCTTTTTTCATTTTACCAGTATCTTTTACCTTCATAGACCACAGAACATGCTGCTTGTGTATGAGAGGTCACAGCTACCCTATACATCATGAAGAATGGAGCTACAACAATTGCAGTTTGCAATGGGACAGCTGAAATTTTATTGTTAACCAGCACAATTAAAAGATTATGTTTCAGCTTAGCCTTATGAATATTACAAAGCAAAGGGTCATTCTTTTTTAGAATAGTGTTCATAGATGAGACGTGGTGAACTACAGAAGAGAGTGAAAAGTAAGCAGGTAGTATACAAGTCAGTGAAGAGATAAACGTGCCCAGTATGTACTATTCGTCCATCCGCTAAACAAGTACTAAGAGACTGTACAATATTGAGAGGCTTGTTATGCATATAGTTTGGGGTCCTTCCCACAAGCCTACAAATCACATTGTGACTGCTTTACTAATTTTATGACCTTGAGAGAGTTATTTAACCTCAGCCAACGAAGTCTTATTTTCTTCTCATCTATGAAAAAGGAATAATAGAAATTATCTCATAATTTGGAAGGTTAAATCAGATGAACTGTATGTACAAAGCACTTAGGACTGGCACATACTAAATATTCAACAGTACAAATTATTATTGATTTTCAGGGTCTGATCTAGATATAAAGCCATATAGGAAATATCAGCCAGTTTGATGAATTTAAGCCACCACCTCCCTCATTCAAATTATAAGTAAGCCATAGTCTATCCATATGACCAATAAAAGTTTTTCCTTCAATGTGGATCAGAGCTTCTTTGCAGCATCTAAACTGGCCCTCAGATTCTCCATATCAAACCTAATCATTGCTGTAAATCTCACCCCTGAAGTCTGAGTTCTGAAACTCCAGATCACTTTTTTGTCTTTGAGTTCAATCCTTAATCCCTTAAGCAATATCGTTATTTCCATTTTTAAAGAGGACTCAATACCTCCAAACAAAGTCCCGCGAGCCAAGGGAAGCTGCTTGTTATGGTTCATAAAGGCAGTGACATAGATGACATGATTGTAACAAAGATGGTGAAACAAAATAAAGAAATACCTTTGGGTTGGGTTGATTTCAGGTCACTCTAAATATCTGCAGAAATTTCAGCCACATTTTTCTCATGGACAGAATTTTCATTTTCCCTATTTAAAAACAAAAACAAAAGTCATTTGTTGCTTACTGTGTGTGTGTGGTATTTTTCTCTGGGTAAATTGATGTAAATGATTTTCCTATTTCGGAAGGCTGGTCCTAGCTAAATGCTGATGTTGGAAATGTTTAACTCTGAAACAGTTTCTTCCCTTGAAGTTACCCCTTTCCAACATATCTTACTGTCCTCTTATTCCTTGAGGAAAATGTTAGTCAACTTTTACTTACATTTTTCTTTTCGACTGACTGTATTTCTATAGACAGAGGTTATATTGTATGCCTTCTTACACTGTTCTATATTCATCGCTTATTTTCTAATTCAGCAAGTATTAAGCATTCCCTGTATCCCAGGCATTGTGCTAGATATACTGTAGGAAAACTACGGTAAACAAAATAGACAGGGTTGAATCTTTTTATAAAGGAGCCATTTACCAACTTTCTATTGTTTAAAAAGGTGACACTATATTCAGTGGTGAAAGGCTTTCTTTTTCTTGTTTTCTCCTGGCACCGTTGAGTGTTTCTGCCCTTAGATGTGAGGCAATGAAGAATAGGTATGTAGATGTTTTCTGAGCCTTTGGCAGCCTTTAAAATATATTTTCATTTTGAATATGTATTAGTTGTCATCTGCCAACTATTAATTACTATTCTTTGAAGCATGCCTGGTACAGGGAATACAGACAAATAGAGTTGATACTTTTGCATAGTACTGTGAAAAGGGAATCATCAGGAGGAGATGAAATTCATAAAATAACAATTTTGTTATAAAGCAATTACAATTAGATCTCAATATGTACAAAGCAAACAAAAATTTTCTGAAGAAACTCTCAGAACTTAGTGGTTAGAGGGGTTTAAACTTACTTTTTTCCTCCTCTCATGTTCCCAAAGGAAAAGAGACATCCATTTGTACAAGATTGACAAACAGGGAAAAATCCATGTATGTGTTTGAAGTTTCAGCATAAGATCTTGTTTACATGAAAAGAAAACCTGCCAATTATCTGTTAGTGTCAAAATTCCTTTGGGAGTTGGGGGAGGATGTGGGCAGCTGGTTTGTGTCTCCGCCTAATCTAAACCCAGTGTCTAATGATCATTTGTGCCCTTTACTAAATACCTGAAACTTAGCACAGGAAGAAAGATGCTATTTCTTTTTGACTTTGGGCACAGGACAGGGTCATACATATGGTAAGAAGGTGCTAAATTCTAATAAGCTCAGAATGAAGTTATTTTTTTATATGGTAGTAGAACTATGAAGACAGCAAGACAAGGAATAATTACCACTTCATTCACCACTGGACAACTATTTACTAGTAATTAGTATGAGATAAGAAATATACTAAATATTGAGGATATGAAGTCAAATGAAAAGGAATCTTTGATTTAGAGGTAACCATGGTTTAGATTTATCCATGCAGATGAACCTGGTTTGTGGGGAAGCGATAGAAATTGAGGTGGGGTAGTTAGATGGAGGCCAGGTAGGGATGAGTCTTGTGGGATGTGTGAAGAAGTTTAGACTTCATTCTGCATGCAGTAGGGAGCCATTAGAGGCTGTAAGAAGACCAGTGGCATCATCTTAAGACCCCATCAGCCATTTTCAAGAATGGGCTGTAGGAGAGGAAGAGATTGGCATAGTCAGAAGGTAATAGCACCAGTCCTGTCAAGAGATGACCAGAATCTACCTGACATAAGACAGAGGGCCAAGAAAGGGAGGAAAGATTTAAGATTTTGTAAGGTAGAGTTAAAAGAAATTGGTTAGCAATTGAATTGTAGGAAAGGGAGTGATGAAAGGTAAGTAAAGAGAAAGGCATCTCGAATAATTGCAAATTCAGAAGATTCCCATGTTATGTCATTCAAGTGGAAATGCATCTGATTAAAGTTGACATTAGCTAAATTTATTTCCTAATGAAAATCTATTAATGCAACAAATGATTGAATACCTGTTACTGTTTATTTCTCATATGTATTAGAGACTCCTTTATGCTTAGAAATTCAATGACAAAAAATTGCATTACTGAGATAGTACTTTGTGTTAGGCATAGTGCTACACACTAAGGTGTTTTTATCATCCTCACAGTCACTCGGGGATGTGCATATTGCAGTCCTTATTTTATAGATAAGGATGCTGAAGCTCTGAGTAACTAGTTTTCCATGTATCTTGCTGAATTTGTAAGAGGTTTATCAGTTGAACAAAAATTGGACATTTTGATTCTAAAACTCTGCTCTTTTCATTAGCTTACTCTGTCTCTGTATGTCAGAGTTTCATATACCCTGTGTTTTCAGGATTTTGAAAGGAGAAATATTCCTAATTTGCCATCAGTAAGCACCAATTTGTTGACATTCTCTGAATCCCTTTAATTCCTGTGGGTTCCTGCTTTTCCTTAGGAAAATGCGCATGTCCTGTAACCTATAGGAGTCTGTGCTCACTTATCAAACGAAGGTTATAGTTTACTTCACAGGACTGTTGTGAAACTTAAGTGAGACGACAAATATGAAAAGATTATATAGTAGTACTTGGTAAAAAAGTAAACGTTAAAAAACGGTTAAAAATGGTAGTCATTATTAGTGATTTTTTCCCCCAACCATCTAACCATGAAATGCTTTATAGTCTGGCGCTCAGTTATCCCTCTAGCCATATTGCTCCCCACTCTCCAAGCACACTCTGTGTTCTAGCCACTCAGCCACACACTGTTTCCTTTGAAACAACCAATTTTTTTCGCTTTGCTGTCTTTGCACGTGCTTCCCTGCCCGATGGCCAAATCCTATCTCCAAATCCTCTACTGTCTCTTTCTCTAGAACAAGAATTGGCAAGCTTTTTTTTTGCAAAGGGCCAGAGAGTGACTGTTTTAGGCTGTGAGGTCCATGTGGTATCCCTAGTGATTACTTAATGCTGCCATTATACCATGAAAGCAGCCATGACAGTAATTGAAGTAATAATTGATGACATGTTCTTTTTTCCTGCAAAAATAAGTGAGCTGGTTTTGACTTGCAGGCATAATTGGCCAATACATTTTCTAAAAAGTTCTCTGCAGGCTCCCAGCTTAAGGTAGGTCCCCTTCTAGATGAACTTTTACCTACTCATCTACCTGTAACCAAGCATTCTTTACGTTGAGGAAATGGTGTGTAAGTGTCTCTCCAAGACTGAGAAATTTGAGAGCAGGGATTGCATCTTGTCTTTTCTGACTTTTTTTTTCACCGTTCCAAGGGAAGTCTCATTACTATTTCTTGAGTAAATGGATTAATTTTGTTAACAAGATACTGTGCACTGACTTTGAGATTCAGTTGCTCTGTAAAAAATCTGGTCTAAACTGATAAAATTAGCAGAACGTTCAAAATGAGGCCAAACCAGCATAGATCCAAATTGGGAAAGGTGTGGTCTCTCTGCCTCACAGATAACACAGAATCAACATATACCACTCCTTTATGTTTGCTTTAAAGTAAATATTTTCCCTGTAAAAGAATACAATTTTCAAAGGCAATAGAAATGAAACAACTTAACATAAACTGTTTTTCTATCTTAGAAATAGAGTGATTCAGATAAGTGCAATTTTAAATTTAATGGTGTGAGAAGAAACTTGGGAAGAGGGTATTGATTAATTATATGCTTTGGAAACACCTGACAAATAGATGATTGAAATAGAAGAAATACCATAGACTTTTGATACATCCATACAAGACCTTAGTGTATCTTCAACATAGCTGGGTAGGGAGGAAGCTGAAGACAGGTGTTACCAAAATTATCAAAGAATTGATCAGGCAGAGATGGCAAACCAGATGTCTTAAATTTGATCATTGTCTAATATCTGTTCTCTGATTTCAAGAGATTGTATACACTTCTAATTGTTGGCTATTAAAGGAGCAAGGTGTTATAGCATCTTTTCATATTTTCATCAAGTTATCTTGACACATGAAAATGAATCAGATATCTAAAATAGCTTTGGATTAAAATTTATTTTAGCATATGTAAGCAGTGAAGTGCTAGGCTAGGCAGGCATGCTGATTCTAATTTGTGATAAGCAATTGATGACAGTTTGTTTGAATGTTCATTTCTCTCTCCATTTCAACCTTGCTGGCTAAAAGGCAGCAGAAACAATTCTGATGTGGAGGCCAGCCATCACTTTACTACTTGTGTACGATGTGCCCTTTGAGAAGTCTTTCCCCTAGTAACCCATGAGAGTGAGCGGAGGGGAGAATATTCACTGGAAATTTCAGTTTTTGCCTCTTCTTGAAGGCTGTTCATCTGGGTAAATCATTTACTTGAAATAATTCCTCAATTACTCAACTGTTTGTGGTCAGATTTGAGTCTAAGCTTTGTTTTGACTTAGCCTAAGGAATCTTAGGCTGTGTCAGTCTTTCAAAGACTGTTTTGAAATGGCAAGCATGGGCTTTGCCTTCCTTCCCAGTCTAGTTGTCATCACTCAAGTTCAGCTCTGAAGCACTCCAGCCTTGTAGCTCATTTGCCATTTTCTGGTTACTCTTCTTTTAACCACCCAATGTATTAATTCTGCTTTCAGAATATTATTATTTGTTCCAGAATATTCAGTGAATCCTTGCAATGTGCATCATCAAGAGCAAACTCTCGAACTCTGCTTTTAAGACCTAAAATCGAGCTTTATTCTGTCTGTCAAACCCTCAGTTTTTCTTTTTGGCCTAACACTACTTGGGTATCTCAGCTAATGTGAATACTACTGCAGTGATCATGGAAGTGCAGATAACTCTTGTTAAACTCATATGGTAGAGAGTGGAATGATAGTTGCCAGGGTTGGGGGTGGGAAGGGAGAAACTAAGGTGCAAACTTACGCAAGAGGGGTGAGTTCTGGAGATCCTACATCACAGTGAAAATAGTTAACAATACTGTATTGCATACTTGAAATTTGCTAAGAGGATGGATCTTAAGTTAAATCTCCTCAAAACACATATACACAGTGGTAACTGTGTAACTATGTAGTAGTAATAAGTTATTTAGCTTGACTGTGGTGATCTTTCCACAATGTATGTGTATATAAAAACATAAGGTTATATACCTTAAATAGAGACAATATTAATATGTTGAAGATACCTCAATAAGTTGTTTTAAAAACCCGTTATTCCCAACAGATGACTTTTACTGCTCCGTAGGTTTGCCAAAACCCTGTTCCCCATCTGTGTGCTTTTTCTCCAATAGTCTGTTCATATGAATCCTGGGTGATCTCTGAGCCCTTCCCAATCCCTGCACCCCTTACCTACCCCAGCCTATACCCTAATCTGGTCCTTTTCTCATCTTCCTCCTACTCCATGTCCATTTGTTCCAGATAAATGGAGTTCTGAGTTCCTTGAAAGCAGAAGTTGCTGGCTACATTATCAGTTCTTAATAAGTGTGTGTTTGGTTTAATTAATGAAAATTAGAAACCCTTTCTTTGAATGTATTTTTATAAAGTTTTTTTTTTCCATATCATTACTACCTCTTGAAAATTAAATACAGGAATAAAATTAACATCCATTTTCTAAATATCTAAAGATAAACATTGTTCTCATTTTAGATTTCCTTGCAATCTTTATTTGATTATATATTTAACACATAATGTAACTATAATCAGTGTGACCATCTGAAATCTACAGTTTTCTATGTAGTTATTTCCACTTAGACAGTTGGGAGCTCCATGAAGCAGAGAGTTTGTTTAGTCTCCACTCTGCTCCCAGTACTTTGAAAATTCTCAGCTGTGTGCTGGGTGTTGACAAGGACAATCCACTCTGCTTATTTCCACATTAAATAGTCTTCTAAGTCATGATGGTTAATGGCTTCATTTTATTCCATCTTACAATTGTACTATGTTATTTTAAACATCCTCTATTTTTGTTCATTTAGGTTGTTGCCATATTTTTCCCTATAAAATTACTGCTGTGAAGCTTCTCAAACACAAATGTTTCTGGACATATTTGAATTTTTTTAAAAGATACATATTTTGTTTTAGAATTGAGGCAAAGATTATTGCCAAAATTCTTCTATTTAAAGTGTTATCAGTGTTAAGGTCCTTAATAGATACTATCAATTTTGAGATTGTTCTCTTTCTGTTTAATGGATAGAAAGAGAATTTTGAAGTCTGTATTACTCTTATTTATGGAATTGAACACTTCCTAATATTTACAGATTATATTATCAATTGCCTGTTCTTGCTGTGTGGGCATTATTTTATGAGGATGTTCCTCATATTTCTCACTTTACATTTGTATAGTGATTTATCGATTCAAAGTATAGATGCTCCCTGACTTATGATGATTTGACTTAATGTTTTTTTGACTTTACAGTAGTGAGGAAGTGATATGCATTCAGAAGAAACTGTACTTTGGACTTTGAATTTTGATTTTTTTCAGGCTAGCAATATGCAGTATGATGTAGCTCCCAGTTAGCCAATGCAATCATGAAGGTGAACAACTGATAAATTCAGAACCATTCTTTTTTCCACTTCTGCTATAGTATCTGATAGATTCCATGAGATATTCAACAGTTTATTATAAAATAAGAGTTGTATTGAATGATTTTTGCCCAGCTGTAGCCTGATATAAATGTTCTGAACATGTTTAAGTAGACAAGGTTAAGCTCTGATGTTCAGTAGGTAAGGTGTATTAAATGCATTTTTGACTTAATATTTTCAACTTATGGTGGGTTTATTGGGATGTAACCCAACCTGGTCGTAAGTTGAAGCTCTGTACACATAGTACCTTATTTGTTCATTGTAACAACCTTCTTGGAGAAATAGGACTGTGTATGAGTCTTATATATATAAAGAGACTCAAAAAGCTCAATTGCTTGCTCAGGGTAATGGGCTAACAAAGATGCAGCTGGGACCAGAACCTGGCTTTTTGCTATTATCCTAAAGCTTTTCCTGCAATAATATTCTAGCCTAAAGAAAACCTTTTCGAAGGAGAGATCCTTGGACTTGTAAGGTAACAGAGAAATGAAAACTACATGAAAATGTCAAGTATAATTAAATAGGTGTATCATGAAGCTTATCATGACACAAACCAGTGTTGATCAACTTATTGGTCTGATGCCAGTGTCTGACTCAGGTGAAGCACTTAATACACAGTTGCTGAGTAAATAAATGAACAGAGTCCATGTTGAATAAACTGGATAAAGTTGCTGGGAGGGTTCATGTTACAGCTGAAAATCCAACCTGTTTGGCTGGGAGTTTGTCTTGGTAAAGAGTCCGTTCTGTTTATCAGGCAAGGTTTAGACCTCCATTTGAAAGTGATTTTTGCCAATTGAAAAATCTCTAATGTGGATTCGATGAGGTTTGATGGACTCAATATTCTGGAACATACGATGTAGATGCCCCATCTTTCTCTTTTAGTCTTTTTCTTTATGATGTAAAAATGAGTTATGAATAAGTGCATTGTAATATTAGACTCATGAGTTTAGGTCACTGCATTTCAAATTGCATAATCCTTGTTCAGAATTTCAATTCAGGCGCCTCTAATTTAGGTGGGCAGAGGTTTAATGCCAGGGATTTAACTCTTTTTCATTCCTTCTGCTTTTCATTCCTTCTGCTTCTGAAAGAACGTTTTGGAGAACTATGGGAGACAGAGGGGAAGCCCCAACTCTTCCCCTGTGAAGTTTGCATTATTTAGGTTAAATGTAACAAACATTTCATTGTGATGTTGTATGTAATATTCAGCAGACCTTGGGGTATCAAGAATCAGTTATTAAGATATAGTTCCTAAGATTATTTGACTTTAGAAGGACAGTATATTCTTTAGAGTAAAAAGGAGAAGCAAAAATTGAAGTGTGGTTATACTTAGAGGTCTTGAAAAAACAGATAGTAGAATAGTGTTAGAAAATACATGCTTTCTAAATGAAACCTATTAACCCTGGCCAAAACCCTCCAGATGAAGACTATGCTGTTCTGGCTGTAAAGGAGATAACAGTAGCTTCAAAAATGATCCTTCTCTAAATAGAGATATATTTCGTTGTTGGAGGGGCACGGTTTTATCCTGGTTACCAATGGTGCTATTTTTATTTAGAAATATCTTATTCTACTACATTAGTGTTACCAAATTAATTTTTTACATTGGAGATGTGCTTTCTGTTTTGTGATGTGAGACTTTATTTTTCATGCCTAGTAAATGAACATAATTAGATATAAACGTAAACATTGGTAAACCAAAGCTTGTGTATGTTTTCATTCAACTGTATGTCTTCCTTTTTTTTTCTTACAGAGGGATTTTGTTCCAAAGATTTTAATTTTCCTAGAGTTGGTTCTTGAAAACATCTTTCTTCTGAGCTGATTCTCCTATGGTTGAGATTTCCCAAGTGTAAGAGCATATTAGAATAACTCACATCTAAAACTGGCCTTCTGACTTTGAAATATTCTATCCCATAGCAACATAGCAACAAACCTGTTGTTTTAAATAAAAACTAAGTTAACGTTTCTAGAAATTATGATTGTTTTACAGCTGTTTAGGACCAAACTCTGCCATTCTCTGAACTCTTACAAGTTGTTTGTTAAATAAAAATGTGCTTTGATAATCATGATTGATACATATAACCATGTGTATCAATGATACAAGAATATCTTCTCAAACAATAGTTCTTAGGAACAATTTTTAAAGTTGAATATACAAAAAGTATATCTGCTAAACAGTTTGTAATAAATTCTAAATATCACGAGCCATAGCAGAAAACAATTCGCAAAGTTATTTCTGCCATTGGCCAGCTTGCATCCATTTTATGGCTCTAGGAGGTGTTTCCCGTTGGACATGGAATTAAGACCAAATTACTAAAGTCTTCTTTAAAGTAATTCTTTTACTTGTATTAACTTTTTCTTTATTCTTTTATTTTCCCCTTTTAGCGTTTCTAAGTGGTTTTCCTGAGCATTTTCTTTACTTGATTTTTTGTTGTTGTTGTTATGGTCCTCAACCCTACTCTTGTTCATTCCCCAAATTCACACCCATTGGAAATTATTCCCCCTGCTTTCAGATTGTCATCGCCCCCAAATTTACATTAACTCTGTCATTCCATTTCTCCTACTAAACCTTCTTCACTTTACTGGTTAAAGAGGGGCATTATTTTTCCTTCCAGTTCTATCTTTTCCAAAGCATGCAGTTTCTTCTTTGTTGCTATCTTTTGCTTCAAGGCTTTCTCTCCTTGACCCCTTAGTAAAAGATAAACTTTGGGTCAATTTTAATTGGTATGAAGCTTGCCCAGCACATGAACCAAATAAGTTCTTTTGATCATGATGATAAAGAATGAACTCATTCAGAGTTTTAAGACCTTAATCAACATGTCTAATCCAGATGTTGAAGTAAGCTTTCATTAATTTGCTAGCAGCTGGAAAAATCAGAAAGTGAAATCTAATGTTTGATCTTTTACTGTCGTACCAATGTTGCCTGAGCACAGTGCTGCTGTTGTCAGTTACGCTAAGTGAAGGTTAACAATTGAACTCAGCATGTGTTTATTTCTTTAAAAATAAAACTCTCCCTAGAAATTTCAAAGTTTTTGCAATATCTGGCCTTTTTTTCATATTCTTTTTTTTATTATTGAAATATAGTCAGTTATAGTGTGTCAATTTCTGATATACAGCATGATATCGCAGTCATGCATATATATATATATATATTCATTTTCATGTTCTGTTTCATTAAAGGTTGTTACAATACATTGAATACATTTCCCTGTGCTATACAGAAGGAAATTTGTTTTTTTTAATCTATTTTTTTATATAAGTGGTTATCATTTGCAAATTTCAAACTCCCAAATTTATCCCTTCCCGCCCCCTTTCCTCTGGTAACCATGAGATTATTTACCATGTCTGTGAGTCTGTTTCTGTTTTGTAGATGAGTTCATTAGTGGCTTCTTTTTTTCTTTTCTTTTTTTTTAGATTCCACATATGAATGATATCATATGGTATTTTTCTTTCTCTTTCTGGCTTACTTCACTTAGAATGATGATCTCCAGGTCCATCTATGTTGCTACAAATGGCATTATTTTACTTTTTTAATGGCTGAGGAGTATTCCATTGTATAAATATATTAAAACTTCTTTATCCAGCCATCTGTGATTTGTTCAGATAGTGCTTAGTATTTCCTAGATGGTAAGACTCAGAATTTTCCTAGGTGACCACACAGCTCCCAGTTTTGTGGAGGAAGGCAAAGAAAGCATTTATATATAAAGTTGTTAATCCTTATGTAAGAAACCATATAATTAAGCACTAAGTTGAGTACAAGAGATGGAGGTACAGAGAAGGGATGCAATGAAGTGTTTAGGGGAAGTTTCATAGAGAAGATAGATTTGGACTTGAGCCCCAAAGGAGAAGAGAGGATGGGAAGAACACACAGGCTCAGTGTTTCTCAGAAGAAGTGCTATTGGCACTTTGGCAGGACAGCTCTTCATTATGAGGGACTGCTCTGGTCATTGCAGGATGTTTAGCATCCCTGGCCCTTGAATACTAAATGACAGCAGTACCCCAGTTGCAGTGGCAATTAAAATACCTCACACAGGTCCAAAACACTCACTTCGGTGCTGTGTTGTCCTTGGTTGGGAACCGCTGTGGAGCACACCATCCTCTTATGGATGGTCCTGATTTTGGCTTTTCCAGGCAGAGTCTATTATGCCAAGTAACAGGAAAGAGAGGTTTATTTATTCACACTGTAACATATTTTAGAGGATGTAGACTTGTGTGTTTTTAAAAGACAGACAGGATTTTTCTCCTGAAATTATTTCTAAATGAGCTTTTTAGTCACCCAGGAGAAATCTTTTTATAGGTTAGAGAAAATCATCTGTGAGATAGGTAGATTATACATAATTGAAAAGACTGAGATGTGTGAGAACAACATAGGCACCAACAAAATATAATTTTCTGAAATTGGTGAGTCTCCAGAAAAATCAGAGACTGGTCATTTTTGGCTGTCTGATATACCCACACATGGAAAACATCTTCATATTTAATCCTGGAAGCCTGTAGTCTCCATGTAGGTTCATAAATTATGTATAAATATACAAATTAAATATAAAAACACTAAAACAATGCATGCTTATTTAAGAAAACATGGAGGAAATTTTAGAAAATTCCTGAAAATTGAAGAAAATTTTTAACACTTTGAAAAAGAATTTATAACCTCAATAATGAGGGACTTTTTTCAAAATGTTTTCTATGGTTCCATGCATATAATGTATATGATGTAGTTACCTGCTTTTTTTCTACTTAAAATTATGAAGAAAGTATTTTACATACATATTGAACTTTTATAAGCATATCTATCCCACATTAATAATAGGATATTTAATATGAATGATTGAGTCAGTTGTACAATTTTTCTATTATCAGTTTTATGAAACTTCTCATGTTAATGAATTCTGGCAAGCAGGTGTCACTGATTTTTTTTTCTTATCTTTTGGCAATGGTTCCTAATTTCTTGCATTCCACATCTGTTTGAGGGCCTAAGGAAGTCAATGGGTCGTCTCTCAGAAAAGGGCATATATGCATATATTCAAAATTTCCAGACCACTTGAAGACTATCTATGGATCCCTTAAAGGAATGTTGATCTCAGATCAAGAACTCCTATTTTTCAGCATAACTTTTCTCTCAAATATGGGAAAAGTCAGGGCAAGAATTAATGGCACTGTTGAAATGACTGTCACTTGTTTGTTTCAGTGGAACTTAGTGACATGAGTGTGCTGTGTGGTGTACGATTACCAACTGTTCTGAACCCTGACGCCATCTAGAGTTTGTTTATTCCAGGTCATTGTACCAGAACCTGTTGATGGATAAAACTGGCTGTGTAGAGTTGGAAGGGGTATGAAGAGTGTCTAAGTTATTAACTTGCGAAGAACTGAAGTCCACATTTTTAAAGAACCTAGAAATGTCTCTTTCTGGGCATGTTGGCTTGGTGCAGAATGGAGAAGTATCCAGATTTTCTTTGAAATTTCCCACTTTTCCTTGAGGTGTTTTTATCCTTCTGCTTGATATTGCATCTTTATGTTAAGCTCTACTGCAAATCTCCCCCATAAGCACCCTTAAGTAGCACTTGTCAGCATCTCCCTTTTCATTTCTTGCCCCATCACTGTCTTATCTGTTTTATTCTTTTCAACCTAGGCCAAGTTCTGGGACATGAGTATGCAAATGGATATTGTTTTTTCAGTACATGGAGCATTTCACCCCATGTTATGTCATTCAGTGTCTGTAGAAACACCCTGAAAGAGGTGTTCTCTCCCAGACTTAATTCTGTGCTTCCCCTTGGCTGTTTATTGCCATAGAAACCTTAACAGATTTAAAAGTCAATTCACTTTTCTCACTCCATTGGCCTGAATCGGTCTGTTCTTTTCTTATTGCTACATTATTTCAGTCCTCCCAGACTCAACTGCCCCGTCATCTTTGACATCTTCATCTCACTGGCTGTTGAGGACCATGGTATCCTAATTCTTCCTGGAAAAAAAATCACTTTTTCCTTTAAGTTCTGACTACTACTGGCCTAATCCAGGCCAATAATTCATGTCCTAGATTTATTTCCTTTCTATATTGTTCTATATTCCTGCCAAATAACTTTCTAGAACATTACTTTGAACACATTACATATGTATTCTAAAACACTTAATGGCTTCACCATTTCCTAGAGGGTAAGATGCTTTCAATTGAATAATTAGTCAACTAACATTCCTTAAATGCTATTCTTCATGATGTACAGGGTACAAATATGATTTAGATGTAGTCACTCAAACTAAGTTTAGTAGGAAAACCAAGATGTACATAGATAACTATAATTATAGGTAGAAGGTGCTATAAGTTCTGAGAGATAGAAAGTTATGGTGAATTTGAGAGGAGAGAGTGATGATGGTTCCCTGTGACTGAGAGAAGTAAGGCAGGCTTACAAAAGCCAGATGTGAAAGAATGAATGGGATATAGACAGGGGAGAAATGGGGCGGGGGGTGGGGAGTGGAATTGGACAACAGGCTTTGAAAATAGGGAGCATAAGATGAAGAAAGACTAACACTGAGCCAAGGCACATTTGGGGAGATTTAAGTTGTCCAGTTTAAACTTAGTGTCTGATTGAGGGCCTTCCAGACCTTGCCCAGCCTTCTTTCTGGACTTAACCTTCTTCCATCTCCATATATGCACACTTTATTCTAACAAAATTGTCCTGTGCTTTCTCGTCCCGCAAATGTCTTGATTTCTCTTTCTTCATGTATTTACCTTTGCTTTTCTGTAAGTAGGCTCTTATAATTTTCTTCATAACCAAAGTTCACTGACTATCAGTTGCAGACCCTCACTCATTTCTGAAGATAGGTCTTGTTTAGTAGGTACATGTTTGTTTTTAAATTAAATTTGAATGCCTGAATGTGGGGCACACATGCTGTAATTCACCACAGTTCCCCTAATTTCACTTATCGTACTTAAAGTGGCTTTTCTTTTTAATTCCTACCCAGGCCCTTGTCACCATTTGAATTTGCAATCCCTATGAGTTCCTTCAAATCCTAGTGAATTTCTCTTTATTGATTTTCCAAATCACTCCAGTCCATGGAAATGACTTCTCTCTTTACATTCTCTTCCTCCTCAGAACTTACTGTTTGATCCCCTTTAGTTGGAAATTATGTACTGCTTTAAAATATCTGTGGATTGAATGATTAAATTTGCACAAATGTTTAACTGCTATACCTTGTGTCTTCAGCAAGCTGAAGGAGCTAGAAGTATTTTATAAGTTCTCCATGCCCACAAGAATACCTTATATTCAGCATGACTGCAACAAATTTAGGTTAAACCATAAGAAATTGTTATTTTTGTTGCCCCAAATGGTTGAATATTAGCAATTTCAAACAATTCAACATAATAAAAATCAAATTTGATATTTTAATTTGCAAATGTATGAAACTTCCTAAAATGTTTTTTATTTGTATGAGTAGAAGCTCATTTATTTAGCATCCTTCATGTGGAAAAATTCCAATAACATTTAATAAAGCTCAACCATTATATTTATAAATTAGAGTGTTAAAGTCATTTTACTGAAAGTGTATGAACAATAGCCATTATTAATCTATACTTACAATAGGAAAATTTTTGAGAAGAGCTGTTATCTTAGAGAATAACTATATATTTTAACTATATATTTTTCCCCCCAAAATAAAGAGCGGTAGCATCAATGTAGTTGCTTGTGTATTATTGTGGAATCAATTATCTGATCTTGATTTCTGGCTCTGGACAAGTCACTTCATCTTTTTAACTTAAGTTTTCTATTGTATAAAATAGAAATAATGGTAATAACACCCTTCTCACAGGTTTGTTGGGAGGATAAAATAAGATAATACACATTAAGAGACCAAGTATGGTGCCTAGGATGTAATAGATGTAATAGATGCTCATGTTGGTTTTCTTCCTTTTGATGTTCAGGTAGGAATGCTCTTAGGGAGAATGTTGGTGACAAATAAGAGTAATTTATAATCATCAAGGCTATGGGGAATATTTGCTATTTTATTTATTCCTATATTACTCATGTGGATCTGCCTAATAAATACCTCCAGCCTTGTGTTCAGCACCTTTACCTCTTCATTATATTGCTGCCCTCTTCGCTGTAGCCAACTCTAAGTCATTTTTTCATCTTTGCTTGGGTATATAATCTTTCCCATACTCACGAGGACAGATCTCTCAGGACTCTATGCTGCTTTCTCCTTTGTAGCACTTACCACAACTGCAGTGAAAAGCAACCACGTAATAATCATGTTTAGTGTTTATTATTTATTATTATCTCCTCTTTCACTAAATATAAATCTCTGATATCTTGACCATTGTTAATTTCATTTGCCGCCATCACTAAGGGGTCAAGCATGAAAAGGAGAATCCTGTCTTTAGCCAAACCCACAATGTGGGCTCTGCATTTTAAAATGGTCAGAATTTAAAGACATGTAAGTGAATGAAGGTGAAATTTGGACAACTCTTAGAAATGTAAGTGCTGTTTAGATTACAACAACCAAGTTTAATTGTTAACTCCAATGAGGAAAGTTATTTAGTTATGCACATAAACAACAGAAACAATAATAAACTTGATATAGTACATTCATTCCTTAACTCTCTCTCCCCTCTCCCTCTTATTTCATTTCTTCCTATAAATAAATGGACTTCTAGTAGTTTACCTCCTGTTCTCCTCTATGTGATGGTGAGATCTGTCTTATATGGAGATTGTAGCTGAATGTATGTATGTATATGTCTGTGAGTGTGTGTGTGTGTGTGTGTGTGTGTGTGTGTGTGTGTGTAAAGTCTCCAATACTTTTTTGTCTAAAATCTTACGTAAGTTTTCTAGATGAATTGTTTGAATTTTATATGGGGATGAGATTATCTCTTATTTTTGTCACATAACATTTTGTTCATTTCTTCTTTTTTGCTCTAAGAAGCTGTTGCTTTGCAATAATTTTTACATCAGGGTCTGATTATTTTCGAGCGGCCAAACTTACTCACATCATCAGTTCCAGTCCCCAGAATTCTCATTTTGATTTCTCTGAAAAACAGTAGACTCTGTTGATCCCTGGACTCTGGACTGCAAATGTGCATTTCCTCAAACTGTTAGAGTAATCTCTCCTGGGGCGCTGAAGCCACATTAGGGAAATTGAAGACAAAAATTCTTTTTTTGTTCTTGAGTTTTAAATGACTTTGCTCTGAAGCTAAAGTCTCCCTTGGCTGGTATATGTAGAGCCATTACAGAATTTACAGGCTAGTAAAATGTGCCTATAGACCCTAGTATACTGTGTCAACTATTCTCCAGGCTGAAATAGGTGGATCTGGCAGGAGCATGGATTAATTTCTGCTTCAGCAGCAAATGACTTAACATATTCCTTAAGGGACTTCTCATACTGTCATTGGCTTTCCTGCATACGTCCCATATTATGAAGCCAAGATAATATAGCAAATGCCATGTATGTACTCCTAAGGCTTTATCTCAAGTTTTGTGAGGAGAGATTTCTGGAAAACTTTTCTTCTCACTTTTTTGGTTTTCATTTTAAGTCTTTCTCATAGCCCAGACTTAATTTGATTCTCTCAAACAGAAGTAATTAACAACCAGATTTTGTACTTTTCTTGAAAAAAGACGATGCTCTTTGACTTTTTTTAGTCCCTTTAAACTTGGTGTACTTATGTGTGTTTCTGTGTGAGATTGTAAAAATAAAAAGTATGAAAAAACAAGCCTGAAGGTGAGCTTTCTTTCCTCCTGGTTCTTATGTAAGTGGTGGGTCATCTTTTTCTTGTCTAGCTATGTTAGATGGGTGCTGCCAAAATTTTTCAGACAGTGGCATGGAAATATGACTGATGTGCCTTTGATTACAGTGGCTTCTTTGAAAACAGGAAAAGAATCCTTCAACTTCTTAGAACTGGAGCTGTCCAAAGAATATTATTTAGCAATAGAAAAGTTATTGGAGAATGTAGATGAATATATCTATATGAAATATATTCACAATATGATTGAGTGGAAAAGCATTTTACAACATAGTATTAAAGTATGATTTTATTTTTAGCCAGTGAGAGAAGTGTTATGTGAGTTTACATCTGTGTGTGCCTGTATCTGCACGTCTTGCTGAATATGCATTTCAGTGCTAGTCTGGTCATCTCTGGAGGTGATATTTTGGTTTTTGGAAAAGTTTTATAGTTAAAGTAGCTACTGGGAGGTAGTCTTAAGGGATTACTACATGTCAGGCATTGTTGTTCCTTTTTAAAAGTATTTCACATCTCATATTTTATAATACACATATTTTAATAAGAAATATAAAAAAATAAAAACAGTGATTTAGAAGAATGCTACCTTTTTATTTCCCTGTTTTTCCAACTAATACTATAAGTAATATATATAATTATCAAATATTTAATTTGAAAAGCGGCCTTAACATTACTTATGTTTTCATAAAGATTCAAAGCCTTTCTATCCATTTTCTTTGTAGTTTGAGAAACCTCTTCCTAGACTCAATTTATGGATATGAAATACCATGGTTCTTGGTCAAAATAAAGATGGTATTTAGGATCCTGTCACTTCTGCTTCTCTGTGGATCTGCTCACACTGAGTCCTTCTCTGAGAGATATCCCACAGATAATTTGTTGCTATCAAATTAAAGATTAGGTCCATATATCTCATTTTATGTGACCATGAGGATTTAGAATTCAGAATCATGTTTGGCCTCATGTTTGGCAGCAGCTCTTTGGCGTCTAGTGGTCTACAAGTTGGTGGTTCAAGAGGCTCTTTGGGGAGCTTCTTAACTGGGTTTAGTCACATATTCAGCCCAGATGGTCTCAACACCTTATTTTTTCAAGGCTATGTCCTTGAAATGGCTACTAGCATGGGAATAGTAGGAATATACATTCCAAGGACAAGTGAAGGTGTGAGGAACCTTGACTGCCAGAGTCCAGCTAGTGGGTCAACCTAGGGTCACATCTTCTCAATGACTCCCTTGACAAGTCATCTTGATACGTAAGATAACTGTAATGAGTATAGAGTCATCAGTGGAGTAAATAAATGCTGTCTCTGGAAAAGCAGGATACAAGTACAATTTCCAGTGTTCTGATTGTTACTCAGCCATGTGCTCTCTGTGCCAATGGAGAATAAAGTCCTCTTACTAGAATGTAAGTTTGTACTTTGTGTATATGTCTGTCGTGGTAAACTAAGAATCAAATTGAATTTATAAAGCATTGTCATTTTCTTCAGAAATTTTATAAATTCACAGGTTTTTTAATAAGGTTATTCCTATAAATTGAGTCCTTATCCATGGCTTAAGCTACAGGCCAAGTATATAATGAGTGATCTAGTATCATGATGAACAAGATTATATGGTATAATTCTCTAGAAATTACTATTACTAACAGCATGAAAATTAATAAAGGTTAGTTATATATACACATTCCCAGTATCCAATTGACTACCTGATATACCTGAACCCTGATATTGTGCAGGTACTATAAAGCCAGTATTTCTAGATTTATTCTCATTAATTCTGCTGCCTCAGCCCCTCTGACTGTATCCTTCTCCTGTACTCTCTATTTTTGGTAGTATCCTACTACTCTTTTCCTCCTTACCCAACCCAGAAATCTCAATCATTCTTCCTTCCATTCTTATTACTTCCATGTCTAACCAACCACCATTTATTGTTGATTTTTATGCCTATATATGCTAAGAATTACTTAAAAATACCAGATAATCTGTATATGTCTGCTTTAGATAAGGGCTAGTCATTTACCTTGAGTATTATAGTTGGGTTGTAACGTGACTGGGAATGGCACAGATTGTGGCAAACTGGATAGTAGCCATGTAGAAGTGCAGACTCTGAGCTTTCAGGTATTCTAGTCTTAAGAGAAATCTTAATCTCTTAAGAGATTAAGAAATCTGAATCTTTGTGTCAGCTCCTGATTTTTAAATGTAAGCCTCTAATTTAAATAAAGAATATGCCAGGCCAGTTAACAAGTTCTGTAAATCCAGTTTACCCTGTGGGTTGCTACCTTTAGGTCTGTGCATGTAGGGCATGTTGGATACCATGTTTCATATATATTCAAATTGTTTTCTTTTTTTCTAAATAGTTATTAAAAAGTAACTTATTTATCAGAAAAATTGATTTTCTTAATTGATATTTTGAGAATACTGAAGAGAAACAAATGTGGAGATAATACTCTATCTCCTCATAGTCTGGAGCTGTTCTCTGGGACTTTAAGAACAGAGTTCCATAATCCAAATTTAGGGCTCTCAGTGTGCTACTAAAAGCTTTTAGATCTTTTCTTTGTCCTTCCCTTTATCAAGGGAAGAATTTGGTTTCATTCTTGAAATGGAATGGAAGGTAACTGTGTCCCTATTGAATTATCTCAGGAGATTCAAAATTTTATAATTTCTTGATTACATTTTACAAAAGGGGATAGATTTCAAAGTCCATTATATTAACTTTTCCTCTCTATTATTTGAAAGATTTTTATTAACTGAAGAATTAATGCCTTTTATGACTGTTGTTACTTTCTAAGTGTCATTATAAATAACCTTTTAAGAATTTTGAGAGCACCCGAGCAGTTTTAAGGCTTACCTCAGATTGTATTAAAATGAATTCTTCCTGATACTGTGTTCATTACATAGCATTTGATGACTGAAATAAATTGTTACATTTAGGTACAAGATACCAAGTGTTTTTGTTTGTGTGTTTGTTTTGTTTTTGTTTGTTTTCTTTCTAGCACTGCCAGAAAGCCCTAGCACTGCTAAAGGTTAAGAAAATCATAGCTGAAAAATTCCGTGGTATCTATGGGAGCATCAATAGAAAGGCTAGTGACTGGCAGTTTCCATGGCAACAATGGAATTTTTCAAGCTAGAACCATGTGTAGGTTACACCATCAAATGTGGCAGAGATTGGTCTCCATGACGACAGCAATGTGAATGCGGAAATGTACGCTCATGAGATTTTGTTTTAAAAGCCTTATAGGTTATTTTAGAAGAAAATCTTTGTCAAATCAATATTTTTTTCTATTATGCTTTCCTTAAAAAATACATACTCAAAATAAGGAATTCCATTTGTTCCAATATTTGAGAAAATAATATTTCTTGAATATTTGTGTTACAAAAGGCTCTGTTGACTTACAAATAACTCCTTTGGCAGCATGTCTGAAATAAAGAACCGAAAGAATACGGATTTTTCAAATGTATTTACTTTTAAATTTCAACATTTATTTCAGGGAGCAGTGCCTGCAAATGTGAAAATAACTACGGAGTTATTTAAACTTTCTGATGTTTCTGAACATAAATCAACCCCCAGAATGCATAATGTATTAAAGCTTTACTCCTGTGGTATCTAAAAAGACAGGATTTGTTATAGCAGTCATAGAATAAAAGAATGCTCAAGACTAATCACAACTCAGGTTCTTCTGATGCTCTAATTTCTAACAGCTCTCGGCGAATTTTCCTTATTGTTGTGCTTTGAAATCTCTAATTTAATGTAAGCACTAGGGAAACAGACTGTGCCAGGGGTGTGTTGTGTGCATAATTAAGAATGCATCTACAAAGTGTTAGTGAAAGATCAGTTCAACCAGAGAAATAAACACTGGCCTTATGCCTAAGGTTTAAAACACTTGGTGAACACATTTTGTTTTCGTTTCATGGGCAGATGCTTGTGTAATCATTTTTTGAGACCTGCTTGGTAAGATTGATTTGCTTGTATTCATGAGGAAATGTGGAATTTACAAAACTGTAAACAAGTCTTAGGAAAAGCAGAAAAGGGGTAGTGTCCTCAGGGCTGGTACTAGCTGGAAGCAGTTAGACTAAATGGACAAGGAGGAGGCAACCTGGAGAGAGTAGCTGACAGGAGCTACTGCCCTTTTGTAGGGGGACACAGATAACTGACTTGGAGCAGCCTAACAGAGCAGGAGCTGAGAGAGTGAACGCCGCGACCTCTTTTCCCACCCTTCTCAACCTCTTGTGGTGTTTCCCATGGACTGATCCCAACAGAATTCAGAAGACAAAGAAGCAAATAGACTAAGTCTCTAAAGGTCAATTTACCAAGGGCACAGAACAGGGAAAAGATGGGTGGAAAATGGACCTGGAGGGATTGACACAAGATATTCAGCCTCACCAGAAATGATACCTATTTCAAAGTGTCAAGAATAAAAATTAGCTTGATTTTAAAATATTACATGTACATGTATGTAGGTGTGTATTAGTTTGGGTTAACAGTGATGTAAATATTAGTGTAAAATGTTAGAGAAATCTTTTCTGCTCTGTTTTTTTGAATAGTAATGTAATAGTAGAATATTTTTTAAAATGAGTTCCACTTCAATATTGTTGATAATCATCTATTGACAGCCTCCCTCTATAGTATATAATATTGTTTTGAATTTATACAAAGTAAGCTAAATAATAAAGTCCCCTTTTCTAAAGATCAATGTCATAGGCCTGAAAAGGATTATCAGACACTGTTTTAATGTTTGTTCTCTACTTTCAGGCAATATATATTAGTTCTCAGGGAGTTGATAAATAAAATGCATATGGTCATTTCTGAGTAAAGGCGAAAAAGGAAGTATAAAACATTGCTCTGGCCCTGAAAGAGTTAAAAATTTAATTGAGAAAGATGAATCTATATTCAGGAGACTAAAGGACATTAAAAGCAATATGGGATGAACTGCAAAAACTTATGACTTACAGACATAAAAGTTCTATGGCTGTTTTGAGGTATTTTTAAAAAAAGATTTTCAAACAAGAAAAATCAGAATACCACTCATTTGAATGTTCATGTGCTTTTGCTGGCACTACACAGGGCAAGCATTTTCTATTAGTTTTTCCTTATGTAGTCTTATGTGTGTGGACCTGTTGGTTTTTTTTTTTTTTTCAACTGTTTAAATTCAGTTGTAAATACCACTGTACTTAGAGTCAAAAACATGAATTTGAATCTTGATTTTACCATTTTCTAGTAGTGTGATTTAGATTTTTGACATATTAGTGCCTCCGTTTCCTTATCTGTAAAGTAAGAACTTAGAATAAAACAATAAATGGAAAGGTTTTTCACATGCAGCTGTACCCAGTAAACCCTATGAGTGAAGTGGATCCTGTCCTTTTATTTAAAGGTTAAACAGTTAGGTTTTTATGGAGAGTTAGAGAAGTAACCATTTGAAAAGTTTAATTAACTAAAATTCTCATCGATTCTTCTAGTCTGTGACTCATTCCCCCCTATGTGAAACAAGTAGTTCCTTTCAAAGACTTAGTTTAATAACTGAATCCTTAGGTTGGCTCCATGAGGGACACATACTCGTCCACTTGCACGGGGAATTCAAGTTCCAAGTCTACAGTATCTGTGAATTGGTTTCCTTGAATTCACTGACTAACATGGCAGTTGTATACCTTCATGAACAGTAAGAAAGATAGACATTTGTTCATGTTCAAACTTGTGCCTAGTGGCACAGAAACACAGGTCACAGTCTAGACTTCAGACCACAGGACGCCACCACTTCTAACACCAAAGTGACAGCAATTGATGGAGTGCTTACTCAGTGTGAGACACTGCAGTGAGTGCTTTACATCCATGATTTCACCTGACTTGAATAGGGACCCTGTATCTTGTAGGTCTTAGGATCCTCATTTTATGGATGAATAAACTGGAGTTTTGAGACATTAAATCACTTGTTCAAGGCCATGTAGGTAATAAATGCCAGAAGTGGGATTCAAAATAAAGTCAAACACTAAAGCCATGTTCTTCACCAAAACCACAGTTTCAAATACTTAATTGTATTAACTGGCATGCATTTATTTATCCATTCATTCATTCATTCACTCAACCTTGGCACATGCCATAGTATATTGTGATTGTTTACTTTCTTCTCTCTCTCCCCCCGTGGATCTGTCAGCACTGTAAGGTAAGGTCTAAACAGAGAAGAGGTGCCCCCAGACTGTAGAATCATCCAACATGTACTAAACCCAGTCCCTTCTCTAGGTGTTGGGGACAAATAAGAAAGTTGAGGAACCTAGACAGACTGTTTAATAATCCCCCTGTCCAAAAACTAAAGCCATCCCCCAAATTAGAGAAAACTATGTAACATAATGAATTTCATGGGCTCTGAAATAGACATAACTGCTTTCACATCTTAATTTGCTTGTTTATTGAGTGAATTTAACTCCTCTGAACCTCAGTTTCCTTACCTATAAATTGTAGTTAATAGTGGCTACATCGTATGTTGTTATGAGCACTTATTGTATGCTGCCAAATACAAACATTTAATAATAATACTTCAGTGCCATCTGTTTTTCAGTTCAGCCACAAATATTTTTTCAACTTTGAACCTGGCAGTTGCCTGGAGTCCCACTTAGTCACTGTTTGAGAGTACTAAATGACACCTGGGCCCTTGCCTAGCCATTGAAATGGCCTGGTTCTGACTTGACCATACTTAGGGGACCCTTATCTCCTTCTCCTCTGTGGTCTCCAGGGATGTACTTACCCGCTCTCTTCTACCTCCGTGGTTTTGATTATATTTACTGTATGTCTGGGATGATCACCTTCTCTTTTCCTCCATTTGACTGTCACTAGTTCTTTGAGATTTAGTTCCAATTTTCTTTCTTCCAAAAACTCTTCCCTATATTCTAGTATTTATTGATGGCTGAGTGTTCTAGGCTCTACCACATAATGCAATACTATTTTATGCTGTCTGAGGTCATCTGGGATCATTCCATATGTGTGAGGCTTAAGGGCGGTGATTAAGTCTATATTTCTTAAGTATAGTCACGGTTGACCCTTATTTCAACCCAGGGACTCACCTGACTCTGATTGCTTATCTCAGTCTGTGTGTATAATTTTCTTCCAGTGGGTATGAGATAGTTCCAGCTCTTCATTCTTTCATCTTCTATAGTGGTATCTTACTGTGTTTTAATTTGTATCACCCTGCTGCTTAATGAAACTAAGTCCTTTTTGAGGTGTTCATTGACTATTTGCATATCTTCTTTTTTGAAGGACCTGTTTCATATCTTTTTTTCATATTTCTATAGGGTTGTCTTTTTATTTTTGATTGGAGTTATTTGTATATTCTTGATGTAAGTCTTTTAGACATATGTGTGGCAAATATCTTCTCCCATTCTGAAGCTTGCTTTTTATTTTTTGAATAGTGTCACTTGACAGTCCAAATACCTATTAAAAATATAATGGATAAATGAATTGTGGTAATTTCATACAGTTGAATATTATAGAGAAATGAGAAAAATGGGCGATAGCTACATGGACAACATAAATGTATCTCACAAAATGTTGAGTGAAGGAAGCCAGATACAAAATAGTGTGCATTATATGAGTTCATTTATGTAACATCACAAATGGACAAAAGTAATCAATAGGAAACTAGTAATGTCTTATTTTTATATTTAGGTGCTATTCACATGGATGTTGGTTACGTTAGTGTGGTTACTTAGTAAAAAGGCATCCTTATACACTAATGACTTGTGTACTTTTCTGTATATATGAATACTTTATATTATACTTCACTAAAAATTTATAGACTAACACCACTTATAGAAGGATAATGTATCAAAAACAGAAACTCTTTTGACAGAAGGTGAAAAGTAATGGGCATGATGATTTATTATAGATCTCCCTTATGGTAAGTTAATTCTAGTTAGAGTCACAGCAAAATTTGGTCTACTGAATACAAGCAATTGAGGAGGGCCAACAATGATACTTTGTATTAAACTTAGGAGATTTGGTTTGAGGAAACTTAGATGAGAACCTCCACATGATTGATTCCGTGTTGAAAAATGACTTAAATGATTGTCTTTGGCTGGTAGTTAAAACTCTATCTCTGAGGTTAAAGAATAATTAGTAGGTTTTAATGCCCATATATCCCAGGTTTATTGTGATAATCTGTTATCAGAATGTCTTTGGTTAGTAGGAATTGTTAATAAATGGCTACTATGTTTAAATATTGTATCCACAAGAAGCAGTATAGCAGGGTAAAAGAAAAAATGATTTGGCATCTCCAAAAAGTGGTTTGAAACTCATTTCTGTCATTTACCAGTTGTTTGCATTTGTGTAATCGCCTTAATTTTTGAGTCATTTTTCAGTTATGTACTGAGAGAAACATTCTCATGGCAAATAGTAGGTATGTGAAAATTGGTAGCTATTACTAGTATAATGTAATTTTTGTATCCTTTTGAATTTTAATTTCCATTCTTTGAGGGAATTTTAAGTGCAGAGATGTAGATGAAAATTAAATTTCACAAATAGCATAGAAAATAAGAAACACTTTCAAATTTAACTTAAATATTGAGCAGAAACATAAAATTTTAATGCATGTCTCACTGTACCTTTGTGAATAGAAACAATTTCAAAAGTTTCAGGTTTTTTAAAGCATATTATTAAATTAGAATAGAATTGAATGTAAATCTTATTGTCTATTTTTGATGACTAGAATCTGGATGTATGCATTTAATTTGGAAAAGGAAGTCATGATTCTAATGATCAAGATGTTGATGATGATGATGATAAAATAGCAAACAATTATTGAGCTGTCACTATGTGGCTGGCACTGTTTTATTAGTTTTATATGCATTTCCCTATTTAATCCTAACAACTTGGATAAAATAAAACATTTATATTTCTGTTATACTGACAAGGAAAGAGAAAGGTTAAGACATCATTTTAAACATGCTACAAATGTAGAACTCTTGGAAAATTAGTTAAGTTATATATTCATTTACTGATAATTTTGAAACCAGTGTTGTAGATTTTAAATCTTACTCTATGAAGGAGTTTCATGTAAATCACTTGGAGAGGAAAATTGTTTATTCAGTTACAAGAGTTGGCCTTAAAATTCTATGTTATATTTTGTCTGATCTCCCATAATCCTAAATGAAAATGAGATATAAAAGTTTATTTTTTCCAGACTTCATTTAGGTTAATTCAGAACTTGGAATATTATTCCCACTCCTTCACCATTCAATATTAGAAATTGCTATCTGTGAGCTTAGGGAAAGAGATTGTAATCTTGTCAGGAAGTATCTAGTTACATAATTTTGTAAAAACATGTTATATTGCTGTATAATATACATGGACAAACAACACAAATTATAGGTATAGAAAATGATGACTATTGACAAAGAAACACGTTTATGTAAAAATAACCCCAATCAGGAAATTGACTGTCACCAGCAAGTCAGAAATCCCCCACTAGCTTCCTCCTAGTTACTGCTCCACTAGATATAGCGCTGGTAGATTATCTGTCTTCTTTTTTCAGTTTCTCTTTTTTTTTTTTTTTTTTTTTTTAAATAAGAAGTGTGTCCTTTTGTCTATATTTTCAAATTTATTGGTGTAAAGTTTATAGTATCTTCTTGTTTTTGAATGTATAGAGTATTATCCTTTTTAAAATTCTTGGTAATACTAGAATCGGTATTTTCCCTCTTTGTTTTTTGGTCAACAGTACTAGGAATTTTATTAGTCTTTTCAGAAAAACAAATTTGTTAAT
Organism: Camelus bactrianus; assembly: GCF_048773025.1. Taxonomy (NCBI): domain Eukaryota; kingdom Metazoa; phylum Chordata; class Mammalia; order Artiodactyla; family Camelidae; genus Camelus; species Camelus bactrianus. Next base: position 36,597,534 of record NC_133542.1, on the reverse strand, counting down.
TTCTTCTTTTATAGGTTATCTTTCATTTCATTCATCTCTGTTTTCTGTTCTTATTTTCATTATCTTTTCACCTACTTTTTAAAAGGATTTAATTTGTAGTTTTTTCCCTAAATTCTTAAGATGGATACTTTATTGATTTTCAGCCTTTTGGCCATATGTATTTTTAAGACTATATCCCCTCTAAGCATGTTTTTTTTCAATATCCTACATGGTTTGGTATGTCCTGTTTTTATTATTCAATGTACTAATTTTTAAATTTCCATTGTGATTTCTTTTTGACTTATGTGTTGTTTATTTTGGGGATTTTCTGTCATAAGTCTTATTTTCACTTAATATTTTTAGTTTGCAAATTGAGTGGATTCAGCAGAAGTTCATTATTATAAGTTGTCTAGATTACTTGTTTTAGTATTTACCTACGTGTTTTGTTATGGATCATATAGAACATATTTGATTCTTCTCATGAGCCACAGCTAAAGCATTTTGTTTATTGCCTAAACTTAGGTGTGAGAACATTTCAGAACGGTAAATCGCTAAAACCATTACATGCAATTGTTAAAACTAGAGATGATTATATAACCAAAGTATTATAAATGATACCACATATTAAGCATTACCTATTTTGATTTATTATTTTTAAACCTTAATACTCATACACATCTGATAATGGAGGATTAACTTCACATTAGCCTAATGATGTTGAAATTGGTGGATATTTGGAGCTCTGCTTAGGGTACTAATCAAATTTAATTTGTAAGAGACCAGAAAGAAACTTTTTCAACGCTATGACATTTAGAAAAATATAGATGAAAACTAGTACGTAGTTTTAAAACTGCTGTTTAAATTTTAGTAATTAGGTGAAACTTTTTGTCCAAAAAGACAGAAGTGATGAATGTTACTATATCAAATGCTTTAGGAACAATAATAACAGTAATTGGTTAGTCATGATCTTTTATTTCTATATATCAAAGTGGGGTTTTTTTTTTTTTAAGAGGCAGTGAAACTAATATGTAATTTTCAGGATTTGGGTAGTAAGAAAAATCTTTTTTATTGGAGTAATTAAAGGCAATCTAAAATTTTGACTCAAAATCTGATGTCATATTATATATTTTAACATAAAGTACACAATACCTCCAGTGAAGATTAACCTCATTTTAGGAAGGAAAGCCAGAAGATCCCTGCAGCAGGATAAGGTGATAAGACTTTAAAAATGGGTATATGGATATTTTCATAACAGCTGCATGTAGTGCATTTTCCAGTTTTTGGTGAGGAATTGGTGAACGTTCTCAAGAGAGTACTCTAAGTAGATGAGATAATAAAATATATGAGATTTTTAAAAGTTGCTATTTGAGTAAATGAAAATCCTTTTTATTTTAAAAAATGTGATTTTTTGGTTACTATAATACTAAGCTGAATCTGTCTTTAGAATTTGATAATTATGTCTTTTTTCTCCTCTTTCCTCAGTTTGAAATTATTGCAACTTTTTGTTATAGAATGTTAAAGAGACTTATTGATATGTCTGTGAAGGCTGTGCAATAGGCTCAGTGCATTTTTTTGTGAGGGGAAGGGAGAGATTTCTGAAAAACATTAGAGATTCCATTAAAATAACAGAAGGCTTCCATGAAATGAAACACGTTAGCTTGGATTTAGCATGTATGAAGTGGGAGGTGATCTTACAACCCTTATACTATGTCATTTTTTCCAAAGCCCCTTGGTGTGATCAGCAACTATGATTTTCTTTTCTTGTGTTTTAATGAGTTGGTTTCTTCATGATGAAATGGCTTCAGTTAGTGGAACTTGTGATTCTTAAACCTCTTTTAACTTTAAATTTTCTTCTAGCTTTAAGATCCTGGGAATTAATGGGTTAAAAATTTTTGTCTAACTACATTATTTCACTTTTTTAAAGGACAGTGGATTATTAATACTACCTAAGTCTACAAAAATGAAATTTTTAAAAACTTTATTTGGATAAGGATATGGGTATAAATATGGTTATATAGATGATTATTCTCTGGCTGCCACTAGATATGTTCCAGTGACTACTGCAAGCAGGCATTATCTCTATAGCTAATTAACTAGCAAGGTAACAAGTCAGCCAGCAGATTTAGCTATTGGAATTTTTTTCAAAGAGAAAAATGAAAATGAAAGCGAAGAGAAGAAAAAATAAAAAGTGAGCCAGTTAAATCAACAATGTGGTTTAAAGTACACAGGGCCACGTGTGTATATTTTGTGGCACCTCTTAAAGGGTATATGCTTGCTAAAGATGCAGACCACATCTGCAGTATGCAGTGTAAATACTCATACTTCCCATTGTAGGAGGTTACAACAGTATTTGATTTGACTAATGCTATTATGCAGGAAACTGCAGGACACACAGAGGAACTTAGGACAATTGAGAGTTGTAGGAAATCCTATGATTTGTGTCTCTAAACTTTCTTGGAACAAGTCATGTTGTAGATAATTTAAAAATTCATGTATTTCTTCTGAATTATCCTACAGTGGATCTAGTACTCTAGCCATAATATTTCTTTGCCTCTTTCCTCTTTTTTTTTTTTTCAGACTCAACTTACAGACTTTCAGGGGCTCTGCATAGAGTAGCACCTCTCATTTTATTGAAGGCATATTCATTTAATAATTTAATAACCATTTTCCAGAGCATGTCATTATCTTTTGGCCCTTCTGCTCTCTGCAGGGCAAACACAGTTGAACAAGATAGGTTCCCTGCTCTCAGGGCTTTCTATCTACTGCTTTACTCCTTGGTAACCCCCCCTCCTCCGAAAAATCCAATGGTGGAACTTTCTTTCTGTGGGTCTTGGGATAAAACTGGGATAAAAGTTTCCTTGATGTCACTATAATTCACATGGAGTTTAGGCCTGGACTTTGGCCAGCTGCTTGAGGATTTTCTAATCCTCAGTTCGTCAGAGTAGCAGTAGTTACCCTGAGCTAATGGATGAACTCTGTACCTGTCAAACAACTAATCAGGGGGTCCAAATCAGCTTCTGCAATTGTACTTTCAATCAGTGGGAACAGTACTGTTGGGAGTCTTCATCACCTTTTACCAAAGAAAAAAAATTATTTTAAGGTCACTGTGGCAGATCTAAAATCTTGATCTTCTCTATAATGGTTGTTGATCCATCCCTGGTTACTGATACTTCTTTAGTCAGTGAACCTAACATACATTCACACACTTACACATTTACAGACACACACACACACACACACAAAGAAAGAAAGAAAGAAAGAAAGAAAGAAAGAAAGAAAGAAAGAAAGAAAGAAAGAAAGAAACATACTATGACAGCAAGTTTAAATACCAGCTATTTAAGTTATTTTAAGTAGGAGAAAAGTATCTATTGGGAGGATGGCAAAAAAAGCAACCTCAAACCATCTTAAGAGTAATTGAACATTTGCCCAGGACCTGGACAGACACTAAGTGAACATATTCCCCAAGAGAGGTGATAACTTCCCCATGGGTATTCTGCCAGTAACGTAGCAACATGGAGAAATTGCTAATTCCTCATGCCTGTTCTGTTCTGTTTATAGAGCACTTTTGCCTTTATCCTTTTATTTACTGATTTTGGTGAGTTTGGACCTGAACTAGATCTTTTTGGATGAGAAAATAGCCTGTGGAGAGTAGTGAAACTGTAACCAGGGCTCAGGTCTTCTTTCTCCCCCATTACTATTTTTCTGCTACATGACTTTATCTCTGATCAGAAGAGAATTTTTAAAAGTGTCAAGGATTTTTATGTTTATAAATTTTTATTGTGTAAATCATAGACGGCTTAATGAAGTTCAGAAAATCTCCATTTCCCTGTCTACAAAATGGAGATAATAAAATCTTCCTCCTTGAATTCTCCTGAGGATCAATGGCCTTATCCCCAGCATCTGGGACAGAGGCAGACATTCCAAGAGGGTCAGCTGTTACTATGCAAGACTTTCCAAAATGCTTTACTCTGCATAGTCTCTTTTGCTTTGTTCATATACATACTTTTCAAATTGTGCTCTTAGCCTAGGGTAAAGCATTGCTAATATCCCCAGATTTTTCAAACTATTGTTTTAAGGAAGAAAATCTGATTCTGAGATGGCCCTGAATGTTTTTTTATGATCACTTTGTTTTGTTTATCATCTTGTTAGAACAAGACAGTTCTAAAATAAATCTGTAACAAATTCTCTATCAATTCTATTCATCATATACAAGTGAATGCCCTCTGTCTGCCTGGCACTTTCAAATAGTCAACTAAATAGACTCATTTGCCTTATAAGAATCTTCAACTTCCTTCAATTGGTGGAATATCTCTATAAGAAATCTATTTGAATTTGTAATAAGCTTTTAAATTTCTGAATATGCAGATTCACCACTGCCAAATTATTTCTACTAGAGAGTAATCTGCATTGAAATTACTGAATTCACTTTTGATAGACCTCTCATGTAATTAAAAAAAATGTATTTTAAACATCCAAATAGAAAGAAGGTCTTCTCATGACCTACTGCCCTATAGAATGAATTATTAGTAGGAGAATGCTCTCTTGGGGAGATAATATTTTAAGACAGTAACTGAACGTATGCCCTTAAAATACAGAGAGAACTACAGTGGCTCTCTAAGGTTAGGCCCTAAGCAAGCTAGTCACATAGATGGGCCCAGGTATAGACCCCTTACTTCCTTCTCTCCTCCCCACACCAGCTCACCCTCTCTTCATGCTTGTGCCAGGAGCCCCCAGGTTGTCTGCAGGGCTGCTCAGCCCAACATGGCCCTTCTCTTCCTTGGCCAGTGTGTGTCCCAAGCCCCAGGCTCCTCCCTGATCTTCTCTGTGGTGTCATAACAAAGTGTCCTTCCTTCAGGTTCTCTAACTCCATTTCTCCTGTTTTCTAAGGGAACAATAAGAAGATAGAGCTGTCCGTGGTAAGGTGCTTGTGAGTGCTCCTGTGCAGGTAATAACACTTTTGTATTTTAGTAATGTGGACCTTGAGAAGAGAAAAGAAATGTTATGTTTTGTTATGACACCTACTATGTTTGAGTGCTTATTGCTAGGTGCTCAGCATGTACTGTACTAGTACCCTGATTTGTAAATTTTTTTATGATGGTCATCTTTGAAAAGCTATTTTCAAAGCTTTCACCTCATTTTATTCATGTTTCAGCTCAAGTGCAACCTCCAAAAGATCTTCAAAAAGACCTTAGATAACATGGCATCCATCCCTCTTTGTCTCCTTTTTCTATTTCATTTCGTTTTATATCATTTATCACATTGGCGTTATATTCAACATTGATTGTACGTTTGTTTATATTCTGTCATACCAACTGACACGGTAGCCCCTTGAGGGCATGACCTTTGTTTTGTTTGCCACTGTATCCATGCATATTTAGAACAATAAGTGCTACTTACATATTTGTTGAATGAAGTTGAGCGTTATCCCCATTTTTACAGTTGAGAAAACTGAGCCCAGAAGAAGGAGCTCCAAGTCACATACCTAGAAAGTGCATAGAAATGAATTAAAATCTAGGTTTGTGTGGCTCCAAATCCTTCATCTCTTATTACATCATGCTGCAACTTTTCCCACCTCCACCACTGCTCCCCATATAACAAGGAGGAATCCTAGTAAGAGCGAGATGTCTCAAACTCTTCAAGAGATAGCTCTTTGTTACAGCACACCCTTTAGCATCCCTGAAATCCTAATGCTTAGGTTGCTGCTGTCAGTTCTGTCTGTGCAGCTAGCCCAGCTAATGTTTCTATCTGGGGAATTTTTAGACTCTAACATGAAGTGATGTCTTGAGTGAAATCAAGTGAAAAGTAGTATTATAAGATGAGAGAAATAATATGAAGATCAGTCCAGTATGTCACCTGGACTATGAAAATAGTTAACAAAAAAAAAAAAAAAAGAGAGAGAGAGAGAGAATTCTTATGGTCTTCACATGGGGTCTGGAGTTTGCTTAGGAGGAGGACAGAACTCAACACAAAACATGTTATTATGTGATTTAATATAAAAAAGCAATTCTTTATACCCAGTGGGAGGTTTGTGGGCAAATTTCACTCATTCATTTATTCCAGGGACTCAGGGTCATGGATGGAGAGGGAGGAGGAATCTTTGCCTGTTGTCTACATTGACCTCAAGGAGAAATCAGCTCTTCTGCTCTTTTTTTTTTAAATTTATTTTAGCAGTTTCATTTAGATACAATTCACATACCATGCAAATCATCCATTTAAAGTATACAATATACTGGTTTTCAGTAGGTTCACAGATATGTGCAGGCATCACCATAGTAAATTTTACATTTCACCTCAAATAGAACCCTATACCCTTTAGCTATCACCTTTCTCTTCTCGCCTCTTTCTCCTGCCCCCCAGTCCTGAACAATCACTAATTTATTTTCTATCTTCTGCTCTTAACTCCCCTGTCAGTTAGCTTATTTTCTTCTGTACCGTCCTTTTTCTTTTCCTTTTCCTTTCTGACCTGGTGTCACTAACACCAAGTCTTTCCTTTTGTCTGTAGGTCTACATTGCTAAAATGAGCAGATTCTAGTGAGAAACAAGGTTGTATCTTATTACTTCCATCCTGAAAAATATTCTTTTCCCCAGGCAAATGCTTATGAACATTCATGTGATTATTCAGTTAAAAAATAAAGGGATGTATTCCCATGTCTGAGTAAATCTTCAGTGATTCACGGTTCGTGGTTTTCTTAATTGTATACTTCTCTGTCATCCCTCTCAGTGCCCCGGGTCAGTAACTTCAGTCATCCAGGATGATAAAAGGCATTTTATTTAATGAGACTCACTACTCTCAAGCTGTAGATATAAATATTCTTTTATTGTCTCATCCATGGGATCCTTCCCACCTCCTCTCTCCTAGGATTTGTGAAGATTTTAAAATCACTTCCTTGTCCCAGTTTAGCGCTGAACCTCAAATTAAACTCTAAGAGGATTTATAATTCTTTATAGTCATTTGGAATAACCAGTTGGGTTCTGCGATAAGCAAACAAGTTAGCCAGACTTCTAACGACTCTCCCTCTCTCCCTGACACTGCTGAAGGCAGATGTGTTAAGGTAATCTGCCTACCACACACACACGTTTTACCCCAACCAATTAGTGGTTGAAAATGTTCAGGAAAATTCCCATTTAATTAGGCATAGGTAAACGATGACTGCATGTTTCATATTATCTGTGAATGCTCAAGTTCCCTGAAATGATTCAAGAGTTAGTCTTCAGTATTGTTTTTGGAATCGATACAGTCTAATCGCAGTGAACAGAAGTACCAAGGCTGTCCCAGCAATGATGGTGTTCTCTGCATGCGGGGTCTCAGCACTCTTTAGGGTCATATTCCATGTGCTCTGCTTCTTACTATTTGCTTCTTTTTGTCCTTTTTTAATTTGTTTTTTTTGCATAAAGATGTCTTATCATCCTATTGCAAGAGAGCCCTGAATCTTTTTTCCAGGCTTATTATTTTTCCTGGTTGGCATTAACAAATAAACAGCTTTCAAAATTCACATGAATTTAAATACCACAAGTTTAGCATATCATTTCATCCATTTAGTTCATAAACAGTTTTGTCCATTTATTACGGGCTAGCCCTGGGCACACAAAGGGATCTAAGCCATGTTCAGGATCTTCTCTCACAGAACTTGTAGACCAGTGGGGTGAGAGCCTTCAGCAAGCACTTAGATGTAGCGGGATGTATTTCGCATTGGAGCTATGGGAACGTGAGTCAGGGGCCTCCTGTTTACGAAGCAGAAGAGAATTCCCAGAGGAAGTGCGTTGTAAGTTGAGATGTGATGGATGAGAATGAATTAGCTTAGAAAAAGAGATTTTTACAAAGTACATTTTTACTTTTTGTGCTTATGAGCTTCTAGTTCTGACAGATATTTTTCATGTAGGTGGCTAGAGCCAGAAGAATTGTTTCAAGGGCAAAGCAACTCATTGGGTTGAAAAAACAAAACACGTGTAATTGAACTATGTGGGGCAGTGTGGTGACATGAAAATGGAATGGTGTTAGAATGATGAGGGCTTCGGTTCAGATTGCACTTCTGCTGTTTATTAATTGTGTATCCCTGGACACATTACTTAACTATGCCAACCTTCAGTTTTCTCTTCTCTACCTCGGATTTGGACTAAATAATGAGGTATACAGCATGCAGTAGCTTCTATCTAAATTGTCTCTCTCTCTCTCTCTTTTTTTTTTTTTTTTACCTGATTCAGGACTCATGGGCAGGACCTGAAAGCCACCTGTCACATTAAACACTTGCAAATAGGGTGAGCAAATTAGCCAACTGTAAGGCATTTGATCTGAGTGACTAATTTTGCCCCATTATTCATGGCATGGCACAGGAACCTTCTTCAGGATCGAATTACCTCATGCCAGGAAAGATGGTGCGATCATTGAAATTTTCTTACAATTAGTAGAGAATCCTAATGAGGTTAGTTTTGCAAACAGTGAATTTTATATGTTCTTCACTGGCTTGAGAACCTATGCGAACATCTTGGAGTATTCCTTTACGATGTGGTTTTTCTGGATCACAACTTTGGAGTTGGGTTTTATTTCTTTAACTTAAAAAAGGTGAATTTGATGGAGCTAAGAGGTGTTTATTTAACAAGCTCTCATCCAGATTCCGGGGAAAGCATTGTCATGGCACATCACATTAAGCAGCATATATGGATGTGCATGGGAAGGAGGCACTACAGAGGCTGGGAGCTTGGATTTCAGAGTTACCCCAACTGTGAACTAGTTGTGGCTCTGCTGCATATTAGCTTGGACAAGTTAATATCACCAACCCTCTATTGCCCCATCTCTCCAATAACAATTACTACAATAATCATAGTTACCTGATGGTGATTTCATGGTCATTTATGATAATGAATGTAAAGTACATACTACATGCTTAGCATAGAGCAAGAGCTCAATTAATGGTAACTATAATCTCTCAATTGGGTTTATAACATAAAAATAACAGGCACAACTCCAGATCTGTTGGTAGAAATGCTTATACTTTTAGTATAGGCAGGACTTAAGACAGAACTAGTAATTCCATGATCATACCAGGAGATAAGATGGTGTTATTAACCTGGGAGTGATAGCAGGTATCCTCTCATTTAGCTGGGCATTTCTCTTACTATACTCTTGACTCTCCAATAGTAATTTAAATTCTGGCAGAGCCCATATGCAGAAATTTTGCCATATGAAAATTTTATCAGAATGATCCTCAGGAGTAGTACAGGTAGTAAAATGAATAAAATTAACATTTCTGGTTTCTCAGTCGCAGTATTAGCAAGGCTTCTTGTTTTCAAAGTATTGCCCTGAAGATGATTTTGCTTTTTCAGTTTGTTTGCTTGTTTTAAATGAAAGAATTGCTGTTTATATTCTTAAGCAGTTCCAGTAAAACGCCGGTATGTTTTCCCAAACCCAGGTCTACTGAGCTTAATTCCTAAGATGGTTGTTATTAATATTATTATTCTTTTATCTTTACAAGTTCTGGCCTAGATTTTATGCAGTCATTAACTAGAGCCATAATCTGTGTCCCCAAGTCACTCAGCTTTAGTAGATAAAGGTACTGTTTAATTTGAAACTTTAGATCTTAATTCATTATGTTAGAAGAAAATGTATTTAATTACAAGTTATAAGAATTGTTATCTATTATGTTCAGAAGGTTTACCTGTAGTCATAGAGACAGACAGTAATATTAAGTAGGAGGGATCAGCCTGAATATTGGTAGTTTGAAACTTTAATTTCAACTCATTTTTAGAATGCATGATTACAAGGGCTGCCCATGCTGAAATTTGCTTTAAATAGATAAGAGTAACAGTCCTTCAGGGCCAGCCACAGGGGAAATAGTCAGATAGACAGTTTTTCTTGGACACAGTCACAGCTTCCTGTGCCACAACTCTCCTTGCTGTTCGGAAGAAAGCCCTGAGGTGAGCATTTTTGACTTCCTACTCACTGGATCCTGCCCTTCCCAAGGTCAGTATCCTTTGTTCTGGGCTGACCATTAATGGCTACTATTACATCTCCTCCCAGAAGAATTGGGTGAATAATTACTTATTTCTGGCTAAGGAAGCCTTAAGAAACCTGCTCTGTGGTGAAAGTTGTTCAGATTATGTGACCAGACATAGATGGGGGATAAAGGAACCCTGCCTGAAGTTCCTCCAGTCACCCACGTATACGTGTACGTGGCCTTATCTGTAGGCGTGATTAATGCAACGAAGTGCACTAGGGAGTTAGCTGTCCAAGCCCCATCCCAGTGTGGCATTAAGGAAGGTGTGATGATCTTAAAGCAAATCCCTCTCTCGCTGAACCTTGGATCTCTTGCCTGCAAAATGTAGCGGCTTCAACATTCTGTGATTCTATAATCTCTTTCATATCTTGTTGTGCACTTGCTTCCATTGGACTGCAGGTGAAAAATAAAATGGAAAGGTTTTATTTTTCAACTATGCTTGAAACTGATCAGGGAGAACTGACTAGTGCTTCAACTCCGCAATAAATCCAGTTTAATTAGTGTTGGCTTTTGGGTGGAAGCTGTGGCGTAGTGTAGATTTTGAAAAAATTGGAGGAATTTCATACAGAATAATTCATAGGCACTGGAAGCAACAAAAGCCAGTTTTACAGACCAGAATTTCTTCATTGCCGTGACAGTGCCATAGGGACATGACCAATAAATATGCAGTCTGGTCAGAAGAGTGAATCTGAATACCAGTACAGATGCAAGAGAAGACTTGCTCTTTTCCCGCCAGCTTGCCATGCCTGAGCCCCTCATGTCAAACCTCTACAGCTATCACTGTCTCATCAACACTTTTGGTATGGTCAGCCACAAGGACTGCACATGAACCAATACACTGATTCCCGCCTCAGGGAGGTAGCATTTTTGGATAAATTTTTCTAGTCCCTTTTGCTTCCTCTGTCTCTACATTGTTCCCTTCATCTTCCTGAAGATCTCTAATTGAGAGTTAAATTTGTTATTATTTTATGGTCTCTCAAAACATCATAGGGATATTTAGTATTCTTGTGTATTTATTAGTTTTGGAGAATGCTCATTTCCAAGTTAGATGATAGTTAAGATTTATCAGTATCTAATTTTTTTTAAATTATGAAAAATTTTTAATACGCATGGAAGAGAATAATATAATGGCCCTCTCCACACACACACACACACACACACACACACACACACACACACACACACACACGTATCATTTAGTTTCCATGATTTTCAACACTTTGGCAGTTTCCTTTCTTCTTGATTATTTTTCTTGAGCATTTTTCTGCAAACTTCACTGTTACCGTTTACAGTGCTGTGATTTAAAATGATGATATGCTGTGCTCTGGCTATTAAATCTTCTTAATTAGAAATTCTTTTAAATTAGAAAAATTCTGTTAAATGTACTAAAGACTACAAGTAGGCTGTCTATCTGATTCCAAAGAGCGATGATGTTATAATGATGCTCTGCAATCAGACAGTCTCTAAGAGTTGGTTTATGAAACTGTCTTATTTATGAATCATCTACTAGAATGCAGGCTTGTGAGAGCAGCACTTCTTTTTTTAAGTGAGTTCCCATAATATTTGAACTGTGGTTTTCAATTTAGAGTAAGTTAGAGATTGAGTAAGTCTTTGTTACCCTTTTACATCCAATTATAATATCTAATCCAACACCCTAAGGTGAAATTCTGACTTATTTTAAAGCTGATTTCAGTGAAATTAGTATCTCCTTTTGAAATTCATAACATTCTCATTCATTGTTTTAGCTCTCATGATCTTTATACCCAGTAGTATTAACAGCAAAACTATAATATTTATTACACCATTCTGTCAGTTTATTGGTTACCAAAATGGTAGAGACTTGTCCAAGGTCAAATAATTGTATGTGTTTGAGTTAGAACTGGACTCCTGACTCTTGACACGTAGGCTGGGACATTTACCACTATCTCATAGTGCTTTCTAAAACTCCATTGGAAACTTATTAGAGATTAAATAACTATCTTGTGATTACACAGCTGGAAAGTGAAGATGAGGACAAATGTGATGAGAAGAATGATACTGATGAAAATAATAACAACTAACAATTGTTCTAGTTATGTGCCAGCTACTTTTCCACCAGCATTGTTCATTCTTTCCCCTTTATTGAATAAATGTTTATTGAATTCTTTCTGAGTTCCAGGTACTATTTTAGGTGCTAGAATGTAGCGATAAGCAAAACCCCAAATCCCTGCTCTTGTGCATCTTGTCTTGTATTCTGTATGCATCATTCTATTATTTGGATTTACACAACAACTGTACAACAACTCTACTCTTCTTATCCCCATTTCATTGTTGGAGAATTTGAGTCAAAGAGTTGAATATCTTAAACTTAGGGTCACATATGTAGGATGTGACACCCAGAATTTGAATATAGATGGTTTGGTTTCAGAAACCATATTATAAGCACCATGCTATACTGTTTCCATATTGAGCTACAAGCCTTTATTTTTTTAATTGAAGTATAGCCAATTACAATGTGTCAATTTCTGATGTACATCATAATGTTCCAGTCATGCATATACATACATGTATTCATTTTCATATTCTTTTTAAATTAAAGGTTATTATAAGACATTGAATATAGTTTCCTGTGCTATATAGAAGAAATTTGTTTTTTTTTAAATCTATTTTTATATGTAGTAGTAATTTGCAAATCTCAACCCCCCAGATTTATTCTTCCCCACCCTCTTTCCCCGGATAACCATCAGACTGTTTACTATGTATGTGAATCTGTTTGGTTTGTAGATGAGTTCATTAGTGTCCTCTTTTTTCTTTCTTCTTCTTCTTCTTCTTCTTTTTTTTTTTTTTTTTGTTTCGATAAAGCCAAGAAGAAAAAGAAACAACAACAAACACTGTTGGGAGTGATAATGTTTGATAACAAATTAAATTGATGTTCTGGTAATTAAGGAATTTTCAGACTACTTTACCAAAGTGAGATTTGAACTTGAGCTTATCAAGTTTATTGAAGATAAAATGCCTGTTACCTTCTTGTCAATAATTAGGTTCTGTGGAGGAAGTATTGTATTCTTTTACAATACAATAAATATTTTACTTCCACTACATTGTGGATTTGTTCCCTGCACTTTTTCCTACTCCCAAGTTCCTTGTTGCATTAAGATCTGGGACAGAAATGTAGAGTGAATAATCTAGACCATTTTGACAAACTGAAATTTGTTTGCAACAGAATATTATCCTTCAAATTGCTTTCCAAATACTTTTGGAATCGCTTTCCTTCATCACAGATTCATGGGAAAAGCTTTAGGACTGTGTAGTTAATTGACTCTGGCTCTCTCTGTATAATGACTTAAAAAAAAGTTTTTTTTTTTCTTTCAAAGATAGCGTATCACTTGAGTATGAAGCAGTTAAGTCTGCTTTTGAGCCTAGTCCCAGTGAAGTGAGGGCATGATTTGTATTTTAGAGAAAATCAGTTAATTTTGATGTGTGACATCACCACAGACAGTGTTCCCAGTTCCAGAAAAACATCTGGCAAATGCATGCTATTAGGGAAGAGACTCGAAAAATGTTGATGGCTGCAAATTCAGGCCAAAGTGAGGGGACTGCCATGCTGTCTTTGTAAGCGACAGAGTTGCTATGAATTTCAGTACAGTAAAACGTGTCTGCTTATCCTCGTATTTGGAATACCTGAGTTTTGGTCCATTGTCGAGTTATACATCTCTCCCTGTTTGAGCTAATGACACTTGAAGAATGTGAACATGCTTTTTAGGATATATTACACTTTTGGTGTGAAGATAAATGACGTGAAATTGTATCTTTACATGTACCATTTACTTCTTTAGAAATAACAGACCACACAGATAATATTGGTACTGCAGTTAAGAAGTAAAGCTTGCAATGTTTGAATATGAGTCAAAGAAATCAATTGTAATTGAGTAGTGTGTTCAATTTTTAAAAACAATTTCCCCTCACAGCAAACCTAGTGTCATGATAACCCTAAGTACAGTGGTTTGCTGGAGGATGGACTCTCTGTTCATGTACATCCTGCCATCCCTTTGCACTATTGTGTTTTCCACGGGAGCCATCAAGCCATCAACCTCATGGTTTGCCAAGAGCTGCTCGGGATAGTTTTCTTGTCCCCAGTGGGTCTAATCATCTCATGGTTCCTGCCCTTCCACTAGCCTCCCTCCTTGGGACTCAGGGTTGGGATACAGAGGAATAAGAAAGTTTAAGAAATAAATCTGCATAATTCACAAAATGGTAGAAGTCTTTGGGTTTTGTGCTATTATATCAAAAAATTATATTGTTCAGAACCTTTTGTGTGCTAGACACTGACTCAAGTAGTTCTCCTGGATTATCTCCTTTAACTCCCACAGCAACATAATGTACTTGTTATCCCTATTTTACAGCTATGAAGACTGAGGCCTAGCCAAGTGAAGTATGTGCCCATAAAGGTGGGAAGAAGCTGGGCTTAAATACGAGTTTGAATACAAGGGCATCTTCCTAGTCGCTTCCCTGTTCTACCATCCTGTAGTGTAGAGACATTAACCTCTGAGTTTGCTGCGTCACAGACCTCAAGCAAAAGGAGTTCAGTTAAAAGTATATGGTATTCTGGACCACAGCGTAGCTTTTCTACTAGCTGAATAGATAGTCACCTACTTGGCATGATTTCAAGTATGGCAGAGAGACCCACCTGCTGGTTATTGCCTGAAAATTCACTGTTAGGGAATTTTCTCTAGGAATGAGAACACATTGATGCCTAAGGAGCCACTAACCAGCAGATACTGTTTTTTCTGAAGTATGCTTTCTGTAAGTGCCATGATTTAGATCATTTGGACTTTGTGTTTGTTCTCTATTCCAAAAAAATCTTAATTTTTTTTAGTGTATTCTGTCCTTTCAAGGGCTATAATAGTTATAGCCCCCAGGAAAATCAGGCTAGACTATATTATACTGTGGTAAAAATATCGTTAACTATCAGTGGTTTGCAGAGACAAAGGTTTTGTTTAGCTCATGCTGTGTGTCCATGTCCATTGTAGGTTTTTAGGGACCCATGCATAAGGGAATGAGGGATTTTGGAGGGTCAAACATCAGCAGTGAATTGCTTTTGCCTGTAAGTAATGTATGTACTTCCCCTTACAGCTTATTGGAGAAAAATAGCCACAGTGCCCCAAGGACCCACAAGGAGTCTATATTAAATTCCTAGGACAGCCGTAACAAATTACTATAAACTAGGCTGTTTAAAGAAAGAGCAATTTATTCACTCATGGATCTGGGCTAGAAGTCTGAAATCCAGGTGTTGGTAGGATTGATTACTTCTGAAGGTCTGAGTAAGAATCTGTTCTGTGCCTCTCTCCTAACTTCTGGTAGTCATCAACAATCTTCTTGGCTTATAGAAACATCACTCTAATCCCTGCCTCTGTCTTCACATGGATTTCTTCCTTGTGTCGGTCCAGAACCGGTGTCTAAATTTCCCTCTTACAAGAACACCAGTCATTGGATCAGTGCCCACCCTAATCCTAAAATGATCTCATTTTAATGACCTCTGTGAAGACTTCTTTTTCCAAGTAGTCACATTCACAGGTACTAGGAATTAGGATTTGGACATACCCTTTTAGAGGACAAGTTCAACCCCCAGCAAGGAGAATGAAGTACAATTAGATCATGAGATTGGAAAGGAATTGACATGGAAATAAATGGCAAAGGGCACCAATGATGACTATGCTCCCCTTTGAAACTTGGAGGGGAGACATTTCTTTTTAGAAGTTGCTAGGATTTAAGAAAGGTTAGCAGCTCAAAGAAGTAAGACTTAACTACTGATATTAAACAAATAGCCTGACCTGCTAAGAATGTTTGAAGAACAGAGGGATGCTATTTGGGACAGGAACACAGAGATATTTATAGTCTCAGTGGTTTGAAGCCTCTGCGTATCTACATGTCTCTGCCACCTCATGGAAGGAAGTGAATCAGGGCTTTTGTGAGCACAGGGGTGGAAGTACAAACCAAGTCTTTTACCTAACTGGAGTGTTTTCTGTAGGATATGTGTAGTCTCTTGGTGGTGATTATAACAGAAGATAACTTAGAAATAACTAAGATAAGACATTCTGGTGCCAGGGATTTCTCAAGATTGAGGATTTACTACAAAGAACACAATTTAATTACAAACAATGACTGTGTAAATTGATAATGAAAAAATTCAGGATTAATGAAAAGTTGACAGGATGTGTCTTTCGATTAATTATGACTCAGGTATCTTTTAAGATGAAATTGTTTAGTGTTGAAATTATGCAGTTTAAAAATGAATTATATTTGGATAAACAAGCTGTGGGAAATGCATAATAGTAAATGTGTCTGGGGTTAAGAAGGAGGCCCCATCAGGAGCTTGTTTAATTTATCTGTGAGTCAAATCCTTGGGGTGACAGTGAATCCATAAATCAAAGTGGTAGCAATATCACAAGAATACTATGTACCTAACTAGTATGTGGGAGACTGGGATGCAGAGAGTATGCTTAGAAACTGCAAGTGGCAAAATATAGTTATTGAGGTAGAGGCAGCTGAAAACAACCTTCATCTAGGACCATCTCTTATTACAAGATGAATCTTCCTGGACCCTTCTCTGTGACCTTCTGCAGCTTGATTGTGTATCTCCCCTTTGCCTATCTCTCACAATTTTGGGGGTTAGGGATTGGTGGTTATAAGAACTTTCATGCATCAAAATCTCAAATGTCAGCGAGAAATGACAAAGTGTTTCAGGAATAGAGAGGGTGAAGCATGTGGAAATAACAGAAGGGCTACAGCTTTGGCATATGGTGAATGGCCTAGATGTTAAGTAAGTTAGCAGTTAATCAAAATAAGAGGCCAGAGATGGAGTGGAAAGAGTGGGAGAGAGAAGAGCTAGGTTCTAGACCAGGCTTTGTTGCCAACTATTTATGGCTTAGGCAAATCACTTATCTTTAAAACTGAAACACATCTTTCCTAAGCTCCTTTCTAGCTGGGAAGTACTATGATTAAGGATATTTGCATCTTCCTGTTCATCAGTGTATGTGGCCAATGATTCATGGCAAAGAGGCAGTCTTCAACATTGGAGGAAGGCTTTTTGCATACAACTGTCAAATGTTTGTAAAGGAGGATCTCAGGTATCATAACTGCATATAGGGAAAATGAGAAAAAATAATATAATATTTTATTGAGTGTAATAATAAATACTTATTGACAGACACTGTTCTTTTTTTCCTCTTCAATTAATCTACATACAGTCCTAGAGAAGGAAATGGAACCACAGAAGTTTGAAATAATTTGCCTGAAATAACACTGTTATTAAGGTGGCTTGACTGTTGAGGCTTTGCTCCTTACTCCTTCATCGTTAATTCCTGCCTCGGATAAATAGATAGACATTTGATGGGGGAGCCAGGGTTCCATGATGGCCTTGGACCTCACTTAAATAAAGACATTCACTTATTTACCAAACATTTATTTACTGTGAACTTGCTGAGTGTGTTGCTGTTCTAGACACTAAAGATAAAATTGTGATGAAGAACCCAATACCAGCCTTCAGCATTTTCAGTGTAGTAGAGGAATACAGAATTAGACAGCACTTATAATACAGTATGAGAAATGATGATATAGTTTCATGTAGGACTGGGTATAGTTAAGGACACACACGTATGTGTGTGTGTGTGTGTGTGTGTGTGTGTGTGTAGGAAGGTCATTCTAGAAGGAACACTCAACCTGTACCTTGAGGGATGGACACCAGGTGAAGTGAGAAGGAAGTAGATAAAGAAAGAAGAGTGTTTCTTGCAGGGAGACACGTGAGAAGAATCCAGAGCTAGCTCCTAAACTTTGGACCGGTGCTGACATAACAGCTGGTTTCACTTGAGATTCAAATTTGATAGGATATGGGCTTGGGCATTTATATTGTGAACAGACTGGTATGAATGTCAGGCTGGTTTGTGAACCCTGAGTTTTAGGTTGTTTGGACTCCAGGAGTCCCATATGCTCTAAGAGGTTCTGAATCATTTTGGAAGATGGCAGAGAAAGAACCTGGTTGGATGTGAGAGATTACAACCTCCAAGGGAGCTCCTGCTCTGGGTGGATTTGGGTGGTGTCTGAGACAGAGGCTGGACCTTCTGAGAGCAGTCTAGGAGCGTCTTGGACCAGCCCGAGTGGCATAAGTTAGAGGAGATGCTGAAGTGACATGACAGGACCCGTTTTCTTTCTTGTTTGAAAAGCTCTATTTGAGGAAATATTCTCAAACTCTTGTGGCAGAGTTTCATCCTGGGATGAGTAATGTTCATTTAAGTGCCCTCTGTCACATGTGAACCATGTGGCAAGTGTCTGTTAGTTTTGTGACAACATTTGTAGATATTTTGCATTAACATCATAGGCCAAATACTGTGATAGCATATCTCATTCTTATCAATAAAAAACCCTTAAGGAAATAAATGGGATCATCATTTTTGGTTGTTTCAGTGACAGCTCTATGCTATTCTTTCTAGGAAAAAGGTTCATTGTGTAATCTAGTGAAAAAATTTCTGAAGTTGTACTGTATTTGGGTTTTTCAGAGTCTTCATGGGAGAAATTCTTAAGTCAGTTTTCCTTTAAAAATTTATCAACTTTTTTTCTTTTGTATTATGGAACTTTTCTAATATGTAAAAGAGTGAAAACAATAATAAAATGAACATCTATATGTATCCTATTTGCTTAAAAAAATCTTCCCGGTTTCACTTCCTTCTCCCTTCTATCACCCTCCATTAACACTTTTTATTGAACTTGGTGTTCAACTTTGTGTTCAATATAAATAATGTTTTAAAATGTCCAAATTACTATATATTTTAGAGTTATATACTTACACAGAAAATGATAACATTGGGGCATTTAAAAATATTTTTCTGTGTAATTGTATGACCCTAAAAAATATATGGTAATTTGGATTTTTAAAACATTTTTAAAATCAAAGCTTCCTGTACATATCTTTCCATAGCTTTTTTTAAAGCCCAATATTATATTTTGAAGATCTATTACTATTGGTGTATGTCTCTGCTTAATTCATTTTCATTGCTTCATAGTATTTCACTGTCTGAAAAGACCATGTTCTAAAAAAACTTTTTTTTTGCTTTTTAAAAAAATTTTTATTGAAGTATATTTGATTTACAATGTTAGTTTCAGGTGTACAGCAATGTGATTCAGTTATACATACATGTATATATTTTCTTTTCAGATTCTTTTCCATTATATGTTACTGCAAGAAATTGAACATAGTTCCTTGTGCTATATACAGTAGGTCCTTGTTTATCTATTTTATATATAGTAATGTGTGTCTGTTAATCACCAACTGGTAATTTATCCTTCCCACCCTTTCCTCTTTGGTAACCATAGTTTGTTTTCTATGTGTGTGAGTTTGTTTTTGGTTTGTAAGTAGAATTTGTATCATTTTTTTAGGTTCCACATGTAAGTGATATCATAGATATTTGCCTTTGTCTGACTTACTTCACTTAGTATGATAATCTCTAGGTCCATCCATGTTGCTGCAAATGGCATTATTTAATTCTTTTTTATGGCAGAGTATGTACCTCACACATCTTCTTTATCAAGTCATCTGTTGATGAACATTTAGGTTGTTTCCATGTCTTGGCTATGTAAATAGTGCTGCTATAAACGTTAGGGTGCATGTGTCTTTTTGAATTACACTTTTCTCTGGATATATGCCCAGGAGTGGGATTGCTGAATCATGTAGTGTATCTATTTTTAGTTTTTTAAGGAACCTCCATACTGTCCTCCATAGTGGTTGCACCAATTTACCAATAGTGTAGGAGGGTTCCTTAGAAAGACCATGATTGATTTATCCTCCCATTGATAGATATTTAAATTGGAAACAACTCATCAAGTTCTTTGACTAGTTATATCTATAATTTAAATCATTCAATCTTTGCCATTTATAGCTGCCTCTTTCCTCCATTGTTTCAATGATCATCTAAGGTATACAACCATTATTTCTGAACGATTAAAGAAAATAGACAACATTACAATAAATAAATTTGTGTGAATTCAGTTACAGCTTGAACACTGTGTCTGTAAGCTTACAATTGGAAATAATGATGACTTTGTAAATGGAGGGAGCAATAATAAAGCTGAAGTTCTGGTCATATTCCATAACCTATTATTTTTTAGGTGCAGTGAGTTTGTTAAAGAGGCCAAATAAATTGGTAGCCATCTACAGGAAAGTATTTTTATATCAACTTCTTCAGGTCAGTCCAGCAGGTTCACCTTTAAAAGAATTAATTCTTGTAAGAAAAGGTCACCCAATCAGATCCTGTCCCACTGTTGACCTTTTCCATCTTAAATTCTGAATTTTAAAAATCCCCTGGTTTTGGCCATTGCTAATTCAGAAAGTTTTAAGAATATTTGTTTCATGAGCATGGAGATAGGTATCAATATGGCCTAATCACCAGGGTGTGTATGAAACTATCATCCTCTCCCCCAAGTATCTTCCATATCAGTTATCACTGATGTTTCAAATGGTCTTTTCAGAAGGCACAACCTTTCTGCTGACTGACTAAAGATAACACTTGTTAAATTTGAGTGACTTAAAGTTTGGTAAATGACGTGTAGTTTAAATGACAGAGGTGGTAACTTGATACACTTGAAGGAGAAACGCAAGTCAACCAAATAAAATCAAGCTAGAATGAAGGGGAAAAGTCAAAGAATCAATGAAAAAGCATTAGACTGGTTCAAGTATACTTGGCAAACTTGTGTGTGAAAAACATGTAAGGATTTTAGTAAACAGTAATCTTACTATGAGTCAACAGTTCAATTATCCTGTGAAACTAACAGTGCAAACTGAAAGCTATATTAACAGAAGTATAATTCCTCAATCAAGGGAGGTAATCAGTCTGTTCTACTCAGGGACTACTCAGACAACATCTGGAGACATGTTTGCAGTCCTAGAATCTGCATTTTTCATTGTCACATTGATAACCTAGAAGTCTGGAAACTGCCTAGAGAATAAAAGGTTTGGAAATAATGCCATTGAAGAAAAGTTTTCATCAATATGCATCCTTTTGGATCTAGCTTCTTTCACTTCCACTTAACAAAATTCATTTAAGATTCATCTATGTTACTATGTGAATCGATAGTTTGTTACTTTATATGATGAGTAGTTTACCATTATGTGGATGTACCGTAGTCTATCTGCTCACTATCTAAAGGACATCTTGGTTGTTTCCAATTTTTGATTTTGAAAAAAGCTTCTATAAAAAATTCTTGTAACTATAATTTTGCATTTTTCTTGGATGAGAACCTGGGAGTGGAATTACTGTTTCATATGCCTTTATAAGAAACTGCCAAACTGTTCCAAAGTAGCCACACCATTTTGCATTTCCACCATCTGAGTACTCTACATTCTTATCAGTGCTTGACTTGGTATTGTCAGTATGTGTGTGTGTGTGTGTGTGTGTGTGTGTGTGTGTGTGTGTGTTTATGTAGGCGTGTGTATAGCCATTGTTATGGAGGTGTAGTGTCAGCCCTTTACTCATTTTTTTTTTATTGTTTTGTTTTCTTGTTACTGAATTTTGAGAGTTCTTTATATATTCTGGATATGTGTTCTTTGTCAAAAACGTGATTTGTAGGTATTTTCTCCCAGTCTGTGGGCAGTCTTTTTCATTTTCTTAATATGGTACTCCTTTTTTTGCCGTGCAAATCATTTTATTTGTGTGTAGTAGTCGAGGTTATCAATCTGTAATTTTATTGAATATGGATTTTGAGTTATGATTGGAGACCTTTTCTTAGGTTACAGAAGAATTCACTTATGTTTTCCTTCTAATATTTGTAGTTTTATTTTTAAAGTTTAGATCACTCATGTTTGGAGTTTATTCCAGAATGTGGCATGAGGAATTGATTCAATAGACCCAATGTTATCTTTTCCCAAATGGGTATACAATAATTTGAGTATGTTTTGCTCCAGTGGTTTGAGATGCCACCTTTATCATAAATTTCCATAAGTTGTTACGTCTATTTTAAGGCTTTCTGTTCTGTTCTATTGGTTTGTCTGTCTATTTATGCACCATATGCACACTGCTTTAATTATGGAGGCTTTTGTAGTATGCTTAAGAATCAGATAGAGCTAGATTTTTCTCATAGCTCTTTCCCCCCACTGTTTTCCCAGTTTTTATTACATATCTGTTTTTCCATTTGAATTGCAGTGTCAACTTGTCTAGCTCCAAGAAAAAAAGATTTTTATTGTGATCACATTGTTTATGAATTAACTTTGAGAACACATACATCCTGATGATTAAGACTTTAGAACGAATAAAAAGGGATGTTTTCCATTTACATAAGTCTCCATTTATATATTTTATGGGTGTTTTTAATAATTTACTTCATAAAGGTTTTGAAGTTAACTGGCTAAGTTCATTTCTGAGTATTTATCTTATTATTGCTATTGTGAATTGAGTTTTCTTTTCCATTTTATCTTCTAACTTATTTGTTATATAAAGAATATTGATTTTTTGCTTGCTAATTTTATATCTGCTACCTTTTTTATATCTTATTCTTTTATCATTTGAGTTAATTTTAACATTGATTCTCTAGATGTTTCTTGATGTATTGGTATGTAATTTGCAAATAGAGATAGTTTTTTATTTCTTCCTTTCTCTTGTCTAATTACATTGGTTAATGCCTCCAATACAGTGTTAAAAGGTTTTCGAGACAGTGGGTATTAGAATTCTTGCTTTGTTTTTTATCTTAATAGAGATGTTTATACTGTTTTCTCATCAAGTAAGATGCTAATGTTAAGACTGTGGTAGGGGCACGTGCACGTGAGTGTGTATGTGTGTGTGTGTGTGTGTGTGTGTGTGTGTGTGTGTAAGAAAGCATTCATTCTTCATCAAGGATTTTATTAGAAATAGCTGTTGAATTTTGACTACAAAGTAAATATTTTATTTCAGATTCTGCTTTTTTTTTTTTTAGTTCTAGGATTTCCATTGGCTTCTTTCATAGTTTTAATATTCTGAAATTTCTATCTCTTTATTCATAAATTTATCTTTCATTGGAGCTTAACACTGATTGAAGGTTATTTTCCCCCCCTAATTCTTGTGTGCTAATTCTAAAATCTGCCTTGTCAGTGGGTCTGTTTATATTGATTTTTTTTTTCTGAATGGGGGTCATATTTTTCTTCCTCTGCTAATACATGGGAACATTATATATAATACACTAAGAAGATTTGGATTCTGTCATGTCCCTCTGAAGAGTGTTGAGGGTCGTTCTTGCAGATGCTTACATTACTGAGATCACCTTGAGTTTCTGGAGGCTTGGTTTCAGGTTTTGTTTGACTGGTTCTATATCACTGTTTCCCTTAATGTAAGGGACATCTTAGGCATAGAATGTAATTTTTACCTCTTAGGTAAACTGAGAGCTTCAATGGAATGGCTGGAGGGTTTACCAAGCCCCTCTGACTTACTGTAGTAGGCAGCTGCTGGAGTCTCTGGTCAGTTCTTTCAGTATTCTGTGTTTTTTTCCCCTTGGGCTTTTTAGACTCTTGCCTTTACATATGTGCAGTTAGAAGTCACCCAAACATCTTGAGAAATTTTTTATGCAGATTTCGGGACTTCTTACTTTTTAGCTCCCTCCTCTCAGGGAGTTTTCTCCTTGATTTACTGTTTTTCTGGCAACCCCAAACTCTGACATTTGACTCCTCAGTTCATTAAGATTACCCTTTTTGGCTTGAGAGCACTTGCTCTGGAATGAATAGATGGTGCTCTCAAAGGAATAGCTGTATACATGTGGATTTTATTCAGTGTCATTTCCTTTTTCAAGGAATGAATTCTGTACAGTTCCTGTCTATTTTTGCTTACTTCCCAATATTTCTAAACATGTTAAAAATATTTTGCTTATAATGTTTGATTGTTATTGGCAGGTTACAGTATAGTCTGATACAAGTGACTCTTCCGTTACTTCAGTCCAGAAGTACAGAACCAAGACTCATCCCAGTGGAATTAACTCCAAAGAGTATGCTTGTTCCATTTTACCACACTGTCTTACCTACTCGAACTTGTACTGCCTAGGTGTAAGACGTGAGTTTTATCATTGTTATTTTTCAAAGCTGGATTGCCAGTAGTCTCCTTGGAGTTTTGTAATAAGCTAACAATTTGACTATTTTTAACGACTTGCTTGGTAGTTTGAAGGAGTAACCACCTTGACTATTTCCTCCTGTGCTGATTAGTCCCACTCAGCCCATGATGATTTGTCTGACTTTGGCAACCCTCTCTGCTACTTTTATGTTGTTCATACACAGAATCTGAAGTCAAAGAGCACCATATCTTGCCAATTCTAAGAGTTAAAGATACTTTTGTATCACAGCACCAAACTAATTTCTATTAGATTTAATAGATTCTACTTGATAGTAGATCTTATCCAGATATTCCTCATGTTTATAAATTTAATTTGAAGATTTGGAAAGTATATAATATGTCCATAAGAGAAAATCATTTTGAAAAGGATTATTTGCTTATTCTTTCAAATAACCTAGTTTATTGGTCTCAGGGCATAATGCAAACTAATTTATGATTTCTCTCTCACATTGTTTCAAATGAAAAAGTGGTAACTTTTTGACAATTTTTTTCAGAATTGTTTCATATCAGTGGTGAGGAGACACTTTATATGCAGCTTCATCAAGTTATAAAATATTGTTATGAGTCACATAGTGGGAAGATTATAGGTGTATTCTATTTTTAAGGGTACTCAGTATATATGAGAATTTAGTTGTTAAGTTTAAGAATGGCTACTCTCTTTATGAAGCATTATTTCCTTAATACTGGTTTTGTATAAGTGCTCTTCTGATACAAATAAAATATAATCAGAAAGAGTTTCGCTTGCCTGAATTCTACCCGGAGTTTCAGGGAAGGGTCTAGGTTTACTGCATTTTGTGACAATCTATGCTAAACAGCAAATCTTGCCAAAAAGGACAGCCTCTTGCAGGTCCCCAGTGACCCATCACTGTGTCTCATGTCTGCACACTTATTAATAGATTTTCATGTCACTAAAACATGATTGATTATAGTTACTTTTATCTGGAATTTTTGGCTATCCATAATCTCATTCCTGGTATCTCCTAGCTCATCTGATGCCATTATGGTGGTTAAAATTTCAGTAATGATTGCATTTTATATTGTGGGGCAAAATTTTATCGTACTATCATTAATAATTGATATTTTATTCAGTGATGTTTCAAAGAGTTCAATTTTGATATGTATGTATAGTATAAATTAATAAAAGGGTGAATAGTTGGAAAGAAAAAGACAAATAGAAGAAAATGACACAGTAATTTGGGTATTAGTTGGTGAGGGCTTGAACTTGTCATACTTGTAGAAATATAAAGGAAGTAGTATTTAAGATAATTAGATTAAAGAAATAAAATTAAAGAATATCTAATTAGACTTGGTAACTGAATGAAAACGGCTATGGTGGAGCAGTCCAACGGGGAGGCAATTTGAGGAGAAAAATGATTGTTGAATAAGAAATAGGATAGCTAAGAGAAAATATAATTTGAGATAAAGGATTGTAGTTTAAGGATGTGGCCGGGAATGGAAATGCATATTTGGGATTCAATCTCATAGAAGTGATAGATGAAATGTTGAAGAGTCAAATGGGATTAGCCATCATCTGTAATAGAGCAGATGCTGTTATGGTAATTTTGTGGCACAACTTTATAGAAACATTCTGTCTTAAAGTATTTTAGTATGACTTATATCTCTGAGTACATTTCTGTATTAGACATTGGCCCCTTTCCCCTAGCAGTTAGTAACTCATATATATTAACCATAGTATAGGTTTTTAAATTTAAAAAGGAAAAAAATAACCCCTTGGGTTTACTTTGCTGCTTGCTTATTACTGTTCAGTAGAAACACATGAGCCAAATGTTAAGCAAATTTAATATTAGAGCTTTGATTGATTCAAGGTCTCTCTCTGGTGAATTGCTCAGTTAGCTAGGATTTTTTTCTTCTAATTTTATTACTGGTTGTCATACCTACTTCCAACAGGAACTTCTTACCTTTCAATATATCTTCTTTGTTGTCATGTTATACTTCATAGCTAGAGGAAGAAATAGTTTATTATTTTACAGGACTTTCTCCTTGTTCCACGTTTATCAACGTGTGTTCACTTTTGGTCATCAGTGCTGGCATTTTCCTGGGAGGGTGTCAGAAACTGGAAATTTGTAACCCTGCTCAGTCTTCAGATGTGGCTACATATTTATCTATTAAATGGATTAGTTTTCAAGTTTAAAAAGTTAAGAGATTTCACATAACATGAATCTGAATTTCCAGCTGCTTTGGAACAATTGGAAAAATCTAGTGACCCTCTGAACTAGCTATCTACTGCTTCAAACAACAATATTTGTTATCTCAGTTTCTGTGGGTCAGGAATCCAGGTGCAGGCTGACTGGTCCCTCTGGGCCTCTCACAAAGCTGTACTCAAGGTATCCACTGGGATTGCCGTCTTAGTAAGATTTCACTGGGAGAGGATCATCCAAGCTCGCTGCCAAGGCTGTGGGAAGGATTTAGCTCCTCAGGGGTGGGGGGGTGGGGGTGGGAGAGGTGGTGTTGATGTAGGTTAAAGTTCTCCCTCAGTTCCTTTTCATATAGGTCTCTCCATAGGGCAGCTCATCACAGGGCAGTTTGCTTTATTAGAACAAAAATGAGAAGAGGGAGAGAGAGTGCCACCAGGATCAAAGTCAGTCTTTTGTAACCTAATCTTGCAAAAGCCTCAGGACACTTCTGCGATGTTCTTTCCTATCGGAGACAAGTCACTAGGTCCACCTTACACTCAAGGGGAGGGCATTACCAAGGGCGTGATTGCTGTTAGGAGCCATTGTAGAAGTCATCGATTGCTCCCCACTTGTGAGTTTTCACAGCACAGGCATGTGTTAGAGCTGAGTCCTGACTGGCTCCTTATGAGTAGGTCATGAACTCTCTGGTCCACAGCTGACCTCATCCCCCCCTTATCCTGTTTATGTTCCCTGCTGGAATTCTACATGCAGTTGAGTTAGTGACAATGGCATTAAGCAGGGATCACAATCTTTTTTTGTCGAGATATTTCATACTCTTCCCTTGGAGACAAAATAACCTCATGGAGTCGGAATAGGAGACTTGAAAAGGAGCAGATTTAATGTAGGCTAGTTGGTTAACATATACCTCTTAGTTCTTCAGAAATTCTTTAAGAATTCTCTAAATTTTGAATCAAACTTAATTAACAGATATTTAAATTATTTAAAAACTGTGAAAACCTACTAGAAAGTAATAAAATTTGTCACACTTAGAAAGCAGCAAAGCTTCATTTACACATAAACTTTAAATTATTCTAAATGTGTTACTAATTAGAAGCTTGTGGCACTGAACTGGTCTTTTAAAAAAGTTCTGTAAAGTTCTACATGAATGCTCAGTGGTATGAAGCATTTATGTAGAATGGTATGAAGCAAATTCTTCTTGAAATTGTGCAACTAAAATGAAATATGTGAATAAATTGTTCATGAAGCTGATATAACACTGTTTCTTTAATCTCCTGATTTCACATTTTTTCATTATCAGAATAGAATGTATTCTCATTGACTGACTTTATTATAAGTAAATTTTTAAGAACATGAACTTATTTATGTTAATAAAATGCCACTTTTAACTCAATTGCAGTACTGTGTAAGAATTCACTTGAGCAAAGGATTTCATTGCTAAAAAACATAAACAAATAACATTCAAAACCATTGATCTGTAATAATTTTCCTTTGGGTTAAAGAAACTTTAGCAAGAGATATTTCCAGTAAGAACTTTATTATTCCTAAGCAAAATCATAAAATAGCTTGTTAGAATAAAAGCTTTCTTTTCTAAAATAATGACAAACAATATGTAAAATACAAACTCTGAGGTGCAGCAAGATTCTGAAGTATCTTTTCGAATCATCCAAGCTTTGATATGCATAGTATAGTTTATATATTGAAGAGATAATCAGTTATCCAGATGTATTATTATGTTATTTGGCCGCTGTATTCATTAACCAGAATTTGGTCAATTTTCTTGACTATACTATGTTGCAGAATTTATTTTATAAACACTATGTTCTATACCATAACCATAACCTGTAAATATTTAGTTTATTTACCATGTTAGTTTGTTACTATTTTTAGGATTTAATTTTAATGATAAGAAATGTAAAACATATGCTTAGTGTCTAGTGGGATTCCTATTGTTAGGCATTTTTTTTCCCTCCAGGTAGAATTTAGTAGCGAATGTGGCAACTGTCTGCAGTAACAATGTTAGCAAATCAAATATTAGTCATATTTATTTTAAGTCTACATTATAAACTAAATCAACTTCAAAGGTATTTATTACTCATGCAACAAAATAAGCATATGACTAGTCTATCTGAACATTAATGAAAAGTTTATTTTGATTTTAAACATATTTTAAGAGTTCACAATATAACTTTTTTGATGAGTTTCTGTTACATAATATTTGTTTTTGTTTTATCCCATTTACCACCCCAATATGACAATGGCTTTATTGTGTTATTTATAGATGTACCATGTAGTTAAGGGACCTGGTACCAAAGAGAATTTGCCTCATCTTATCTTTCATGCTAACCTCTTCTCAGCACTCATAGAAAGCCCCTCACCCCAGAGGGAGGCCATCACTAGAACGGGGGGTATTGCTGGTTAAGTGTCTGAAACTCTGAATTCTATCTTAAATGGCAGATCACTAGTGACAGGCGTTTGTCCTTTCATAAAGCTGCCATTTATTATCCTTTGCTACAGCAAAGTATGTTCTAAATTCTTGTGTAGAGTTGAAATTTTAGAAGCCAACCTGTTGAAGTTGAAAACTTGCTAATTCTCTGATGTTCAAAAAGGTTTGTGATTATCTTGTCAATCAGTACTTCTAATACAAGTGGAATCCTCTTCTCAGATTTCCCCTTCCCAATCTGAATATAAAATTTGTTTTAATGAAATGTAGTTGATTTACAATGTTGTGTTAGTTTCAAATGTACAGCAAAGTAGTTCAGTTATATATATATGTGTGTGTGTGTATATGTGTATATATATATATATATATATATATGTTTTCTAATTCTTTTCCATTATAGGTTATTACAAGATATTGAGTATAGTTTCCTGTGCTATATAGTAGGTCCTTTTTGGTTATTTATTTTATGTATAGTAATGTGTATATGTTAATCCCAAACTCCTAATTTATCCCTCCCCATACCTTTGGTAATCACAAGTTTTCTTTGTCTGTGAGTCATTTCTGTTTTGTAAGTAAGTTCACTTGTGTCATTTTTTGTTATTCTACATATAAGTGATATACTGTATTTGTCTTTCTCTGTCTGACTTACTTCACTTAGTATGATAATCTCTAGGTCCATCCATATTGCTGCACATGGCATTATTTCTTTTTTATGACTGAGTAGTATTCCTGTGTGTGTGTATGTGTGTGTGTAAATTCCACATAATCATAGTGTATGATACTTTAAATGTATTGCTGGATTCAGTTTGCTAGTATTTTGTTGACGATTTTTGCATCTGTGTTCATCAGTGATATTGGCCTGTAATTTTCTTTTTTTGTGATATCTTTGTCTGGTTTTTGTGTCAGTGATGGTGGCCAGCCTCATAGAATGCATTTGAAAGTATTCTTTCCTTTGCAATTTTTTGGAATAGTTTCAGAAGAATAGGTGTTGACTCTTCTCTAAATGTTTGGTAGAATTTGCCTGTGAAGCCATCTGGTTCTGGACTTTTATTTGTGGGGAGTTTTTTTACGACTGACTTGATTTCAGTACTAGTAATTGGTCTGATCATGTTTTCTGTTTATTCCTGGTTCAATCTTTGGAGATTGTGCCTTTCTAAGAATTTGTCTATTTCTTCTAAGTTGTTGGTAGTAACTTCTTAATTTCTGATTTTATTGATTTGAGCCTTCTGTTTTTTCTTGATGAATCTGGCTAAAATAAACAATTTTGTTATCTTTTCAAATAATCAGCTTTTAGTTTCATTGATCTTTGATCTTTTCTATAGTTTTTTGGGTTTTTTTTTTTTTTTTTGGTCTCTATTTCATTTATTTCTGCTCTGATCTTTAGGATTTCTTTCCTTCTACTAACTTTGGGTTTTGTTTGTTCTTCTTTCTCTATTTGCTTTAGGTGTAAGGTTAAGTTGTTTATTTGAGATTTTTCTTGTTTCCTGAGGTAAGTTTGTATCTCTATAAACTTCCCTCTGAAGAACTGCTTTTTCTGCATCCTGTAGGTTTTGAATCATTGTGTTTTCGTTTTAATTTGTCTCTAGGTGTTTTTTTGATTTCCTCTTTGGTTTCTTCAGTAATCTATTGGTGGTTTAGTAACAGATTGTTTAGCCTCCACGTGTTTGCATTTTTTTTTTTGCATTTTTTTTCTTGTAGTTGAATTTAGAAAGAGAAAAAAAATTTGTTTTTACAAGGAATTTTATAAATTCATCTGAAATTTGTAAATCATCTGCTTGGGTCTTTCTCATGATTGGCATCCTTGGATCTTATCCTGCTGCAGCTTTGTACTCAGATTTCAACCATCTCATTCAGAACACTTGGGCCTCACATACAATTTACTGCATCCATCTAGAGGATGCCATTCACAAAGACGGCAACTTGAAAGAGTCCAGCCGAACCCCCCACCCCCAACAGTGTGCAGTGTTCAGCCTAAATAGTGGCAGAGCGATTGTCCTTTAGCCTATTTGGATGGACCAGTTGTTGGGGTAGTTTTCCTTTCTTTCACCTTCCCCTCCACATCCTTGAAATCTTTAGCATAGGTCTCAGCATTAGCTTTCAAGATACGCATCACCTTTGTTCCTGCTTCTCTGAGATGGAAAAACCAAAAGTGTATTTTGTGTTCTTTCTACAGCACCACATCGAGAATTTCCTAGTATTACAAAAATACTGGCAGTAATAAAGTCTAACCTTTCAGGGATATTGTGATCATTAGTAGTATAATACCTGGTAAATGGCTGGAATTCAATAAATAATGCTCATTATCCTTCTTTTAGTGCAACTAATTAGTATAAGATTCTGAATTTAGGTAATGCCATTTATATATGAATTAATGCCATGACTAAAAAAAGTTTTTCTTTCATTAAAGCAGGTCCCATACTGAATTAAAAACCTTTTGTTATCCTAAGTGAGTTACTGTGTGCTCTTAAAAGTAATTAAACTACATTTAAAAATTCTACAGTTTAGGTTTTCACAAATTCAGACTAAAATTATTGCTCTAATTAGCCAACATTAGTGAGATCTTGGTCTCACATCTGTCTGCGTGTGGTCTGACAGACATGAGAGTTGCCTGCATGAAGAATGCACCAGGACTGTGCATAAAAATATATTTGAGGGGTGCTGTGTTGGGAACTGTGCTATAGCCACTACCAGGCTATGATTTGTGGGGGGATTTGCTTTCTTCTATTGTCCTTCTAAATTTGGGTCTTTTTTCCTCACAATTTTTTTTCTGGTCTGCCAGCGTACATCCAAGAACTTCTTCAAATTAAAACTCAGAATATGATGCTTCCAAAAAGTTTTCTGTATTTGTACGAAGGTTTATGAATACTTGTGTTTGAATTATTGGATGCTCAGCACACAGCAGGTGCTCAGGAATGCTCCTTTAAAAAATTAAGGAACCATAAAAACACATTTTCACCTTGTTATAGGGAGACCATATCCCCCAAATTCTGGGGTCATGCATGTATCTCTTTTTCTTAGAATCAGAAAGTGTATAGATGTAGACCACTCTAGAATTTAAAGATAAGTGGTTTGATGCAAGATACCTAAGATATGTATTGATTTGTCTCTGTGGTTGTATATCATTTTGATTACCGATGGCAATGGTTTTCATCCCCTCTTTAACTGCCCTGCTTTTGCCCAATTTCAATTTCATTTGGATCTCCAAGTTACAAAACATATAAAGTGAAGCTTTTGGAGTTGAAGCTGCAACTTCTTGGCTGCTTTGAGCCCTTTGCTATATCCCCAAAGCTCAGATCTATGGCTTTGGGATGCTCCATACCCAGCTCTTCCTTGACAAGTTGAAATGTTAATGAATTGTGGGATAATTAAACTTTTTTTTAAAAATTCTGGCTACTGTATGCTTGAAATCACATTAGATACTGGACAAAATGCAGACAATTGTAAGACCTAGTCGCATCTCTCTGGGTGCTCATTTAAGAGACGAGATAAACACACATGAAATAAGGATGAACAATCGAGGCAGTAGTAATTAAGTATAACTACATCGCTGTTCTGAGGGTTCTTGGTATTGATGCTCTTCCTGGATGCCACAAAGCCCAAGATAACAAATAGCAGCTGACATTTATTCAGTAGTGTCAGGCACTTTTCTTGCCTTATCCTCTTTCATCCTCACAACAGCTCTGTTGCCACCCTTCTTTTACAGATGAAAAAACTAACTCTAAAAGAGGTTTAGTGCCTTGTCCATATGCACCAGAACTGAGTTTTGAAACTTGCTAGGTCCGTACTGTTGATTGTTGTACTTTGCTGGCATTCAGGACTGTCCATATGTGAGTATGGTGGGTCTTGGCCTCTGGGGCATGGTCATAGGGATGCATTTCTTAGTATGACAGCATTGAAGACAGCAGCTAAAATACAAATGAGATCTGTGCTCTAATGTGATGCCTGAGACATAATGAAAATACCAAATCAACTGAATCTTTCATAGTTTGAAAGCACTTTTATATACACTATTATAGATACACATTTATCATGATGAGCTAGTGCAATAATGGTTACTGCTATGCACATGGGTGAAATAAGGAAATCTATCAAAAGACCTTAAATGACTTATCCTAGGTTACAGGGCTAGGGATAGATCTGGGAATAGAATTCAGTATCCTGAACTCCTTTCCACTAAGGTTTTCTTCAAAATTGGGAGACAGAGTAAAAAAAAAAAATGGGTATTTTTGTTCACTACCTGAATACTTTTATTAATAGCAGTTTTCTATCTATAATAATGATTCATGCTTGTCAAAGAAATACTGGATGAGAATTTAACATTAATTGCTCAGACGTGGAGACTTGATTCATACCTGTTTTTCTTTTTTTTCAGTAATAGTTTGCAGTGCCCCTGGAGTGAAACTTGAACTTCTTTATTATTTGATCATATTCTGCTCCAGTAGCAATTGTGGAGGAATTCAGATCTGCTTGCATGAAACCTAATGGCAGTTACCCAAACAGTAGTAGTTACTGGAAGTCTTTAGACCCTTATGGTCAATCAGTTCTTGGGTTTTAGTAAATTAGTTAAAAACATTTTTTCCCTTGGCTCAAAATTTCAGAGGAACCCTACCTCAGTCACATGTTGAGTTCTTGGTCATTTGATACCCAATGACCTGAAGGGAATGGAGAAAGTGAGGAAGAGATCAGGACGAAGTATGAAGTGTCCTAATAAGACACCCTAATGATGAGCCTGGGACAGGTTGATCATCCAGAGAGGAAGCAAAGGTGACAGAGATAGGGGATTGAGGACCCTTTGGCCTCTTCATTCTGGCCTCATAGGTAGTTTTATTTTTTTTCTCAGCAGAACGTGTCTTTTCTTTGACTAATGCCATCTGAAGTCATTCCCACTCTTCCTGATATTCAGAGGCTCATCATCATCTCCCCAGTGAATCCAGCACAGCAGGGCGGCAGAGCAGCAAGCATGGCTTCAGGCAGGAGGACTGTGGTTACTTGAAGGGCCACATTCCTGTTGTGCTGCTTAATGTTAAATACCACACGTTGCCGACACTCATGAAATGATTCCCCTTATGTCCTTTTTGGAAGCAGGGAAGGGGTCATGATTAATACATTACAACATTGTAAAAGCACTGATAGAACCTCTCAGGAAGATGCTAGTAGTTGCAGAATTGTTTCAGAAGCAAAGCTAACTTCTGATGGGAATTCAGAGCTTGTTGGAGAGAGAAAATATTTGTTGAGGGAACCTAAGAACTGTGTGTATTTTCTTTCAGGTACACAGACTGTATTATTTAAGCCTTTTGAAACTCTTCCATTTGGTTGTAGTGTTAATATCATATTTCATATTTTTGTGGTGAATTTTGTCTCAGAAGCTGTCAGTGTGACTCTTATTGCAGATAAAAATCATTCTGTATCCTTGGAAAGTCACTAGATCTCTGCTGGAGGAGAAATTAGCTGGGGAGGTATAGAGTGTATGGTGTGGTCAATCAGCCTGTTTCAGCATGCTAGGTTCTAGGGTGTCCCCAGAAGCGCTGACATTAGATGGTTATCTTGCTCTCCACATTCACCTTTTTTCAGTGATTTTTTTGACCCTTCTAACATTTAAACAAAATCCTAACTTGATATGAAATCTCTGGCATCTTTTTAATAAAAGCTAACACATCCAGCCTCGGTACCACAAGAAAGCAGATGCTGTGGTCCAAGGAAGATGGAGAAGCAAGACAACTACAAACAGCAGGTCCTAACAGCCAGTCTAAGTGTAAAATCCTGGATCTGTAGTTGAGGAGAGTTTTCTGTAGGAGTAGAGGCTCTGCAGACAGCACACATAATGGGTCCAGCCATGCAGACTTATCTAGAGATAGTCCTGATGGCATCGTGCCAGGTGAACTCATAATCAGTGTGTTGTGCACCTGGAGGAGAGAGTTGTGGGAACTTGTTTTCCTACTGTGTGCCCTCTGGAGGACCAGGACTTGGGAGCCACACCAGAGACACTAGCCGTGTTTCTTGTCTGCTGGGTCAGGGAGGGCATGAGAGGGGACCCTCGTCCATTATCAGGGCTCAGAGTTACTGAGGATGGGAAGATATTTCTGGGCCTTAGGAAGCTCCAGCTGTCTTCTATTTCTCATGTTCCTCTTTCCCATCATAAAAGAATATTCTTGGAGTGCTTTGCAAGCCAATCAGGAAGACACAATGGTAGCGTCAATCTCAGTAAAGGTTGCATTAAAACAGCAATCATTTACTTCTTTGCTGTAACTCAGGCTTGAGGAGTCTTTGAGTTGCATTTTATGGGTTCTTGATTCATTTGAACAACACTTAATAGCATCCTCATGTAGAACTATGTAAATTGTTGGGTGCTATGGATACAAAAATGAGTGAAATACATACTCATTGAGAACAAAGAAGGGAAAAACTGCATCTTTGCTGACTTGGTTATTGCCATATTTTTTCTCTGCCTGACCAATTCTTTCATTCATTAACAAACTTACTTATCTGTTATGTGAAAGGCAGTTCTTCAGAATGTGTCTTGTCCTCTCTCACATATGGGCAAAAATGTATTTGAAGTTGCATGATGGTTTCTTCAATTCTTAGTTGTATAACTTAGAATTTCTGTGACTCTAGACTTGACATTTGCTCTCTGAGCTTCAGTTTATTCACCTATAAGATGGGGGAATCACTTTACTCACAAAATTTTTGTGAGGATTTAACAAGCAAATATGTGGGGGAAAAAAGGTCACAAACATGCCAGTAGCCTTCAAAGATGATATGTGATAATAAACAGATGCTTGAAGACATGTCAGCACCTTTTCTTATCATATTGACTCTGTCAATGAAAAATTAATCAGTCCATCTAAGAAAGAAATAGAAAATTTTATTCGAGCCAAATTGAGTATTATAACCTGAGGACAGCCCCTCAGAAAGCTCCAAAAACTATTCCTCCCATTAGAAGTCAAAACACAGTTATGTGAATTTTTTGAGACAGAGGGCTGTACATTAAATGGCTTATTATTGACAGTTACATAATCCAGGTGTGCAGGTACAAAGTGGTGGATCATGTGATCCTTTACAAGATCTGGAAGGAATTTCTTTTAAGGAGTTGTCTTGTTGGTGCAAGGAGAATGTTGCTCTTTATGGTTGAGCAGGTATTTCTGCTGATGGGGAGGTTTGCAGACACATAACGCACAGTAAAGAAAGGGGGCCAAAGGGCAGAGAAAATGTTTTATGTTTAAATTTTTCTTGTCTTGCCATAAAATATGAACTTTATTTCATAGCTATAAATGTAGAAATTGGCTTCTGTTGACAGTAGTCCTATTTCACAGTCATGTGGAAGCCTGTTTTAATGCTTTGTGCTGGGAAGTTCTGCTTTTTTGGTTTGAGTTGCAGAAAATACTATGAGTTTGGATCACTTATTCAAGAGACCTGTGGTTCCCAAGACTCCTTTTATTTCCATATTTCTCTAATTATTTCCTACTTATTATTTTTCTAATTATTTATAAATATAATTCTATATAGATTAATATAATTCTATTATATTTTAAGTAAAACAATAACTTTATATATCTCTATATAGAGATTGAATAGGAAGTTATACTGGTGAGCACATTCTGACACTCTATTTAAAAAGCATCAAAGAAATAGACTCCATAGGAAGAGAAAATTCACAATAGTATGCATGACAAAGAGCAATGGGAATAAGATCCAGGGCATGATGACTCCAATCAGGTGTCTACCACTGTTTTTCAGTCAAGGCAGTTTTGATTGTGACAGAGCCCACTCTAGCTAGCTTAATAAGCAAAGGGATTTATTGTAAGTCTCCGGTAGTTGATTTCATTGTCGACCAAGATCGGGAAGTAAAGTACAGCCAGACCTTGTGGGAATCAAAACTGGAAAGCCAGTTTCAAGATTCTTTTCTTTCCCTTCTAGGCTACATGGTTCCTTTTGTGTCATCTTTCCTCTGATCTTAGTGTGTCAACTTCATTTTATTGTCTTAGGCAGTTTCTTTGGCTTGCTCGTATTGGATGTGGCTTAGCAAAGTCATTTCTTGATCCCTCAGACTACAGCGTGACCTTTCATTTTTAATGCCTACTTCCAACTGACAACAGTCTCTTTATATCTTGGTTCAAATTCTCAAGACAATCTCATGGGTTGTTTGGGGTCAAATATCCATGCCTGATCCAGTTAGTAGTTTTGGCTGGGGAAGGGTACAGACAACAAATCATATCTGGTAAAACCCTTACTAGTTTAGTAAACTTGGGTAAGACTCAGATTAATTTTGTCATCTGAAAAATTGTGGAAAACACTACTTCATTTAGAGTATAATGTGAGAATCAAATAAAATAATGCATGTTGTTAGGTAAAGTGTAAATAATTCTGTCTATAGCAAGAATTCTATCTAGGGGTTAATGATTACTGGGTAAGTTGAAGCATTTGGCAGTTAGTGTTCCTGAGTCTATAGCTATTCCTCTTTAAATTCACTCCAACTCATTTTAAGGACTTAAGCCCCAATTGTGCTGTAATATGTGAAGGCTAATGAAATGGTGTCTCTTAAAGAGTGAATAGAGACTATATTGTGTTTAAATTATTGGGCTATGAAAACAGGACAAATTAACTTGAACTATATAGGAGAAAAAAAACTGTTTATGTTCCTAAATGTTGAAATACATTTGATATCCATCCAATCTTGACATTTAGAATGTATCACGTTTTTTTATTACAAAAGGCAAAAAAGAAATATTGCAAAAAGTTGAATGAAAGTGGCTGATCCTTTTGTTACCAAACACTTTTTTAGTTGAACTATATATTATCTTAACTTGAAATAACCACATCAAATCAGTGTGTTTAATTTATGGTTTGCCGTAAAAAAATTTTTTTTTTTACTTTGGAAGTGATGGAATCTGGCAAGAATTGTTTAATCGTGCAACTCCTCATTTAGAAAACATATCAGAACTTAGAGATCAACCAAAAAATGAAAAAATATTAGGTCGTTGATATAGTGTTTTTACATGAGAGCCTGGGCTAAATGTCTATCCAATGTAGTTTATTTTTTAATGCTCGCTCTCTATTGACCTCATAAAATATAAATTGGAAAAAGCTAACTGCTTTTTTATTCCTTGTTCCGAAGTGGTTGTTCATGAGACAGGACCTGACATTTTCCTTGTAACCACCTCACTCACACAGGACATGCTGGTGTAGTCTAACTCTGCTGTAACCTGAGGCAGTGTGGCTGGTTGATACGTCGTTTCTAGGATACTGTATCAGGGTGAATAGCTAGTTATATATGAAGATACTTAATGAATTTTCACTTGAGAATTTACTGCAGTCTTATAAGAAATATTTTGAATAACAATATTTTATCCCAACAACTATGACATCATTACCTGTTTATATGAATCATTTGAATGATTTATGCAGATGTGAAATATCTATAATCCACAGATCCATAGGCCAACATTCATTTAACATATCACTGTGGTCTCTCTTGCCTTCTAAGGTGGTTTATGGTCAAATGAACTGATTATAATAATCTAAAATATTTAAGACAGTAAAAACTACTTAACATAATGAATCTTAAACTAGAAAAAATGCAAGTTGTCTTTACAACTGATAGTTGTTACGAATGATTCCATAAGTCAAGGCTTCTGCTCCAAAGCATAGGTTATTTCATCTACAACTTTTCACTAAACATTTATTTAGTTCCCCTACTTCTGTTTATTTCCTACAAAGCTTGTAGAAAATTATTAATCTCTTTTCTTTTACCTTATTTTTTTTTTTACTTCTGTTATATCTTCTGGCTGCATGCTTTTAAACTTTTTCTCATCTGTTAGTTACATTTCTTCAACTAGATTGTGAATATCATGAGTGAGTAAATCATTTCTTACATCTCTGTGTATACTGAAAGTTGCTCATCAAATTAATGTGCATGTACTCAATATTTTCTGAATAAGGACTTATCTCTTTATAGACAACAGCCCCAGTTTAGACCCCTCAACAGCTCGTAGGCACTTTTAATCTCGTGTCTAGTGGGTTATATTTACCAGGAAGTTCTTTTTATAGTAACCATTTATATTTAATCAATGAAACATGTATGTAATATACTTTACACCTTGTTAGCAAATGCATAAAAATTTTAACTTTTTGTGTTCCTTGTGTCTTATGACATAGAGGAATGGGAAGTCTCGTCTACAAATGCTTCTTATAAGATAAAAGTGGTATTATATATATTCATAGTTTCATGTTACTGATTTTCCTATTTGTATGATTTCAGCTAAGTAGTTTAAGCAAGAGAGAGAGATAATCTTTTGCTTTAGAAGAATCAATTTGACTGAACTTGTAAAACAGATTAGGGAGGCAGAGACTGGAGGTGAAGAGAACAGTTTCAAAGTAGTTGGTGTAATCCAGGCAAGATGTAATGATGGTGTCAGGGTCTAGTTGAGTGGCTTTGGGGATGGAGATGGGTGGATAGATTCAAGGGATGCTTACTAGGTAGAATTTTTTTTTTAATGGGTTGAATTTCAGATATGCTGGGGAGCAGGAGGGGATGGTTTGTATTTTGAAAGATCCTTCTGGCTGAATTGCAGAGAATAGAGAGGAGGCTGGAGGAAGTCTAGGTTGACTTGTTAGGGAGTTGTTATTGCTGTTGTTCATGATGGCAACTTGGACTAGAACGAAAGCAGGGGAAATGGATAAAAGTGGATTGATGTAAGAGAGATACTGTGTTTAGAGGGTAAAAAGAACAAGAATTGATGATGGTTTAGAAGGGGATAAGGAAGAGGAAACTGTCAAGGATGGCCCTGATGTGTAGGTGGCTGGATGAATCATTCAGTGAGATAGGGAATTGTGGAAAAGGATCTTGTTTGGGAGGAAGATCAAAGTTTGCTTTTGACATGTTGGAACATTCAAGAGGATTTTTCGAGTAGGTGAGTGGATATGTATGTCTAGAGCTATGAAGGGAGGTCTTGGCTAGAGATATACAATTGTGAGTCACCGTGTATAGGTGGCAATTAGAGGCATGGGAGTGGCTGAGATTGTCAGAGAGAGGAAAAAGAGGGCTGACAGTTGAGCTCAGAAAAACTTTAGCCTTTACCCGCTAGGTTGAAGAAGTTAAACCTGCAAAGGGGAAAGAGGAGAAATTGTCAGGGTTGCATTCTACTGGGCAGGAGTAATGACAGAACAAGTGATAAAGAATGTACAAGTTATTAATAGAAAAGGGTTTTTCCCTTACTTGTCTCTGACCAACATAGGTATTTTCTTATTTCCACACTAATATATGTTGATCTGATCCATTTGTGGAGAGTAGTCTGATAAACAGAGAATTCCGTTTTTTGAGCAAGTGTTCAGTGTTAGACCACTGAAAATATATTTGTTTTTCCTTTTAATTAGCATTGCAAACATGTTTGCAACACCAGAAACACAGGAAATATAATTCTAGAGTTAACTTCACTCTATCCTGCTGCTCTTTTTTCTTTTTTCTTTTTTTTTTTTTTTTTTTTTTTGCCGGAGGAGGGGTAGGTAATCTGATTTATTTATTTTTGGAGGATGTACTGGGGATTGAACCCAGGACCACATGCATACTGAGCATCACTCTACCACTTGAGCTATACACCGCCCGCCTGCCCCCCGCCCCCCACCCCCCATCCTGCTGCTCTTTTTAATATTCCTTTCACACTTTAGGGATGACACTTCACACTTTCTGGAATGGCTGTGGCCCAGAAGACAGTCTCCCTCTCCCTTATTCAAATCTCTATCCTTCTTCTAGCTTTATTGGAAGTTGTCTTTGAACTGCTCTTTGCTCCTATGTTCTAATTATAGTAGCACAATCCTTACAATAACGAAGTAAAAAAAGTTTTCTCAGACTAGAATTTTGTAATTCCTCTTTTTCAGGCATTGCTGGAACCAGCAGTGGGAGCACAGGGAATTTGTGTTTTTCCCTCTCTCTAAGCTTCCTTCCCATTTCATGCAATAATAACCATTTGCTAAGGGCTGATCGCTTATTGCCAAAGTAATGGAATGTCTGAGGCTAAGGTTAACATTTTGTAGTAGTAATATTATATTAATTTAATAATATTATCTTTAATAATATTATCTTTCCCTGCCTAGCATTAGGGCTTGTTGGTTTGATTAGTTTGCTAGTTGTCAACAACTGCCGTTCTACCAGAGCATCTCCTCCTTCTCAGAACCTCTTCTTGTGAGAGGAGGACCCTCTGAAATACTAACATACTTGTGGTTGAAGGGGAGCTGCATATGTTGTGAACAGTTATTGAAAGGTAAAAAACTTATCATTCAAATGCCGTTTAGTTATATGCAGTAAAACCTCATCATCAATGTAGAGTTGTGGAAGTTCTATCCAAATTTGTAATAAGTCAACATTTTATATTTGAAAAAAAAACCATTGTAGTTGTCAAAAATAGTGATACATTAATGAAACATGATTATATTTGTAGTTAAGCCTCTAATACATAATGTCTCATATTTTAAAACCTTTAATTTTGACTACTTTTTAATAACTTGGAATTCAATAATAATCAAATACATTCTGAATTGTTACAAAGTCTGTATTAATATATATCTCATACAAAGCTTCAGTTTTTCCCAGTCTGTTTTAAATGTTGAAACCCAACATTCCACCTGCAGTTTTTCTAGGATGTATTTAAAAGGCAAATTTTTGTTTTTGTTTGTCATAGATGGGCCAAAATTTAATGAATAGGATTAATGCTGTGTTTCTTAACTTTTGAGTACCTTCTTAAAAATAAAATAAAATATTTCATGAGGTGAAAGAATGAATGAGAAGAATAGTGATTTAAAAATGTAACTAGAATAAAAATAACAGGGTTATTTTTGCCTTTCTAAATTTTGAATAATTTATTTTTTTATCCTATAGAAAACACAAAAATTATTTTTATTTCTCAGTCATCATTTTTTACTTAAGAAGCCATTGTCATCATTCCAGCCAAGATATTTGTGATTCCTTTTCTACTAGAAAGAATTGATTAATCTCTTTCTTGTGCATTCATTTTTTGAGTCTTTAATCTCGGCACTTATGGTTAGGGAATAAACGAAATTATCACACAGGCTACTGAAAGGGGGAAAAATCCTGTTGTGTGCTGAGGAGTAAGGAAGGTAGGAATATATGGAAAATATGTTTGATGAAAATGATACAGATCTATGTGATATTTTGATTTGAGAAAGAATAATATGGTAATTGTGTTCATGGTGTATTTGTCACAGGTATACTTGAGGTATCTTTAAGGCCAGTATGATAGCATTTAGAAAAGCACCTGTAGGGGGTACCTACAATATAAGCAGGCTTTACTGTGAAAAGGTGTTGATTACAGCATCATAATGTCCAGCAATAAACAATTATTGTAACTCAGTGTGATATCCTTAGTCTTGAACAGTGGTGTTTAACTGTGGTACAGAATTTATTGTGATATGACCAAAAAAACCTCTTACAATGACATTTTAGAAACAAAATGGAAAAGCAAGGTGGGAAGTTAGAGATATTATATTTTCTTAATTGTGAAATTGGATAAAGTTCTAAACAAAACTGCTAAAATGTTAACAGTGTTTATGTGGGGAGTTCTGGTTTATTGCTTTTTTTTTTTTGCTTCACTATATTTTTTCCAGTATTTACAAGCAGAAAAACAAATAAGGTTCCATGATGGGAAAAAAAAGGCAGAAGCTTTTATGAGTATTTTCAAGTGACCAGTGAGGAAACAAAAGATGTTTCTGGCAAAAAAAAGGCAGAAGCTTTTATGAGTATTTTCAAGTGACCAGTGAGGAAACAAAAGATGTTTCTGGCCAGATGAGACAATATTACTTTGAGTGATTTGGTCATCCTTCTGTTTAGATTAAAGCCAATAGAAATCAGACAGTGACTGTATACCTAAATATCATGTTATTTTAGCAACAGGAAAAAATGATTAGAAAAGTTATACAACTATTTCCAGCTATAATGAATCAAGAAGAGGCATGTTAGGAAACACATATGCACATGTTTTAGATATTAAAATGTTATTTGTATAAACAATCATAGGTTAATTATATAATTTTGAAGTAACTATGAGAATAGTATCTTAATGCATTTGCTATGTTCTACTTTTTGTAATTTCCTTTGATATAAGATTATCTGTCTAAAGAATCACACAGGCCATTTAGAAATTTAGAAACCAGCTATCAAGTATCAGTTCATCCTTTTTAAAGCTATTAAAGTACTAGAGTTATGTATTATCAGTAAGCAATGACTTAGGTTACATAAATTCATAAATATATTACTTTTGAATTCTTAGTGTTTTGTTTATTTTAAACAGACTTTTTCAGAGCAGTGTTAGATTCACAACAAAAGTGAACAGAAAGTACAGATAGTTCCCATATTCTTATTTACCCCTTTCCCCCACATAAATACAACCACCCCCAACACCATCATCATCCCACGCCAGAGTGGTACATTTGTTACAATTGATAAACCTACACTGACACGCCATTATCACCCAAAGTCCCTAGTTTACATTAGGGTTCATTCTGGGTGTTGTACATTCCGTGGGCTTAGACAAATATATAATGTTATGTATCTACTATTCCCATATGCAGAGAAGAATTTCACTGCCCTAAAAATCCCCTGTGCTCTTCCTATTCATCTTTCCAACTCCTGGCAACCACTGATCTTTTTACCATCTCCATAGTTTTTGCCTTTTTCAGAATGTTGTATAACTGAATCATACAGCATGTAGCCTTTTCACATTGCCTTCTTTCACTTAATAATATATACTTAAGGTTCCTCCATGTCTTTTCATGGCGTGATGGCTCGTTTCTATTTAGCACTCAATAGATTCCATTGTCTGGATGTACTACAGTTTATTTATTCGCCTACTGAAAGTCATCTTGGTTGCTTCCAAGTTTTGGCAATTTTAAATAAAGCTGCTATAAACGTGTGCAGGTTTTTTTGTAGATGTAAGTTTTCAAGTCTTTTGGGTAA
The DNA here is from genome assembly GCF_048773025.1 of Camelus bactrianus. NCBI lineage: Eukaryota > Metazoa > Chordata > Mammalia > Artiodactyla > Camelidae > Camelus > Camelus bactrianus. The sequence goes on along the minus strand of NC_133542.1, from coordinate 36,553,912 downwards.
CTTCCATGGAGCATGATTGTTGGATCATATGGTAAGAGCATCTTTGATTTTATAAGAAACTGACAAACTATCTTCCTAAGTGGTTGCACCATTCTGCATTCTCACTAACAGTGAATAAGAATTCCTGTTGCTCCACATCCTTGCTAATATTTGGTGGTGTCCATGTTTTGGATTTTGGCCATTCTAATAGGTATGTTTTAATCTGCAATTCTGATATATGATTTGGCACATCTTTTCATAGGCTTCTTTGTCATCTATATAAATTCTCTGATGAGGTGTCCAGATCTTTGACCCATTTTTAACTGGCTTGTTTGTTTTCTTATTGTTGAGTTTTGAGAGTTCTTTGCATATTTTGGATAATAGCCTTTTATCAGATGTCGTTTGCAGATATTTTCTCCCAGTCTGTGGCTTGTCTTCTCGTTCTTTTAGCAGTGCCCTTCACATTACAGAAGTTTTTAATGAAGCCCAGCTATTGGTTATTTCTTTCATGGGTTGTACCTTTGGTGTTTAATCTAAAAAGATTATCACCATACTCAAGGTCATCTAGATTCTCTCGTATGTCCTTTTCTAGGAGTTTTGTGGTTTTGCATTTTACATTTAGGTCTACAATGCACATTGAATTAATTTTTGTGCACAAAATAAGGTCTGTGTGTAGATAACATTTTATTGTATGTGAATGTTCAGTTGTTCCAGCACCATTTGCTGAAGAGACTATCTTTTCCCCACTGTACTGCTTTTTCTCTTGTCAAAGATCAGTTGACTATATTTATGCAAGTCTTTTTCTGGGCTCTCTGTTCTGTTCCACTGATTTATTTGTCATTCTGTCACCATTGCCACACTATCTTGAAGAAGTATTACTTTGAAAACTAATAGGAGGTAGAGTTTTTCCTACTTGAGTTTGATCCATATTTTCTAAAAAAAAATTGTTATGTAGAACATGTTTCTCTAATGTTGAAATTAATGCTAATATCCTAGAGAGCTTAAATTGTGTTGAAAAGATGAATTTATAGGAAAATACACTTTCTTAGTGACCATTTGGTTTCCTTATATCTATTTTTATACAATTTTTAAACTATTAATTTCTGCAAGAATGGGCATGAAAAAATTACCAGAATGATACTAAACTGTACTTTCTTTTTGTGCGTTTCTTTAAAGTCACTCTCCAAAATGTATGTAAGGAAAAAGAGATGAAGAAAAAAAAGTATAACATTGTGGTTTTTATTCACCAAAATTCTAGAGTAATTTTTGTAATAATTTTTATTTTTAGTAGTAGGAAGTTATATTGACTAAAACTTAGTTGAGGGACAGATTAAGTTAACAAATCAATATCAGATTAGAAACTGTTCTAATGATTTATTACAGTTTCTTATAATTAAAAAAATTGTATCTCTTATTTTACTGGCTCCGTGATAAATACAAATACAGCAAGCTACTTCAGGTTGAGCCTTTCTTGGTGCCTACATTTTGGTAAAGAATGTTATTCAGGATATTGACCTATACTTGAAATCTTCAGAGCAGTCTATTCAGCTGGAGGTGATACAGCCTGAAAGATTTGTAATAGCCAAAGTCACAAGAGACTGTTTTCTAAGTCTTAATGCCCACTCATTAATTTACAGTGGGAGCTACATTTAGACAATAACTGTATCAGGTAACTATACAGGACACTCCCTTTGGGTGAGTAGCTGAACTCTAGTGGCCAAATTATAGATAGGAAACTTGCTTGGAGGCTATGAAATTAGAGCAATGGGAATTGAATATTAATAGATACTTCCTTCCAGCTAGAGGAGCCTGATAATTTGCCCTTTGCCCCTCTAGGGATTTTTCTATTATGATAACCAGAGACATTGCTCAGATCTCCCCTTAAATTTTTTTTTAACCTACCACTCCTTTCTCTAGATTGTAAAAGGTTACTGAAACATAATGTCATGAAATCATCTTTCACGAAATGTTGGTTTCTATTTCTCAGATTATTGTATATTTCACATTTATTTCATTTTACTGTGAGTTAGTTCTGCTGACTCTTGGAGAGAGATCTTCCTCTAAAAAATAAACTATCTGAAAATAGTAATATACGTTATAATGAATTCCAGCTATTGTGTGTGTGTTGTGTGTTGATTCTCACCTCATTTAATTTCAAAGGTTGCCACACTTTAATTTAGGATTTTAAACTGTTGTTGTGGCTTGTTTTTTCTTTCCTTGAAGCACATTAAATGATAGGTTACCTATGATCTGACTTTTAATTTTATATTTTATTTTGATGGTTTATAGATATCAGTAGTGTAGCATTTTTGCTATCTACCTTAATATATGTAATACATGTTATACTTTCTTTTTCAAATTCTTCTTAAAGGTTTGTCCTTTATTATAAAGTTATTTCATAATTTGGTTTATGGGCTGAATGACAATAACAGAAATCCTTCCTTCAATTTTGAATCCTACAAATCACCTTCAGAATGGTAAAAAGAAAAAAAAAAGCATGCTGAGAGAATTTTTTTGGTATAATTTTGGTCAATTCTGCCATGATGTTTTCATTAAGGTTAATGTGTATGCATTTTAGTTGTAAATTAACATCTCAAGACCTTCAAATACTAACCAGACAAGGGCAAAATCCTTTTCAATGGAAAACTCTGATAGCTGAGTAACCTGCTAGTCTATCTTATGCTATGATGTCCCTCGATACTAGAACAATATCGTTTCTGGTAAACTTGAAGAGTGATATTTAGAGAAGTATACAATTTAATGCCAATACAAGATCTCAGTTCATTAGAATTGGTTTCATAATTTTATGTTCCTAAAGATTGGGGAAATCAGTCTTAACCGAAAGCCCCATTGGTCTGCGTTTCCTTTCACTGAGACTTTACGTTAGTTTTCTGCTTCTGTGGTTTCGTGTTCTTTGAACTTCAGTTACAGAGCACAACCATACTGTTTATGTTAAAGTCCCCCATTACTTTGTTTGCTGAAATGTAAAATGATTTTCATTCTGAGCCAGAACAAGTTCTACCTAATCTCCAACTGGCTGTGGAAAAGAAAATAATTAGATCCTTTAATTTAAGGGTGTTAAATACTATCTTTATGAGAGGCATTTTAATGAAGTTATAACTGATCATTAACTAGTTATGACAACTACATTCTGCCTGAATTGCTAATAAAACTGGATAAATGTAGTATCACAAATTGATGTTTAAATTATATATACAAACAACCTTATTAATCTTCCCCTCAGGTGTCCTGGATTTATGCTGAGAAAGTCTTAAATAACTATGCTCTGGTGGTGACAATGTGTAAAAACAAGTAATTTTGTGGGCGAGGGGTGAGGTAAATATTTCTCAGTTATCATACTTTAGTTAATGATTTTTATTGATTTTGTGGGGCAGGGATGGTTAAATGTATTGAAATTTACATAACCTTAAGCATTTAATTACTGAAATATGAATAAAAGTCTTAGATAAAAATATTTTCAAGGAGAAATCATATAAAGCATATAAACTCTAACCCCAAAACACAGTAACTATTGCCACTTTTGGAAACATAAAAATCTAGAGTATAAAAGTTAGATTAAACAATATAGTAAAAGAATAGCCTACTTAAACAACTAAGATTTATCCTAGAATTTATTCAATGTTAATAAGTTTATTAATAGAGACTTACATTGCAAACTATTATAAACCAATGGGCTTATGTTAATAGGTGAAGAAAAGACATTTAATAAACACATTTTATAAGGCCACTCAAAATATAAATACAAGGATATTTCCTTGACATAGTTAACATATATATTCCAAAGTAATGTATATTTCTGCCCAGCTAAAAACATCTGTTTACATAAAATGCAGAACATGTTTGGTATGGTTATTTTGGCATAATACTATTTTTAAAATTTTGGATGGTTTGACAAATGAAATAGTATATCAACTCCAAAATATCAGTATTAGAATAACCAGGAAAATTCATTTGTAATTAATTTAAAATAATTTTTAATAAAAGGCTCTTGTAAAGTAGTTGAATAGAAGGTAAATAACAATGACAACAATCTCTTATTTAAAAATGATAATGCAAAAAATGAATTCATAATAGCGGCAGATATATATGAAATATCTAAAAAATAATGTGCAAAAGGAATGTACATTTCTTATGAAATTTTACTGAGATAATAAAAAGCGAATATGAATAAATTAAAAGCAAATGTGAATAAATAGACACACTTCTGGTGGGAAAACTAAAATTTTTAAATATATCAGTGCATCCAAAATTAATTTTTAAAATAACACTTCTTTCTATGCAGGAAAAGACATGAGTTCTTGGAAAATAGTTAACTACTGGTTAAACTAAATTATAATACATACACTCCCATCCTCCTAAGAAAGGAGAGAAATGGACTATATAAAATAGTTTTAAATAAATGGTGGGCAATTTGGGTGACAAATTTAGTTAGATGCACATTTTATATAACTTACTACAAAAATTTCCAAAGAATTAAATTATAATAAATAAATTAACAATAAAATTAAATATCAGCTCTTAGGTGAAAAAGTAATCTAAATTTAAAAGTGCCAGATATGTGTAACTGAATCACTTTGTTGTACACATGAAACTAACATTGTAAATTGATTATACTTCAATAAAAAATAAGAATTAAAAAAAAGTGCCAGAAGAAGTCTAAAAGGAGAAAGATCAACAAATTTAATTAACAATTTTTTAAAAGGTAGGCATTCTAAGGAACCAAAATAATTAGGTAACTAAGTACAATACTTGAAAAATGTTAAGAGCAAATAGAATTTTTCAAAAGGCTATATATTTATATCAATCATATATAAATATATTTACATATAATATATAAATATTTAATGTATTTATAAAATAATGTATTATGTGAATATGTAATTTGGTAAAAAAAAGTATTTGACCAAGTACATAAAGGGCCATGTTAAACAAAAAATTCATAAAATAGAAGCTATATTGATAAATAAACATGAAAATAGAGAAAGATCAAAGCATTGTTACATTAGAAAAAAAACAAAAGAACAAAGAAAAAAGAAATAAAAAAAGCGAAAGAAGAAAAGTGTTTTTCCTGAGGTTGCCATGAAACCACTAGTCACCACAGTTACTGCTGCAATCAGTCCACATAAAACTAACTTCAGAAATGATCTGTATTCACAGAAGTATTCATAGCCTTTGACCCAGTAATCCCACTCTGGCTTTCCAGATGAAACCAAATGAAAGTAACGCTAAAATCATTAGGTCTAAAAATGCATTAAACATTTACCATAGCAGCATTTATTCTAGTAAAAATATTGGAAGCAAAATAGTGAACAGAATATAAATTGTTAAGTTATGTTTCATGATAATGTCGAGGGACTCTTTTACAGACAGTTAACAGTGATCCAACGTGGAGAATATGGAATTATCCTTGAACAGATAGATACTTAAAATTTTTTTTTTTACTATCTGTATGTTTGAAAAGAAATATACAGAAGATATATGGATATTAAAATAGTGTTTTTATAAATATCCCACTCTGTTGCCAAATTGGATTTTTTAATATAAAAGAATAAACTTGAGAAAAAAGGGAAACTTTCCATATTGACTATGTCTGTTTATTACTTATAAAAATATGAAACTAAGAGCAGCAAATGAAAAACCAAAATGTTCATAGGGATGTTTCTTATTCAATTCAGGCAGGGTTTTCTCTGCCGAGTGGTGCCAGTTACAAACGGAGGCGCTGGAGGTCAATAGAAGTCATGTGCTGTGTGTCGAACAAGAACTTGTAAGAAAGGAGAGATGGTCCAGACCTATTACCGGAAAGTTAACAAATCTGCAGGGATTTCCTGTCGAGAATTTAGACTGGAGAATTATGATTTGATCTCAGTAGCCAAACTGTTTTTTTCCACTTTCTAAACTATAACCAACCAAATATGCTTATGGTAATAGTTAGCAAGTAGCAAAGCAAGGCCCCTGTACATTTTTGCTTAAGATACTAACTACTATATATAAAATAGAAAAACAACAAGTTCATACTGTATAGCACAGGGAACTATATTCAATATCTTGTAGTAGCTTATGGTGAAAAAGAATATGAAAATGAATATATGTATGTTCGTATATGACTGAAGCATTGGGCTGTACACCAGAAATTGACACAACATTGTAAACTGACTACACTTCAATAACTATATATATATATATATATATACACACACACACACACACACACACACACACACACACACACACACACACACAGAAAAAGAGACTATGCACTTAAGACAGTTACGCATATGCATGACAATCAAGCATCCTTTTTTTTATTAATGACAACCATCAAACCCTGCAAGAGGATCAAACTATCAACTTGAAGTGCAGAATGGGGAAAATTAGTGTATATGAGCCACTTTTCTTAGATGTTCTCCTTACAGTTAGAGAAAATTGCAAAGAAACATCCTGATTAGGAATAAGCCATGATTGCATAAAGAAATTTCCAAAAGAAATAACTCTGGTACACGCATAAGGTAAATCTTGGTGATAAGATGATGCAGCTGTGGAGAACAGGCACTGTGACCTAAAGAAAGAGAAAGCAGGACAATGCTAGCTCTTTAGAATTTCTAAACCTAACCTGGAGCTCACATTTTACATCCTTCTCACGTTTTCTGTAGGATTCTCAACACTGACTGCACATTAGCATCACCTTAGAGTGCTTAAAAATTCCTGACACCCAGGCCATGACGGAACAATTAAAACAGAATCTCAGGAGGTAGACCCAGGCATCAGTATTTTAAAATCTCCACAAGAAATAACACTATGCAGCCAAGACTAAGGACCAGGGCCTTAACGAGATGTCAGTGGTTTAAGATAGTTATTTCATAAAATTGGGGTTGCAAATAAAAAACATCTATGGGGTCCTAGAGGTAGTGCAAGTGAGTAAAGCTGGCCAGGTGTTTTTGTTTTTGTTTTTGTTTTCATAATAGTGTCTTAAGTAGTATTCTTTCAAAGCAAACATTCTGCTCACATATTAAATGGGTAGGAATGGTTTGTTCTTCTGCCAACCCCCCCCAAAAAAAGTTTTCTATGTTTTTTTTAAAAATACATTTGGGCCTGTCTTTGGGTTGGGCTTAGCTTTGGTTTGCTCAATTTTGATAGAGACTCAGCATAAGAAATATTTTACTTTTCACTTGACTGTGTGAAGACCTAGCACTGAGTGATAATAAAGAACAGTTAACATTTATAGGCTACACCGATGGCAGCTGCTCTCAACCCTGGCCTATGGTTACCATGTTGGAATGCAGATCCAATCATTGCCATATTTCAGATATTTCAGAAGACAAATTCAGGTTTACATATGAAGTTGCTCAATATTTAAGTACTGGCAATTCAGTTGTTCAAAAACTCAGTGTACATCAGCATCCAACAAGCTAAAGAATACATCTGTGGGCTTTTTCTGCTCACAGACTAAATTTGGCCAGCAGGGTGGCAGTTCAGACTCTTTGGTCCAAGGTAAATTTATTGAGGCCCCCAGATCAATTGACCTTAATGCATCATTTGAGAAAGAATCCATCATTGGTTGTAAAATAAATGGGGGGTGGGATTCAGTTACAAAAGATACCTTGTCTCAGAAATAAGGTCAAGGCACTTGAGTTAAGGAACGTGGTCAGACTTAGACTGTTAGCCAAAGAGATTTGATTATGAGTGACTCTATAGTATAGTAACATTAAATCAACTCTTACCAGGTGCAGGGCGTGTTCCATAGATACTGGCAGGGGTTAGAGAGAAGAGAACTGTAGGAACAGATGAACTAATCAGTCAAGTCTGAGGTCTTAGAACAGATTCTTGCACTGTTGACCTGTACTGTGGCTTGTTGATAAGGAAAGCATGTCTTCCTCTTGTTACCTTCATGATCTAAACATCTCACATAATCTGTCATATGGCCTTTTCACCAGGTTGGTTGTTGGAGAAAATTTGGTGAGAAAAATATGGTCTCCTTTGAATGACTAGACAAAAGATTGATGTTTTACCCAAAGAGCAGTTGTTCTCAAACTTCAGTGCACCTCTGAATCCTGAGGGATTTGTTAAAACACACAATGCTGGGCCCAGCCCCAGGGCTTCTGATCAATAGGTGTGGGGTGGGACCTGAGAATTAGCATTTCTAAAGTTCCCAGCTGATGTTGATTGCTGCTGGTCTAGGAACCACATTTTGGATCCTCGGGTCTTGGAACTTTAATTCTTATTTTCCCACTAACCTGTTTTTGTACCTTTGTCTCTGAATCAGTGGGAAATGGTGTTCTTTTGTTGTGTATATTAGTGTGGTTCTTAGAAGAAAAAAATAAAAATATTGAATAAATATTGTACAGTATTTCTTCATAGGGCCAGCACTGATCTTTGGGTTCTATTAATTGGCAATTTAGGAGCCATTCAAGATCCTTTTCCTGTAAGTCTTCTGTGACAATCAATGGAAGCTGTTTCTGCACTTCCAGGTTTCCTGGCACTTTGGCAGGGATGATGACTGGGAAACCCCAGAGCACATACCTCATATAGTCCAAACACAAGTGCTTGAATTGTCTGGCTGAAAATGTGGTGTCTGTCTTTTCCATGTCTTTATGTATCTGATGTTATTTTCTAAGACAGTTGAATCACGAGGCACATCCTGGAGCTGCTTATGATTTCCTTGTTGTTACGATGTTAGTTACTGGAGCTGTCATATGTCAGGCATGGACCTCGTAATTGAACTCTCTGGAGGCCAGAATTACTGAGAGAGAGAAAGCACAAACATATTCAGTTCAGCCAGATATTTTTTCTTATTTCTTTTTTGGGAAGGAGACTGTGTTAGTACAATTTGGAACAATTCTTAAAAGAAACAGGCCCATGATTCTCAACTCTGACTGAGACATTAAAAAATTCTAGGCCGCTTTGGTGTGAGAGAGTGAATGCCTGGATCTCCTACCCAAGACTAATTAAATCTGATGCTCCAGGGGTGGAGCCTGGCATTGTTATATTTTAAAATCTCCCTAGATTCATGGTTCTCAAATTTTCACCTGCGTCATAATCACCTTCAAAGCCCCTTAGAGACTGCTGGGTCCTACCACTAGAATTTATGGTTAAGTCTGGGTTAGGGGCCTAAGAATTTACATTTGTAACAAACTCCCAGGTGATGCTGATGCTCTGGATTCTGGAACCATACTTTGAAGACTGCTGCTTTTGATGATTTCAGTGTACAACTCTAGATAGCATGGCTGCTCTGGGCAGAGGTTGCTTTTTCTCTGAGCTCGGCTGTTAGCTACTTGATTAACCCTGACTTCCCTAGCAGGTGAAATAAAACCCCTTAAATCCACTGTAAATCTTTCTTTATAGATTAAAGTATTTGGGGGAGAGGTTGTGCTCTTAGTTACATTGGAGCCTATTAAATTATATGGCAATTTAATTTTGTATAAACAAAACTATATTTGTGTCAAAATTTGTCACATTAGTCACTTCAGGCTGCATCAGTCAGCTTCAAAGGGCTCTATCTTTGTGGCATTTTTCACTACATTTTCCTGTAATTTTATTTACCAGACCCTTAAATTGGAGAAAAATAGCAACCACAGCATCAGCAGGCTTAAAATAAATTAAATCTATGTGGGCAGTTTACTGCATTATACTCCTCTGGTATGATATATTCAGTTATCATTTTATGAGGCTCACCATTCCTGGAAAGGTTATTTTCACCAAAAATGTCTAAAGAGCATCCTCCAGCTCAGTGAATCTTAAAGAGTTTCCAAATCTTGGTTATTTCTCTGATCCAGCAGAATTCTGAGTGTATTTTAATCATAATTAAATCTTTTAAAACATACATGTACTTTGGTGTTCTCACTGTACCACATATCCATGCCTCTCTTGCTAGTGTGATAAGAAGAGCGAGGTCTTTTTATCTGTTTTCTTATTACTAGCTGAGTAGGTTTGGGCAAATTTCTTAGTCACTCCCAGCCTTAGTTTTCTAATCTGTAAAATGGGAAAATAATCCCTGTCTCATAAGGATATTGTAAGATCAAGTGAAATAAGGAGGACCAAGTCTCCAGCATAATGCCTACTGAAAAGTGCTCTGTAAACTGGGAGCTATTCCTTGTGGTGCTGATGGTGTATAAGAAGTGCTGGGAATCCTATTTGTGGGGAGAGGACACCTTGATCAAAATTAGAGATTCACTCAAGCCACAGAACCAAACCAAACAAATTATATGTAACTCCATTGTGTCTACACATGAATTCATCACAGGTCTATATTATTTTTGTACTTTATTCTGAACTATTAAGTATGCCTCAGTAGAAACATTGCAGGCCAAATCCCTGCTCTAGAAGATAACTTGTGCATATAATGATGGTTGGCTTAGTTTTTAGTACTGTATTTCGTATTACATGGTGGCGTGATATTAGGCACTATTTTCAATGTGGAGTCTTGGCAATAATTCATTTAGGCTTAATTAAAAATGCAACTTGATTTAACTAAAGGATTACCTTCACAATAAAAGCTAGGTTTGCTTTCTCTGAAGTTTGTAAATCTTCATTCTAAGTATTCTGTGGCTGATGCCTTGTGAGACTGTGCTTATATACCGGTTAAACCAGTCCTTCCCTGAGTAAAAAGGGTTTTGGATTGAATGCGGTGGGCATACCCAGCAGGCTACTAAAGTTTTTCAAGCCAGCACTAGTTTGGAAAAAATAAAGTCCGTGTGAAAAACAAAACCAAAATCAAAACCATACCTGGAGAGAACTCTTAATTACTCTTGGCTAGGAATGTTAATTTAACAAGGTTATGATATAGCTGTATAAGTGTATAATATCATTATATAAATATATAGCTGCATAGACAACTCATTTTAAGTACATTAAGCTCAACTTGCTGCATTAATTATGTGTGCAGTTTCTCCAAGTTAGGAATTTTCTATATTGGTCCCCAAAATATGTGTCTCAGTCTTCACAGTTGTGTTTATGTGTGTGTTTTCGTGTAGGTCTGTGAGTGGGTTTTGTGGGGTTTTTGTTGTTGTTGTTGTTTTTATGATTCACAGAAAAAGACCATGAAGAGTCATTGCAATATAATGACTATAAAGCAGAGTTTTGTTTTCCTTCAGTATTTCTGTTAGAAACCCATTAAAAATATATAAAAGTTTTTACATTCTGCCTTTTCTCCTGAAGTCTCAGTAATGGAATTTCCTGTATCTTTGTGTTTTAATAAGCTAGTGAAACAAGCAAGGATCTTAGATTTAATTTTGCCTAACTCTAGCTGAGGCTTGAGCTTTCTTCTGTTGGACTGATCATTTCTCTCCTCTCCACCCTTCTTCAGGGAGCTCCTCTCTTCTTTTCACTGATGAGCTAAAAATTTAAAAACAGCGACGTGCCGAAAACGCATGGGATTATAACTCCCGCATGAGGACGGCCCCTAAATCTTTTATCTGCATCCACTCAGACTTCTTGCCAACCTTCTGCTTCTCTAGAGATTCTTATTGAATATTTTTACTGCTTTATTCCACCAGTGTTCAAAAGTTAACATCTAGGAAAGCACTATCATCTACTACGATTTACGCTGTCGGATGTAGATATACACAAACAACTTTGTTTCCTGTAATTGAACTCAACTTGATCATGAGCTCCCATTTCTGCTATTGGTGGGGGAAATAAACTTTGTCTTACTTTTTGAAAGCAATTTATTTTCTTCCTTTATACAGTTTTATTTCTATACAAGGCAATGAGACTAAGATTGTTTTTCTACCATCCCCCTTTTCTTTCCTGCTCTTGGGAAAGAGTGGGGAGCTTCCCTAACCCAGTAGCTGTGAGATGGGATGGGTTGGAGCGTTGAGGATGTTCTCAGTGTCCCATCTGGCCACTGAGGGGGAGGTAAATAGGTTGACTTGCCTCTGAGCATTGGTCAGCACCCACTACTAGTGTCCCTGGAGTCTGTGAGAGCATCAGATCTCAAAGTTCAGCAATTCTGCATACATCTACTTTAACTTCACTGTGGCCACCAGGTATTCTCCTCTTAGAGCCCCACATGTGAGCTGGGCAGAAGCCCCCTCTCCCCTGACTTCCCCTTTCAGTCTATCTGAAGTTTATACAGTTCCTCTTGGACCCTCATCTTCCCCCCAGGCCTTTATCAGGGACACACACAGGATCATAATGCTAGACTTCTCTGTTTACAGTCTCTCCATTCTGCAATACAGCTTGTAAAGGGCTTTTCTAAAAAAAAAAAAAAAATCTTTATTCCATATTCTGACCTTATTTTTATCTCTGTACTGAGTCTTTCAACACTCATGCTTGCTCATTGGACCTCTAAATGCATCCTCCCAACAAAACCTGGCTCTTATAAATAAAAGCTTTTGCTCTCACAAGTGTTGTCTGTAAAATGGACCTTAAGAGCCTATTTTGGAATTCAAAGTGGAGTATTTTCTTTTTTCTGCTGTATTCTGCCCTTCTCCTGAACCAATGGATACCTCGATTTCAAGGAATATAGACTAAGAGTTAGCAGTAATTAAAGAAGTGACATTATATCAAATAATATTTCAGAATTATTTGATATTTACTCCTTCAAATAAGCTTATGTTATAGATCTTGCTTAATGGTTTTGCTTCACAGGCTATTTTGGAGCTGTACTGTTCCCTCTTGGACTTCATATCAATTAGATAGCCCTATTTACTCAAATAGTCTGTTGGCCTTTCAATTTGATTGTGAAATGGTATGTAATGAGAAGGCATAAAATATTTACTAATATTTATTGGCAAATTTCTATGGTCCCAGACATATGAAAGAGTATCTGCAATGACCTTTGTTCTCAGTGTGTGATTTTGAATAACTACAGTTTATTTTTTAACTGTGTAGGTTTTTAAAACTATCGTTACACAGAAAGCAATTTTAAAACCAACTGTGTAGGAGTTGATTTGTGACACTAAATTGTACATTTTTTTGTTTTATGTAGACATTTGGAGTTTGCTCTGTTATTCCCAAAGCTATGGCAATTTTCTCTAATGGTTCAGAGTAAAGAAGGGCATGAACATGCAGGCTATTTCTACAAGGTTTATTCAGTGTAGAATTGGTAGGGAGAATAATTGAACAGATTTTCTAACTATTGAGAAAACGTCTTGAGGGCAAATCCATGTTTCTACAGAAACATAAAGGGAATTAACATTTATGAAACATCTATTGTATGCCAGGTACTACACTCATAGTGCATATGAATATGATGTTTTATTTAGTCTTTGTTAGGTAGGTAGTTCTTACAGTAGTAGAAGCATTTTATAATGAAGCAAGTGGCATGTGGCCAAACTGGAATTAAAAACTAGGTCCCTCCTCTATGCCCCATTGCCAAACACTAAAATCAGCTTTTTATAATCTTTCTCTCCATTAAATTAACAGTAGGTGACATTTGAATAACGTTATATTTTTAAAAGATAGTCATTCATAGGAAAAAGTTAACCATATAATTAGAAAATGATTGATTAAGAATATATTTTTTAAGTTGATGTATAGTCCACTTACAATATTAGTTTCAGGTGTACAACATAGTGAATTTGATATTTTTATAGATTATATTCTATATAAAGTTATGATGTATTAGCTACATTTCCTATGCTCTACATGATATCCCTGTAACTTATCTATTTATGACTAGTAGTTTGTACCTCTTAATCCCCTTTACCCATTTTACCCTCCCCCACCCCCCCTTCTCTGGCACCAACCAGTCTGTTCTTTGTATCTGTGAGTCTGTTCCTGTTTTGTTATATCTGTTCATTTACTTTATTCCTTAAATGCCACATATAAGTGAAAACATACAGTATTTGTCTTTATCTATTTGACTTATTTCACTTAGCATAATAGCCTCCAGGTCCATCCATATTGTTATAAATTGCAAAATTTCATTTTTTTATGGCTGAGTGATGTATATGTAAGTATTTATGTGCATATGTTTATCTCTTACATTTTCTTTATCTATTCTTCTGTTGGTGGGCATTTGGGTTGCTTCTGTAACTTGGCTATTGTAAATAGTGCTGCAATAAACATTGGGGTGCATATATCTTTTTGAATTAGTGTTTTCATTTTCTTTGAATAAATGCCCAGGAGTGGGATTGTGAGACCATGTTAGTTCTGTTTTTAACTTTTTGAGGAACCTCCATACTGTTTTTCACAATGGCTGTACCAGTTTACATTTCCACCAACAGTTCAGGAGGGTTCCCATTTCTCCACATCCTCACCAACACTTGTTACTTGTTGTTGTTGTTGTTGTTGTTGTTTTTAAGCAAGATTTTTATTAGTAAAGTAAAAAGGTAGTAAAAGATAGTACACTCCCAAGAATTGGGAGTGGGCCAATCCAAGAGAGGAAAAATGGCAATTCGTTGTTGTTTTTAATAATAGCCATTCTACAGGCAAGAGCATCTGACAGGTGTGAGGTGATACCTCATTGTAGTTTCAATTTAAATTTCCCTGATGATTAGTGATGTTAAGCATCTTTTCATGTGCCTGTTGGCCATCTGTATGTCCTCTTTGAAAAGATACCTTTTCAGTCCCTGTGCCCATTTTTAAATAAGGTTGTTTGGTTTTTTGATGTTGAGCTGTATGAGTTCCTTATGTATTTTTGATATTAAGCCCTTATTGGACATACCATTTGCAAATATCTTCTCCCATTCAGTAAGTTGCCTTTTTGTTGTATTGGCTATTTCCTTCACTGTGCAAAACCCTTTAAGTTTGATTAGGTCCCATTTGTTTACTTTGTTTTTGGTTCCCTTGCCTGAGGAGACAGATCCAAAAAAAAAAAATACTGCTAAGACCCATGTCAAAGAGTACTGCCTGTGTTTTCATCCAGAATTTTTATGGTTTCAGGTCTTACACTTAGGTCTTTAACCCATTCTGAGTTTATTTTTGTATATGATGTGAGAAAATGTTCTAATTTCATTCTTTATAGGTAGCTTATCCAGTTTTCTCAACACCACTTATTGAAGAGACTGTCTTTTCCCCATTGTATATTCTTGCCTTCTTTGTCATAAATTAATTGACCATATGAGTGTGGGTTTATTTCTGGGTTGTCTCATTGATCTATGTGCCTGTGTTTGTGCCAGCACTACACTGTTTTGATTACTTTAGCTTTGTATTATAGTCTGAAGTCAGGAAACATGGTACCTCCCACTTTGTTCTTATTTCTCAAGATTCCTTTGCCTATTTGGAGTCTTTTATGGTTTCATACAAATTTTAGGATTATTTGTTTTAGTTCCCTGAATAATGTCATTGGTATTTTGATAGGGATTTCGTTAAATCTGTACATTGCTTTGGGTAGTATGGACATTTTAACAGTTTTCTTCTAATCCATGAACACATGATACCTTTTCATTTATTTTGTATAATCTTCAATTTAATTCTTCAGTTTCTTACAGTTTTCAGAGTACAGGTCTTTCATCTCTTTGGTTAAGCTTATTCCTAAGTATTTTATTCTTTTTGATGTGATTGTTCTCTTGATTGCTCTTTCTGATAGTTCTTTATTAGTGAAAAAAATGCAACAGATTTCTGTATATTAATCTGGTATCCTACAATTTTAATAAATTTATTTATTCTAATAATTCTTTTGTGGAGTCTTTAGAGTTTTCTATATTTAGTATTATGTCATCTGCAAATAGGGACAATTTTACTTTTTCCTTTCCAATTTGGATGAGTTTTATTTCCTTTTCTTATCTGATTACTGTGGCTAGGACTTCCAGTACTATGTTAAATAGAAGAGGTGAGAGTGGGCATTGTTGTCCTGTTCCTGATCTTAGAGAAAAAGTTTTCAGCTTCTCACTGTTGAGTATTATGTTGGCTGTGGGTTTGTCATAAATAGCCTTTATTATGTTGAGATATGTTCCCTCTATACTAAATTTATTGAGAGTTTTTATTAAAATTTTTAACATTATGTTTTGTTATAAAGCATAAACATTTAATCTAACTCTTTTTATATACTGACCCAGTATATGATTTTGAAACTGGGTGTAAGTGATTTTGAGAACAATTGGACATAATAGTTTGGCACAAATTCGATGAATCCTGAGAGCTGAGAATAATAGTAATCAACATAACATATAAATCATTATTTCCCCTCTGGGAATTGTTTTAGAAATAAAAACTTTTCCCTTCTCATGCTTTGTCCTATTCATAAAGTGAAAAATTGCTCATCATCACATTCAAGTCCCAAACATTACTTGAGTGCCTGTGGGCAAAGTGCTATACAACTTGCTCAGGAGACAAAGATGAATAAGATGTGATCTCTTACATGTAATCAGATGTCAACACTAAATTAAAAGGTTGTTGGTACATGTTGCCCTAAGATAGTTCCTGGAAGGCAAGTATGCTGTTTTTCTTTATATTTTAAAATGCTGTCATGTAGGAAGTACCTTATATATATTCATTTAATGCTAATGCAATGAAAGCATGATGAAAAGGTGCATCAGTGTAGTAGCACGGAGTTGAGCACATGTTGGCTATTGGATATATAGTTATTATTTTGAATTGAATTTCAAGGTGTTACTTAGGCTTGACTGAAGGTCCAATCTTGTCCTAAGAATATGCCTCATTAGCAGGTATCCTTCTAAGCTCTGAAATTCCATATATCTTTTAGGGACATCACTGACTTTTTTCCATTTTATAAGGAAAAAATGATCTTTAAACTGTATCATCTAGGAATTGTACAATCTGGAAATAACTGTCAGGGTTTTTCTTATTAATGAACATCTATATTGCAAAGACTGACCTTGAGTTAAGGATTCTAAATTGGGAAGTGTGAGTTCCTGACTTAGAATTATGTTTAAACTTTAAAACCAATATAATCTTTAAAAACAAACATATTTTTAAAAGCCTTGCTATATTCATCATTCACACAATCATTCTGACCTAAGTGTACTGAATTGAAAGGGTTGAATATCTTAAGTTGTGGCTAAATGTGTAAGTCTTACACCTTCACTGTACATTTTGGCAAAATAGAATACTTAGGAAGGAAATGAGAGATCTTATGTAAGCTAAGAAGTTCATATACTTTACAACTAAATGGTAAATAATCCAATTAAATAATTTACTACCAGTAATAGGCAGGTGTCACAGTTCTGGGCTTCCATGACAGTACCATTAAAACCAGTTTGCAGCTTCATGCATTTTGCAAGTATTTTGACCACCAGTGAGAGTATCTTTAAATTAAATTTTTATGAAGTTAATATTTAAGTTACTTTTCCTGTGGTTGCCTTATGATTAATAATATTTCATCATTATAGAGTTCCTTTTATCTTTAAGAGCCATGAAATGAGGGACAGTACAAGGGAAGTCCTGCTTCTTTATGGCTCCAAGCACAGGGAGAGATAATTTTCAATTAGAAATTTCATTTCCTCTTTGTGTATGGGAAATAGCACATAGAGGCAGATGAGACATCTGCCTAGCTAATTTTATTAGGCTTTCCTAGAAAGACCTCTGCTACCAAATCTCTCACACATAAATGTGCCCTTCTTGTGGATATTTATCCCATTTTCCCTCTGACCTTGCAATATGATACATCTTTTTAAATTGAGATAATCTTTGCCCCTATATCTGGAGTTTGCTCCTTAATAGTTACATTTTTTCACAATTTTTTTTCAGTTTTTATTTTTATAAATATGTGCAAGACCATTTTAGGGGGAGGCATGCAGTCTTAGTCACCCAACGGAAAAACATAGATGAGATTTGTTTGCCAACTCCAACAACTTTCTAGATGAAAAGTGTTCTTTGATTTTTTTTCTGAGGAGTAAGAGGCATATTTTACACTAAAACTAACAGCTGAACAATTACATAGTCAGCAAATTGAAATCATTTCTCCATTACTGTAGCCCTTCCTTCCTTCTTTCTCTTCTTCCTTCCTTTCTTTTTCTTTTTCTCTTTTCTCTATCTTCTTCTGCCTGCTTACTAATTCTTCTCTTTCCTTCCCCTTTTCTTGCTTTCCTTTGCTCTTTTTATATGTTTTAGTTTTTTTTTTTACTTCTTACACTTTAATTTTGATGTAGCTTTAGATTTACAGACAAGTTCTAAAAACAGTATAAAGAATTTAGACATACTATCCATCTAGCTTCCTCCAAAGTTATTTACACATACTATCCATGTAGCTTCCTCAAAGTTAACATCCTACATAACAATGGAACCTTTATCAAAATTCTTCCTTCTATATTTTTATCAACCCCAACAGTCTATTGCAACATCTGTCAAGCACCTCTATTTAACAGGAATGCCCTGTGTCAATGAAAATAATGCATATTTCACAGGATCAATCAAATAACCTCAGCCAACGTCCTCTTTTTTTCCCCTATACCACTTACCTTATTTATACTCTGGTAGTGTATTTTTTATAAGTGACTTAAAAATTTTTTTCCTAATGTGATAATCTCATTAAAGAGGCTGTTTCAGAGCTTTACAATGGTTTGATATCACCCAAAATTCACTCCTGGAATACTGAAGCTATTTCTGAACAGTTCCCTTTGTCTCCAGTCTTGACATCTCCATCCTTTCTCCAGCCAGCTGCCAGGATGATCTTTTTAGAGAGTACATCAGAATCATGTCATTCTCCTGCTTCATAACTTTCCATGGTTCCTCATCGACTAGCGCCATGGTCCCCAAACTGTGTGCCAAGGTACCCCACACACTGCAGTTAACTCATACCAGTACCATGAGATATTTTAAATATTTGTGGGAAACAAGCAGTCCATCTGTTGAACACCTCCGTACTGCTCAAGGTAGTTCAGTTTCAACATTAGATTGGCTATATTCCTTTTAATGATGTCATGTTTTGCAAAGCTGGATTTCCAGTGGCTGCTGTGATGAAAAGCAAGTATTGCATAAAAACCAATGTAAAACAAAATAAGGTGGCAGTGTTCAATCTGATTCCAAAATCTGTGAAGGTGTGTAGTGCCCAGCCAAACATACTCCACTGATAAGTAATGTGGCTACTTAAAGATGAAATTAAAATGTTAATTTTCTTTTCAGTTTATGTATATTATTTTCCCAAATGGTTACTAAGTTTTTAGGACATAAATATTTACTGCTTTTTTATGCGTAACTACTTAACAAAGAGAGCTGTTGTTTTATTTCTTTTGGCCTAGAGTCTCAATGAAAAAAATTACTAAAACTAAGCATCAAACCAAGAAAGTTTTCAAATCTCTGGTCAAAATAAAATTCAAACTCCATAGCAAGGTATGGCATGCAAAGTTCTTCAGAATCAGGTTCCTTACCTTAAAGGAGGATTCCCATTTTTAAGTACCATTCATGTAAGGTTTCTGGGTTTCAGTTTTCTTATCTATAACATTGGGATAATATTAGTACCTAATATAAATTAAGAGAGTTGCTGAAATGAAATTAGTACATTCTGGTACTTAGCACAGAGCCCAGCATTGCGGTAAGTGTTCAGTGAATTTTGACAATTAAATTAAGCATGATGATATTTGCTCTTACCCTTAACCTTATCTCAGTCAAAACACAGACTTAGAAACGGAGAGCCCTAATAATCTAAAGAGTCTTAGTGTCTGTTAACTTGCGTAAGGCGGTTAAGCTAGTTGGTGACAACGTTGAGAACTCAGTCAGACCTCCTGGGTCTATCTCATCATCCTTTCCTCTACTCTGCAAGCAAAATCAGTGGTTTTCATCAGTCAGAAGGTATGTGTTAGGAAGTACTAATCATGAGTAGAAAAAGTTTTCTACGTTCAAGGATGACATTAAGAAATCAAGTCTGGTAGTGTCTTTTTATTTTTTACCTTTCTTTGGACAAAGATTTATGTGGTATTATATTTGTGAAAATGGGAAGAATAAAATACTGAGTTGTTTGCCTTACCTAGAAAAGTAGGCCAATGTGGGCTATAATTTGAATTGGTTCTTATTCCTATGTTACTTCTTTGATTCTCTCTTTTCTTCCTTAAAAGGGAGGGTTCTAAAAAAAAAAAAAACAACAACTCAGATTTATTCTGCAGGTGAAAACACATTTGTTTAGTGACGCAAGTACCCTGAAGGAGGCCTGTTTTGAGCTAGAGGGAAGTAGAGAGATACTGTAGAGGTGACATTAGAAGGTCTTTCCTGTGTTGCTACCTGCAGTTTGGGCTTGGGCCTTGGCCAGGCAGTGAGAGGGCATCTGTTTAGGCTATGAATCCCTAATATTGAAAGAAACAGAACTAAAACAAAAAGGAGGAGATTAATGTCTCAGAACTAGTAAGGTACCATATTAAGCATATACTACTGCTGAACAAACTTAAAATTGTGAACCCTGATTTCCTCACCTAGGTAAGACAAAAATATTTCATCAGGTTGTTTCTAAAGTCCTTTATTATTCCATGATAATTTGGGGGGTCATACTTACTGTCCGCAGGACCATTAACTCTCACCCCTGGGGCTTAGAAAGGTCACGTATGTCAATGCATGAGTTTCCTGGTCTGTTGGATTGATTTAGTTGGGTCAGTGGATTATGCTTCCTAAAATCATGCAAACCAAACAAGCAACAAAACCAAACAAATCCGAAGGATTTCTAGATCAAATAAATTCTGCATATAATATGTCCTATATTCCTCTTAGAGATTTATTATGCACAGTATTATATTAAAGATATTAAAATTATTAAATATATTAAAATATTCTTCAGTGAAGATAGATTTAGTGAAGATAGATTTATTTGACTCAGTTTCCTAAAGGAACTTTCTTTTTGGTGACACAGTTCACTGACATACTATGGACTAACCACTCTAGACTAGAGTGTCTCCAAATTGCAACTGTAAACATTTTGATCTATCAAAAAAAAATTATTTGAGACCAAATGAGTTGGTAGCCAGCTCTCTAAGTCTGCTGAGCTATGCCTTTCACCTTTTATTATATATTAGGGTCAATAGCATTCTGGGTGTGCTAAGTAAACCATGAAGTTGTGCAGTCAAGTGGTCCAGAGTAAAGATAATGGAAACAGACTGCTTGGATTCAAAATTCAAACCCTGCCTCTGCCACTTACTAGCCTTGTGAACTGGGACAAGTTAAGAAACTCAGTGCTTCATTTTCTATCATCATTTAAATGGACGTGATGATAGTACCTGCATTGCAGGGTTCAGGTCAATAACAGGGCCTGGTACATGATAAGTTCCCAACAAACATTACTATTATGATGATGATGACTGCTAAAGGAACCTGCAGACTTCTTCCCTGGAGATAGAGAAGGAATGGAAAGATTCTCATCTAATGTTTGTGCATTGTTAAATTTTTATCTCCTTAAACCTTCTCCTTTCCACAGTGTTTCCCATCACAGTAAATGGCATTACCCTTCAATCAGTAGTTCAGGCCCCCAAATAAGGAGCCCCAATAGTAAGTTCTTTGTCCTCTGCCTTCAAAATGTCCTTTAAAATGTATCTAAAAACCAGTTCTTTGGAGATTTTTATTGTTACCATCCCAGTGCAAGCCACCACCCTCTTTTCCTTGGGACCCTGCAATAATCATTTAATGGTTTGTGATCCCCATAGTCCTTTTATCAGTAGCACCTAGAGTGCTAATTAAAACATACATCAAATAATTTGCTGAGGACCCCATTGCATTAGAATAAAATGCAAACATCTAACCATGATCTTCAAAGTTCCCACCTGCCTCCCTAATCTCATCCTCTTCATCCACAGTCCTTTGGACATCCTGGCCAAACACAGAAAGTATGGGTTTTTCATATTTGATGTTCCTTTTGACTGCAATAATCCTTCCCCAGATTCTGTAAGCCTGGTTCCTTCTCTTTCTTCTGATCTGAGTCCAGAATTCTGATCTTACCTTCTCAGAAAGACAATTCTCCATTACCCTAGTAGCTTCCAATGTACTCTATCTGAATTTTTAAGTTTGTTTATGTGTTTATTTTTCCATCCTTCTACCAGAATTTAAAGCTGCATGGGAGTAGGGATCCTGCAAGTCTTGTTCATGGGTATCTAGAATAACTTTTATTATCTCTATTTCAGTATATATTTAATAACTGAATGCAATTTTGCTGAAGGGCCTAATGGTATCCATCTCACAGGCTTGTTTTGAAGGTTAGAAGAGATACTATGCATAAAGCAGCTGAGTCCGGTGCTTAGCATATGGAAGCTGCTGAGTATCTGTCCTTAGTATTCCTTAGTGTTTTTGTGCCCCGTCCACGTTCTTCTATTCTAACTCCTCAAGGGTCCTGAGAAAGAGGTTCAAGAGACCCCTCTAAAATCTTGAGGTTGTAAAGAGGCAGAGTCAGGGCTGGAGCCTGGCAGGTAGGACCAGCTTGTCTCTCACTATGTCACCCGGATTCTCTGGTAAAATATATTCAGCATTTAAGTTTTAAGAGACATTAGATGTATTTTCATACTCCACAAAAATATAATTCTTTTTAAAGAAGGAGGAAACTGCAACAAAAGATTTGAACGCATGATAAAGTTAATGCATTATCCTGTAATCATTTAAAATCTTTTTTTTAATATACTTTTTCACCTCTTCTAAGGTTCAACATTTGGAGGAAGTTCTCATTCTACAGTATTATCATCAGTCTATTTTAAATCTCTATAATCTAATTTAAAATTTCTATTTCCAAACTTTGAAAGTGAGGACCATCATTGTTTCTCATTTCCCATATCTAACACCTATTCTACCCTTCTGAGCTTCATGTTACTTGCACACTGAATTAGCAAGATCCATATTCAGGTGCCTGCATTACTGATACAGTTGTGCATATTGAAAAGTATTGAGATATACCTGTGTATAACATGCGGATATAGTTTAAAAATTAACAATTAAATGAATATCTCTTTTCACCATCCAGGTTATAAAAATAGAACATGATCTGTACCATTGGTATTCTCTGTATGCCACTGCTCTCTCCCCCATTTACAGAGGTGATTACATCTAAATTTGGTTAATAATCATTTATTTGTTTTTCTTTATATCTCTAAACAGTACAAGTTTATTTTTGCTGATTTTTGTTCATTTTG
The DNA here is from genome assembly GCF_048773025.1 of Camelus bactrianus. Classification (NCBI taxonomy): domain Eukaryota; kingdom Metazoa; phylum Chordata; class Mammalia; order Artiodactyla; family Camelidae; genus Camelus; species Camelus bactrianus. The sequence goes on along the minus strand of NC_133542.1, from coordinate 36,530,981 downwards.
TGCAAATGGAATCATACTGTTTATATTGTTTGGTGACTTGCTTTTTCACTTTGTTATATGTTTGAGATTCATCCATGTTGATGACTACAGCTGTGATTCAGTCATGCTCACTTTAGTACAGAATTTTCATTGTGTGAATAAGTCACAGTTTATTTCTCCCTCATCTTGTTGACGGATACTTGAACAGTTTATAGTTTTTTGCTATTATGAACAGTGTTGCTGTGAACAGTTTCTTAAGCCTGGTAGTACACACGTGCAAGAGTTTCCCTAAGGTTTGTATCTAGAATTGGACTACTCTGTCATAGGATAGTCTCATACTCAATTCAAATGTGCAATACCAACTTGTTTTCCAAAATGATTACATAAAATTACATTTCCTTCCAGTGGTACATGAAAATTCATGGGTCTTTCTATCTTCCTGAACATTGGCAAGAAGATTGTCAGGCTTTTAAGTTTTGCCAGTCTGGCAGGTGGGGAATGGTATCTCCTTGAGACTTTAATTTGCATTTCTATGCTTACTAAAGAAATTGAGCATCTTTTCACGCATTTATTTGGCATTCCCACTTTCTCTGCTGGGAAATGTTCATGTTTTTTCCTGTTGCATTGTTTGTATTTGTCTTACTGATTTATAGTTCTTTTTACACATTCTAAGTACTGTTTTGTCTGTCAAATGTACAACAAACATCTTCTTCCAGTTTTTGTCATTTAATGATTCCTTTTGATAAATACAAGTTTTGTATTTTAATATGGTGGAATTTACCAGTATTTCCCTTTTAAAAAATTCGTACATAAAACAGTCTCCATAGTGATGTCATAAAGATATTCTCCTACCTTTTTCAAAAACCCTTAATGTTTAACTCTTCACATTAATGCCCTTGAATAGGTTTTTGAATGAATTCCAAGGAAAGAATCTTGTATTTTATGTGACTTTGTAATTATTCCAGCGTAATTCATTGAATAATGTGTCCATTCCCAGAGGTATGCAATACCAGCTATAACATATTTCAAGTCTCCAGATATGCATAAGTGTGTTTCTGAGCTCTCACTATGCTATTTCATTGGTCTGTTTGTCTATTCCTGGGATAATATGGTAATTTAAAAAGAAAGTTTTTATTGCATTATAGTCAGTTACAATGTGTCGATTTCTGGTCTACAGCATAATGTCCCAGTCATGCATATATATCTCTATATTCGTTTTCATATTCTTTTTCATTAAAGGTTATTACAAGATATTGAATATTGTTCCCTGTGCTATACAGAAGAAATTTTTTTTAATTGCTCTAGCTTTATAATAAGTCTTAACTGGTAAGGCAGATCTTTTCATCATGTTTTTGACTCCTACATGAAAATATTTAGAATCATTGTGTCAAGTCCTATAAAATCCCACTGAGATTTTTATTGACATTGCATTGAAAGTACAGATCAATTTGGGGAAGGGGGTTGATAGCTTTGTAACATTTTTTATTTCTATCCATGAACACAGCATCTCTCTCCATTTGTTTAGCTATCCTTTAGGGTCTTTAAATAAAAGTTTGTACTTTCTATGTAAAGAATTTGTACACTTTTATATTAGAATTATTCCTAGATTCTTCATTTTTTGAATTTGTAAACGATATATTTAAAATTGTATTTTCTAATTTATTCTAACAAAGTACTTTCATTAATTTTAATAATTTGGAAATGCTTAAAATTTATATATATACAATAATGTTATCCACAAATAATAGAAGTTTTATTTCTTTATTTATAAGCCATTTATATGTTACCTTTTTTCTTGACTTATTCTACTGAGTCAAAAATCAAAAGTAATGTTGAATAGAAGTGATAGTGGGCATTTTTTAATGTAAATTCAAAGGGAATGATTTTGATATTTCACCACTGAATAAGATTTCACTCTAATTTTTGTGGATAACTCTTTTCAAGATAAAAAAGTTCTTTGATTCCTAGTTTTAAAAGAATTTATTATGAAGAGATGCTGAATTTTATAAAATGCTTTTACCAAATAAATTGAGATGAATATGCAGATTTTCTTCCTTTGAACTCTTAATATGATGAAGTATATTTCTGATTTCTGATATTCAACCAATTTTCATTCTTGAGATAAACACAATCTGATCGTAAATATTTAGTTTTGTTCTGTTGCATTGCTGCTGTTTGTCATGCTATTTTAGTTGAATACTTTGGTTTTTATAATTAAGAGTGGCCTGGTATTCTTCTTTCCTGCTGTCTGCTTGTCTGATTTTAGTGTCAAAAGTTAGAATTTATAAAATTATTTGAAGGTTGTTTCCTTCCTTTCTGTTACCCAAGAGTAATATATGAGATTATTGATTCCTTGCAGATTTGTAGAACTTGCTTATGAAGTGTTCTATAATGTTTTCTTGAAAGAAGATTTTTTTTAATAGCTGACTTTTTAAAAAAGTGTTAGTAGTATTATTCAGATTCTTGTATTTATATTAATTTTCCCTTTGTGTTTTTGAGGTTACATTATTGGGGCATACAAATTTGGAATTGTTATATATTCTTGATAAACGGTTTATTAACAGTTAGTGATATACTTTGCCTCTGCTGAGATTTTTACCTTAGAGTCTATTATGGTTGATAATAATATACTGCATTTTCTTGGTTCAGATAGTATTTTACTAATGTATCTTTTGCTATTTTTTTCTTTTAATTTTTAAGTCTTTGTAAAGACATATGTAGATTTTATCTTTTTTGAATCAAATCTGATATTTGTTCTTAACTGGAGAGTTTAGTCCATTTACATTGAATATTTCAGGTACATTTTCTTCATTTCTAACATGTTATTTGTGTTTGTATGTGTTTATTCACTTGCCTTTTTTTTCCAGAATTTTTTCTCATTCCATTATGCTCTTCCATGAGTTTGGAATTTACATATGCAATTACTATTCTTTTAGGCCCAATACATTTTAAAATGCATAGTTAATTTATCAAACTATAATGTTAATACATATTTTATTAACCACTCAAGTAATACAAGGATTTTAGAATGATTTAGCTAGTATTTTCTTCCTGACTTGTGTAATTGTCCTAGCTTTTAGCTTTATCTTCATTCTTTCAACACCAGAAGTAAGATTTGTATTATTATCATTGTGCACACAGTTTCACATGTGTTTGCAAATTTCCTTTGTTCATCATTTCTTGAATCTTATATATTCCTTTTCAGGTCATTTTCCTTTTTATAGCATACAAGCTTTTGAAGAGACTTTAGAGAGTCACTTGATTCTAAACACCGTTTTCTATTGGTTGATCTGAAAATATCTTTGTTCTACCCTCATCTCACTGGATATTCCTGGTTGACTTTTTCTCTCTCAGTATTCTGGAAATATTATTCCAACTACTGGTTTCCATTGTTACATGTAAATGTCATCATTCAACATAGTTCTCTTTTATTTGTAGATTTTTGGGCCACTTTTAATATCTTTTTTTGTTTATGGTATTCTGAAATTTCAACATGAGATGTTTAAGTATGGATCTCTGTCTATTCATGAGATATCTTGAACGTTAAATATATATAAATCAGTGTCTTAGAATTACTAAGTCATTATTTCTTCAAATACTGCCTTTGTCTCATTTTGTCTTTCCTCTCTTTTGTGAACTTTGAATAAATCTGGGTGGCAGTTCCTCATTCTGTTCTCTAGCCTTTTAGCCTCTTTTTTATATTTTGACCCACAGTGCTGCATGCATTTCTTTTAGATCTTACTTTTAAGTTCACATATTTTTCTTTAGCTATGCCAAATTTCCTGTTAAACTCACTTATTAAGGTTCTGATTTCTATTATAAGTTTTATCTCTAGACGTTTTATTTCTTTCTTTGGCAAAACTCTGCTGCAATTTTTGAATGTCTCTTTTCCCTTTGAGATAGTCTCAGTATCATCTTCTACTTACTGCATTTGAAGCATTTATAGGTGCTAGATATTTTTGGGTTTTGCAGGACTGCTCCTGCATTTTGCATTTTCTGCTGACTCTTGCTTACTGTTTCCGTACATGTTTTGTGAAATTTTTTCTTATGGGCTTATGTTCTTAGGAATTTGACCTGTGGGAACTGTTTCAGACCTGAGTTTACAGTGTTTTCCTCTAGAGAAGATTTGAGGTTGCTTTGTGTGTGGCACTAGAACACTACCATCCATACCTCTTTAACATAAATGTGTAAATTAGGGATTTTTTGAGCGAATCAGGTTGTACAATTGGACTTGGGTTAGAAAATCTCAGGGAAAAGTTTTTTTTCTCAGTCTCACCTAGAGTCAAGATCATGAAGGCATGATGTCCACTGTCACCCTCTGCAGGAGGTCTTATTTTTCTCTCAAATACTTAAAAGATTCCAGCTATGTATACATTGGTCTTCTGTCTGACTGCCCCTCTATTTGGGTCTTTTCCCCTTATTTTCTGCTCATGTGACCTTTAAAAAAACAGGCTGTGGATAACTATGTCTTGGCTGATATTCTCAGAGTGAATGCTGGCTTCAGTGCTGTTTAACCTTGTTGGATTCATCCTTTCTTGTCATTTATGTCTTCCAAGGAATTCTCTTCATTTCTCTACCAGCTCAGCCCTCCTTTAAAGTATTTCTAAAAAGTCATCCATCATCTTCAGTTCTGTATTACAGAGGTATGTGTGTGTACGTGTGTTCAAAACTAGTCTGCCATACTATTAGAAGCCAGATGCGATATTTTTCACCAGAGAACTTTCTGTTATATTCAGGTGAACCTTATTTTTATTGTCTGTGTGTCTCTCTCTGTATATATATGTGTACATACAAATGGGTACCTATAAACAAATATACGTGAAACAATTTAATGCTATGGATGAATAGTAATATAAATTTTATATACATATGTATACATATGTATGTGTACCTATATACAAATACATGTGAAACAACTTAATACTATGGATAAATAGTACGACACATTTTAATTTTACTAATAATCAAACAGTTTTAGCTCTACATATGAAGAATAGCACATACTGTAGACCACAGGATGCATTTAGAAGTTGTTCCTGTGCTAACAGGTCTTCTCCTATCGTCAAAGTATCTCTCTTTTTGGTGTTGTAGTTTAGATAAAGTATCAGGGATTTACAGTGAGAAATATTGGGCAAGAACCCCTTCACCTTAAGGAAGTAGCAAATGTTACAAAATTTCCATCCAGGCAAAAAAAGATAAGCCAACTTAACAAACACTAAAGATTGGACTTGGTTATAAAAAACACAGTTAACAGAGGCCTATGTCTTCTAGGGAATTTAAGTTCAGGGCCTTCAGTACCTGTCGTTGGCAGTAACTGTAAATGAGCAAACCAGCAGAGTGTTAGGGATCTCAGAAATGTGACCTTGCCTGCAGAGCTGGCTTCTAGAGTTAAAATTCTGGTTCTTAATATAAATGTGACAGTGGGTGCCTTTCTTAACATCACTAGCCACCATTTCCTCATTTATTAAGTGAATTTAATGAAAATAATGTGTATCTGCCTCATATAGCTGCTGTGAGAAATAAAGTAGTTAATTTATTTGGATATACAGTGCATGACTAATGTAAAGTATTATTAGGGTAGTCTTATTTTTCTAAGCCCACGATATCATGTTCTGTGATTCTGAAATTTTAGCCTTTTTTATGCACTGAAATCCAACAGTTGAATTTTGAAGGCCTTCCTCACTACCCACCCCCAATTGAGAACCAACACTTGTCAGGTTCCTACTTTTCTGAAGTTGCTCAGTATTCATAAAATATCTTGTCCATTACCAAGAGCACATATGGATTTTTGTACCCTGATTGGTGTTTTTTCTATACCTCACATAAAGTCGAATTTGTGTGCCAATCCTATAGTGAGTTCCAGTATAAAAATCTGATACACAGCCACAAAAGCACATTGGTGTATATTGCAAGATTCCCAAGACTCAAGAAGGAAAGTCAAGTCATTGCTTCTTGCTTGAACGCCTGTAATTCGTCCTCTTGGCATTTGTGCAATGCATCCAGGTGCTGTTTTTCTTCCTTTTTTTTTTTTTTTTTTTATTGAAGTATAGTCAATTTACAATGTTGTGTCAATTTCTGGTGTACGATATAATGTTTCAGTCATGCATATACATACATATATTTGTTTTCATATTCCTTTTTATTATAGATTACTACAAGATATTTAATATAATTCCCTGTGCTATACAGAAAAAATTTGTTTTTAATCTGTTTTATATATAGTAGTTAATAATAAATAGTAAAGTTATACACTGTATTTCTCAAATTAGATAGTGAACTCCTAGAGGATGGGTATCCTGAAATGTTTTTTATCCAACACATATTTAGTTTCTGAAAGTAATTTTACTCCTCATTCATTCATTCATTCATTTAATAAGTAATTTATGCACCTAAAAAAAAAGCACTTAAAGAAGAGTTCTAGGCTCTGGGGTATGCATGTCAGTGAACAAAGAGACAAGGCCCTGTTCTCATGGAATTTACATCTGTTTAACAGAGACAGGAAAGTAAACAGGTAAATTAAGATGTATTATAAGTAGTGGTAAGTGCTGTGAAGTCATCGGGATGTGGGATGGGGAGGACCACTTTGGCAAAGTTGGCTGGGGAAGGCCTTTGTAAGAGGTGATATTTGAGCTTTGAGTTAAACAATGAAGAGAAGCCAGGCATATGAGGTTATGAGAGAAGAACAATCCAGGCAGGGGAGAGAGGCTGGCGTTTTGAAAAACAGGAAGAAGGCCAGTATAGCTGGAACGTAACAAACAAGGCAAAGAGTGGTACTCGATGAAATCTGAGAAGCTAACCAGGGCTAGATTATTTAATATGTGACTTTTACTAACAGTATTATTTAATATGTGACTTTTACTAACAGTTCAGTGCAACTGAACAGGATTTACCACATTTACTTCTATTTCATTTTGCCTCTTCTCCCTGTAAACTTGCTGCTATTCTCTTTGCTTAAACTATTGATGCCAGTGAATGTCTCTTTTCCTATCCCAGCCTTCATAACTCCTTTAGGCTCAAATAACCCCCAAAGCTAGTTTGATTAGTAAGGGATTAAGGAATGAATGTATTAATGGACTGGAGTCTCTGGGAAGAGATTTTTCCCTCTCCAAGGAAGACAGATTCTGCAAAGTGAGCTTTGCACATGAAGGGCAGATCACAGCAAGATTCTGGCTTCTTACAATAAACAGATTGCAAATCTGAATAAATTACATGTCCTCCCTTGGTTTAGCTTAATTTGAATTAGTGTTGTCTAGTATGAGTTTCCTGAACTGTTAATCATGATTTATCAACAGTTGATTGGGGAAGGTAGAGAACAGCTACCCCTAATCTGATGACACACAATTTCAGAGATTATCATACCTTCCTACCCCTAGGAGGAGCTTATGAAAGAGAATTCTTATGATTTTAGAGGATGTTGTTAAACCTTCTTGTAACCTTCTCATAGATGTGGCCCCCTTGATCCTGTGGGTCATAAATCTCCAGAAATGTTGACACAGGGACACTCTTTTCTGAAAGTCACAAGGCTTTTTGCATTGGAGGAAATATGCATTGGAAGAAATAAGGATCTGAAGGAAAGTTACAAGCAAATACGAATAATTTTGTGCTGTGACATTATATATCTTCTGCTTTTAAAAAATGGATATGTTACTGTTTTAAAATTATGGGACCTGATGGGTTAATTTGCACCTGCAGGGTAACTGTCAAAGGGAGTCTAGTTGGCATTCTTCCGTGAGGCTGAATTTTGAAATTTAGTACAACCTCCAGCTGGGAAGTTAGGCTACAGAAAGCAGCAGGAGCAAGCTAAATGTGTGTGGAAACTGGTGGTATTGGCGCTTGTTCTCAGCAGAGAGAGCCTTATATGATGTCTGGGCACTTGAGTGGCTTGGACCAAACAGCATTGGCATTATTTGATTTTGACTAAGTAGCCCTGGGATGAAATGGCCTTTCATTCCACTTTGTTAGACGTAAGGGCATGCTGGGCCTTGCTTCACTCTGAGTTTGCCAAGGAAAGGGTTGGCAGCTGCTGAACAGAGCAAGACATTTCTTCCACATCAGTCTTTTGTTGGCCACAGGAGGAGCTAATAGGCACCTTTTCAACTCTGAGAGTTACACTGTTTGCTCAGTGTTTCCTTGCTTGTCTGGATACACAAAAAGGAATAGACAGACGAAACGGCACAGAGCCTCTGTTTACATAATGTAGCTGGGGCCCTCTAGTGGGAGATGGTAAGTATGCAGATAATTTGAACTGGAAATCTGGAAACTGGATTATTTCTAATTCTCAGGTAAAATGATGTATACCCAGGCAGGATCAGGTATGCGTTAAGTAGAGCCTAAAGTTTATACAGTTCAGGATCCCCTTTTAGAAAAAGAATACAAAACATCTTATTTAAGTTTTACAAAAATGCGCACATGTGTAAACACAACTTTTAACCGGAATCACTAGCTATTTTTATACAGAAATACAAGTTGATTTTATTTTTGTAAAGATAATTTATTCTGATTTAGAATCTAAGGTTGTAATGGTTTTTGTTTGGTTTCATAATATGTCAGGCATTTGTTCATATATTATTATAGTGCTTATGTTTCTCATGTATTATTATTCTTTTTTCACCCTTACAACAACCCCTTGTGGCTGGTGTACTACAGGTGAGAAACTAAGGGCCACAATGGTTAAATAAATTATTGCCCAGGGCCATTTAGCTAGACGTGGCAGACCAAGGCTCATACCCAGGAAGTCTGGCTTCCTGATGTATTGCCTCCCTACCAGGAGACCTTGAGGAGCCCACTGGAGCATGTGACAGATTAATGTGTTTTTTAAAAAGGAATACAGATTGGATTATAAAACACAAACATCAGAAGACAATAACTCTGCTCATGTAAGTGTTGGTATATTAAAAATGTACTCAGTTTGGAATCTTAAACTTCTGAGTAATGGTGGCAGTTAAAAATGGAGTAGACAGCCATACAAAAAGATGAAATCTTGCCATTTGTGACAATGTGGATAGACCTTGTGGATGTTAGGCTAAGTGAAATATGTCAGATGGAGAAAGATAAATACCATGTGATTTCACTCCTGTGTGGAATGTAAAAAACAAACCAAAAAACAACACAAATGAACAAACCAAACCAAACAAAAACAAACACATAGATACAGAGAACAGAGTAGTGGTTACCAGAGGGAAAGGGGCGGGGTGGGGGGGCAGTGAGAGGGCAAAAGGGATAAAGTGACCAGCTGTACGGTGACAAATGAAAACTAAATTTGTGATGGTGAGCACACTGCAGTGTATACAGAAGTAGAAACATGATGTTGTACACATGAAACTTACATAATATCTTAAACCAATGATACATCAATAAAAATTAAATGTAAAAAATAAGGGAGTAGATAGAATTTTCAAGAAAGGAATTCTTGCTAAAAGAGGAGGGTTCAGAATGTGGAAGCTTGGGGAACACCAGAGAAGAGGAAAGGTGGCCTGAAAGTGACATTAAAAAAGGAGTGGGCAGTGGGGTGGGAGAGCTGCTGTCTGACAGTGCCTCACGGAAAGGGAACAGGCAGTCTCACAAGTTGAAGGTAGCTGGCAGTGCTGGCTCCCAACACACCACACACAGTCTCCTTGGACAAGAACACCTGATTTTGACCTAAAGGTATCTGGTCACATCAGGTGCATTCAGAGTCTGCTGATGTTCCAAAAGTAAGTAAATGAGCTATTCCACAGGGGATGTAGTGGGGAACAGGGGTGTTAATATTCCTTAGGTAAGAGCACTGATCCAATAGTTTTTTTTCTCCTGCTGGTGAGCCTCAAACAAGAAAGAGCAGACTGCTAATTTTGACTTTGAATTCCTATACAGATGGTACTAACAGATGTTTCCAAACAACAGACTTCTAAAAATCACAACTCTACTTGAAGCTTCAAACACAAATACGCAGACTTTGTAGTGCCTTGGCATATCTCTTGTTTTAAAAATAGTACCACACTCTCAACCCCCTGAGGTGAGTGAACCTCTGTATAGTTACCCTTTTCGCATTTAGGTGTACCTTACTGTGGTTGAGAATGTTCATGTGCACTTGAATGTGCTTTTCTCCTGTCCTTTTAATGGCTTGAATGAGAAATAAGTAATATGATGTCTCAGAGATCCAGCAAATTCTAAAATAATAAGGTACACTTCCCCAGCTTAGAAAAATATAATCAAAGAGATGGAGATAACAATAAAGGTGACAATTAAAAAAAGACTTTTCTTTAAATCCCCACCAGAAGAATTCATCCAATCATTAAATATTTATTGAATGTATATTACACAGCAGTTAACGTATGTGGGGAGACAGCAGTGGAAAACTGCTTTTCCATGGAGCCTTATGCTAGAAAATAAGTAAGTAAAATGGATAGGATGGTAGATGGAGGTGAGTGTTTTAGACATAAGGGGACCCAAGTTTGTTTCCAGTCCCTTAAGTGTCTCAGAGTAAAGGACATTTAAGTTTTCTCTCTGTCCCTGCTGAAGTTCACCTCTCTCTTCTGTCCCTTGTGTCTGGAGTTGGCACTGCCTTCTTGGCTTCCTCCATGATGTAGGTTAACCTGACAAGGTTACAGCAAGCCGGGATAGGTCTTTATCATATTGATACATCTCCCAATTTCACTTTTGGGGTCCTGATTTCTTCTGTGGTGGTGCCTCTTTCTGTAGGGTATTCACTAATCGTTTCAGCAGATCTGTTTTGAGAATGTATAGGTCAGGCACTGTGCCAGGTGCTAGGGACAGTCGTGAGTAAGATGCACATGGTCCTTGCCTGCATGAAGCTTATCATCTACATAGGGGAAAAAACCACGATGAAAACGTGGGAACACTCAAGAGAATCTGATAAGTGCCATGAAGAAACCAAACAAGCTGTTGAAATAGAGACTAATAAAGTAATGGTCAGGGAATGCCTCCTAGAAAACGCACCATTTAGGCTGAGATCGGGAGAAAGGAAGGAATCAGCCTTTTAATTTATGTATTTGTGTATTTGTGTGAGGGGAGGCTGGATGATTGTGTTTGAGGCCATGAGAACACCATGGACATAGACCCTTGGCCAAGGGAAACAGAATCCAGCACTTTCAAGGATCTGCACAAAGGCTTTTGCAGAACTGAGTTGGAATTGGAATACTGGGTGGCCTGAATCTGGTTCTTAAAGCAAATCTGATGTTAAAATCTTATTTCTCACCATTATTTATTTGTTCCTATACATCCATCTCTCAAGAAGTTGGAGGTCATCTCCATCCATGCTGGTACATTTGACAAAGTGTGAATCAGCATTGCTCCCTGAACCACCTCTCCCTGTCTACTGTGAATCCCACCACCTACACTCCATTCTTAGAGATTGTTTTCTGAGCATCTGGGCAACCGATGCTTCCAAATATTCACACCATTGTTCTTCCTAGGATACTGCAGAGTCCCCACCAGTTTCCCACATTATACCAGACCTCAATGGCTTGACACTCTTTTGAGACCCTAGTCACCAACACATGTACTTGGTAAAAAGATACAATTTTAATTTTTTTCACTTAGATAAAGAAGTTTTCTTTTTAAGTGTAGATTTTATTTCTCTTTTATAAATACTTTATTTTTCAAAAGAGCCAGATGGACAAATATTTAACTGTACCCTGTATTGCCTTGGCGAACCTCAGTAAGCCAACATACTTTTGAGCTGTGTTGTATAACTGTCCTTTTTTTTGTAAATAGTATGTTTTTTACCCAGTGGATATCACTTCAGCTGTTGATACTCTCACAGGGAGGGGTTACCCTTCTCTGCCTGTGTGAACATTTTGGGCTTAGTAGCTGGGCCAAAGGAAATATTTGTGGTAAAGGACAATCTGTTAAAGAAACTGAGTTACTTCCTTTCATTTCCACTATGGGGTATTCGTCAGCAATTTGGAAAAACTGAAAGAAGCTAATAAGCAGAAATGGGATAAGTTTGGTGAAGAGAGAAACTAAGAAATAAATGAAATCTTTGCCAATCTGATATCCAGAAAGGAGCATCTTAATGTTTTAACTTGGATTTCTTTGATGACTGTTGAGATGTACTATTTCTGGGTGTACTTACTGGTCACTGGCATTTCCTTTGTGCATTGCTTCTTCTTAGAGTCTCTTATCCATTTTCCTTTTGAGGCTTGACTTTTCTTATTGATAAGTAAGATTCCTATGCATGTCAACATGGATCTGTTAGTATGTAATCATTAAACCTCTTGTCATGTTTCCAGGTTCTTATTTCTAGTCAAATCTGTGTATTCCTTTATATCAGGTTGAACTGTATGCTGTTGCTGTTTCTGTACATCAAACATGGTTAAAAGAAAATCTAGCAATTGCATACGGTTCAACCTAAATAGTTCATGCCTTTGATGTCAGATGTAGAGTTTATACACACCCCAGATTATATTGTTTAATATGTACTTTTTTCTCACGCTTAATAACCTTATACTTGTTCCTTTAAAATTGTGTTTCTTTGAAAATTGTACTTCATAGTATTAAAAAGACTCTCTTCTAACATGGTCTAGTTCTCTATGATTTGGAACTTTTTGCTTTTGTTCTGATTCTAATACTGTGGTATTCATACCCTTCCTTAACTCCTTTTAGCTTCAGCTCAGGAGCTGCCTGCTCTGGGAAGCCTCCTCTGACCCCCTTAGCTTGGTTTGGTGCTAATGTTTTGTGCTTTGATGGGACCAAATGCATCCTTCTCCCATGGAATTTACCATGTCTACTGGGATTGTTTATTTCTCCACCTCCGATCTGGGACCACATTTTGCTTACTTCCAAGTCCTAGAATCTAAGATACTAGTTGCCTCATAATAAATTCCAAATTAATGTTCCTTCTATCTTAGTTGCCTCATAATAAATTCCAAATTAATGTTCCTTTTATCTGAATTGAACTAACTGAGCAGGAGTTTCCCACAGATCACAGAATAGTTATTTGTATAGTTTAATGTTATGTGATAAACATGTAAGCAGCCTTTTCAGTGCAGCACTGATAGACATAATAGGAACACCAGAGCAAAATGTGTTGAATTACATTGCTATCCTACACTCTTTCTAATTAGATCTCTCTTCCTTTTTCTTTTCTTCTCATTTATTTTCCTTTTTATATTTTCCAAAATAACCTCCTTCCTTAACATTTCTAATCTCTGACCTTGTCTCTACATCCTTTTCCTGAAACTCATCTGTAGAGTGCAACTTTCCACTATTTCATGTGCATGTGTATTACACCATGGTGAAGTATTCTTCCTATTTGGATACTTTACTCTTCATTTTATAGGCTAGATGTCTGTTGAAAAAATGTAATTAGAAGAGTCATATCATTATATTCAGGCTGGACTATAGGCATTTTCTATTTGAGGGGATTCTTTTCATTGTACCTAATCATAAACATATTGTAGGCTATTAAACCTTATTCATAGATTTAGAATTTCCCACTTTGTACTATTCTTTGCTGTGTACATGTTCCGTTTTCAAATCTATGTTAAAAATCACCAAATCTAGTCATGCTGCTTAGATTTATCACACTGATTTTTCCAAAATTTTCCACTCATAAACGTTGTCTCTTACATTCTTACATCAAGTATAAATAGTTCATCATGGGTTCTTTAAAAAAAAAAAGATTTTTACTGAGGAATAATGACTAAATATGAAAAGATACAGGAAAATATGCAGTTTAAAAACAATAAAGAAATGCACATCTGTGTATACTTAAGCAAGAATTTTGTTTATCATTTCCATTTTACTCTCATCTCTTCCCTGTGCAGTTTTCAGGGAGGGGATCATTTTCCTGAATATTGTGTTAATTATCCCCCTGCTTTTCTTAATGACTTTTAATAAACAACCTTTGTAGGAATTCCTAAACATTGTATTCTTTAGTTGTATCTGTTTTTGTAACTTATAGAATTACAATAAAATTATACTACATGAATTTTTAGGTGATTTGATACTATTATTCAACATTATATTTTTGAGATTTATCTATTTTGATGAATGCAACCTAAGTTCATTCTTTTTCATGTCAGTATAGTATTTCAGGTAATGGATATATCACAGCTATAGTTCCATCTGAGGGTTTTCCAATTTTATCACTATTTTAAGCGGCATAATTTAAATATTCTTATACATATTTCCTGGTACACATGTGTAAGAATTTTTTTCCAGGACAAATACATAGTAATAAATTTTCTAAATCATAGGCTAGGACATGTTCAACTTTCCTACATAATTTTCCAAAGTAGTTTTATCCATTTCCATACCAAGCTGCAATGGATGAGAATCCTCTGCTGTATACTCATGGTAATACTTGGTATTATCCTACATTTACATTTTTGCCAGCCTTGTGGGCATAAATTATATCTCACTGTGATTTTGATTTATACTTCCTTGATTACTAAAAAGGTTAATATCTTTCAGTATGCTTTGGGACCATATTCTTCATTTTGAATTCATATTCATTCCTTTTCCCTATTTTTCAATAGTGTTGTTTGACTTTGTCTTATTAATTCATAGAATTCCTTATATATCCTTTACAGTAACCCTTTGATTGTTTATGTGTTATGTCTTATCCAAGTTTTATAGATATTTTTATTTATTTATATTATTTCTATTTATTTCTATATTTATTTTTATTTAATTTTATATTTCTTTTTATATAATTGCATTTGCTGATTTTTCCCTTCATAATTTGCCCATTCTGTACGTTCTTTAAGGAGTAATTTTCTACACCCCTCAACAAAGTAAAAAAAAAAAAAGCTTTCCTAAATTGGTTCTAATATCTTATCTTTTACATTTAAGTGCTTAATTCATCAGGAATTGATTTATTTGTGTGGTTGAGAAAGGGATTTTTTTTTCCCTACATATGTAGTCAATTGTCCCAGTACAATTTATTTTTAAAACTTCATCCTTTTCCCACTGATCCACATTATAAACTCAGTCATATATCATGGCTATGCAGTCACTATTCCATTTCTGGGTTCTCTGTTTTATTTGGTTGCTCTGTTTGTTAATCCCTGTTCCAATTCTTGACTATCTTTATTAATGTGACTTTATAATAAACTTCAGTATATCCTAGTCAAGGCCCAGGATGTTATTCTTTTTCTTCCCTAGTATATTGGCAATTATTGGAACTTTGAAATCTCTCTATATTTTAGAATCAGTTTTTCAAGCATCATATATAAAACACACACACATAGTTGAAATTTTGATTGGAATTGAATTTATAGATCAATTTGTGATCAAATAACATTTTTGCAGTATAGAGTATTCCAATCTATTAATACAGTATCTCCACTTATTCTTTCGCGTCTTTCAATAAAATACTATAATTTCATCGTAGAGATTTTACATGTGATTTTTGGTATACTACTCTAAATGCTGTCTTTTTAAAAAGTTTTTATTTTCTATATTTTGTTGCCAGTGAATAGAAATTCAAATTACTATTATTTTTATATCCAATAATCTTGCTAATTGTGTTAAGAGTCAACAATTTATTGTTAGATTGTTTTAGTGTCTACAAGCATAATCATATCATGTAGAATAAAGAGAATGTTGTTTTTTCTTTTCAGATTCTTATGCCTTTTTTTTCCCCTTGCTTTACTGTATTGGCTAAGAACTTCAGAGCAAGGACAAAAAGAAGGGTGATAGCAGGCATCTTTGCCTTTTTTTGCAAACTCAAAGGAGATAATTTCAGTAATTCAACATTGAGAATCAGATGTGCTTTCCCTGTCTGCACTAAGTCTTTTTTTAATATTTTATTTGTTTGTTGTTTTGGGGGGAGGTAATTAGGTTTATTTATTTACTTATTTCGATGGACGTACTGAGGATTGAACCCAGGCCCTCATGTGTGCTAAGCACATGCTCTACCACTGAGCTATACCCTCACCCTGCACTAGGTCTTGATGTTGTGTAAACCCCTAAGAATTGAGATAAATCACTGGATACAAAGGAGGGAATACCAACTTAAAGTTATGTTTTTGCCTCAAAGCATACTAGGACCTTAAAGTAAAAATTAATTTCTATCAGAGAATAATAAAATCTCTTTTTCTTGGTTATTTGCTTATTTATTGAAGTATAGTTGATTTACAATGTTTCAGGTGTACAGCATGATTCAGTTTTATATATATAGTATAAATATATAGATTCTTTTTCAGATTCTTTTCCATTATAGGTTATTACAAGATACTGAATATAGTTCCCTGTGCTATACAGTAGGTCCTTGTTGTTTTATCTATTTTATATGTAGTAGTGTGTATCTGTTAATCCCAAATTTCTAATTTATTCCTCCCCCACCTTTCCCCTTTGGTAACCATTAGTTTGTTTTCTACGTCTATAAGTCAATTTCTTTTTAGTAAATAAATTCATTTGTATCATTTTTTTAGATTCCATATATAAGTGGTATCATACAATATTTGTCTTTCACTGACTTACTTCACTTAGTATGATAATTTCTAGGTCCATCCATGTTGCTGCAAATGTCATTATTTCATTTTTCTTAATGGCTGAATAGTATTCCATTATATATATATGTATACCACATATGTGTGTGTATGTATACACTACATCTTCTTTACCTATTCATCTGTTGATAGACATTTAGGTTGCTTCAAAGTTTTCACTATTGTAAATAGTGCTGCTGTGGGGTGCATGTGTCTTTCTGAATTAGTTTTCTCTGGATATTTGCCCAGGTGTGTGATTGCTGGATCATATGGTAACTCTAATTTTAGTTTTATAAGGAACCTCCATACTGTTTTCCATAATGTCTGCACCAATTTACATTCCCACCAATGGTATAAGAGGGTTCCCATTTCTCTCCATACCCTCTCCAGCATTTATAAATGGTAGATTTTTTGATAATAACCATTCTGATATGAGTGAGATGATACCTCATTGTAGTTTGGATTTGCATTTCTCTAATGATTAGCAATGTTGAGTATCTTTTCATTAGCCTGTTGGCCATCTGTATGTCTTCTTTGGAGAAATGTCTATTTAGGTCTTCTGCCCATAAAATGATATTTCTTGTACACAAAAGCTTGTAGACTAAGGTATATTCCCACTACATAGTGCATATGTTCAAGAAAATGACACATATTCGAATGCAGAAAACATCATCAAAGCATTTTCTGGATCTCTCAGTGGACATTAAGGAATTCCTCTGCAAAAATTCTCCCTGTTAGAGAGCAACACAGTGGCTGACAGATTAACTAGTCTTTGTAGCATTTCCTGGAGAAAGAGAAGGTGGCACGGTGCTTGCAGTGCCATTTAACTCTCACAGTAAGTGTATGAGGGACCTGGTGTGCTCTTGCAGCAATACTTGACTAGATTAGTGTAATCGATGGACAGTAAGCAGGACAACTGTACTACACAGCTGTCTCATTCTAAAACAAACAAACAAAAAATCAGAGCCTCTTAAGTCTCACTCAGTAAAAACACTCAGTTCCATCCGAAATAAAAAATTCTTAGTGCTTGTCCTGGCTTTCTGTATAGTAGATAATCCATCCTCCTGAAATCCACTTAGAGGCTTTAGAAGTTAAACCCAAGGCATAATAAAGCTAGGAGCACCTCTGGTTGACACACCTCTGTCAAGGTGAAAGTGGCCTGAGCCACAGGAGCAGCCTGGAGGATGGATGAGTGACGGACAAGGGCGATGGTTTATTCACAGCTCTAGGGAAGGAGGGAATGAACATTATATAGAATCCATTGGTAACAGATGAAGAAACACAGGGATTGTATCCAAGGACATACATTGTTCTTAAATAGTTGCTCAGAGATAAGAGATGGCATATCCTCTATTGTCTGGAACTGGAGTTGAGACACAAAGGGTAACTCAGGGAGGACAATCTTGGGGAACAGTGTATCGGATGTAACTGGGATGTTGATTGGCCTAGAAACACATTCATCATCCCTAGCAGACATGTCTCTCGGCCAGAGTAAGCCAGGCTGTGCTCCAGGCACAAACATTAAAAAGATGCAGAAACTTGAGATGATTTTTAGGCATTGCTCACCCCCCCATCCTGAGACTTCCAAACCCATTATGGGCACAACATGCTTAATTGGCACTTTAGGGAGCAGATTAATAGTAAACATTGTTAAATTCCCAGAATTACATAAAGTCTTCCTTTTGATATTGCAGATATAACGTGTAACTTTACTGACCTCCTAAATGACAACCCCAACAGGGAAAAACGCAGGGCATAATGATACTTTATCGAATTATCATTACCGATATCAACTTGGCCTTCCAATGCTGTCTCCCTGTTCCTGTGATGAGAGATGAAGGAGAACAGAGAACAGGGATTGGTGGTGAGAAGTCAGGTGGCAGGTGTTGTCAGGTTTGTTGTCAGTACCTTTATGCTGTCATTATGACGTTGCTCAAGTAATCACTGTTGAAGAATTGTATAGATGAAACTGAACACATCTCCGATGGTGAAAGGGACATAGAACAAGTCAGATTTTGATTTTTCCCTTTTAACTTTAGGATGCTGGTCATGTGAAATTATTGTTAGAGAATTAAACATGTTTCGGTACAATTTCTATATTATAAATTCACATTAATTTTTAGATCTTGGCCCTAATATAACACTATAATAGATGATCATATAAAGTGATAAAATATATATGAAATTCTATAAGTAATATATATGGTTTCTATGACAAATGGGCTAATTTTACAGCATTAGACTGGAGGAGTAAACTATGTACAGGCATGTGTGCTTGGTCTAGTGGGTACAGCTGCATATAATCTTTTCATCAGAGATTATAAACTTCTGAGTCTGTTTCATCCTTGTATCTCCCAAGCTCCTTAGGTGCTTATTGAATGAATAAATACATAGATGAATGAATAAATAAATGAGTTAACACGTAAGTACATAAATACCTGGTATTGCTCCAGGAAAAGTGACTAATGCACATTGCTTATTTGGGCTTTGTGCACTATATTGCCAGACAGACTTTGATGTTTTTTATACCCCTTACATAATGTATAACGTTTTGTATTTTTAACTTAAAAATTTAAAATTATTGTTTAGAATCTAGCTATGTGAAGTCATGATCACCTTTTGGAAGTGTCAGTTTCTCTCTGTGCCACTTCTGCTTTCTTGATGTCTTCATCATTGAAAATAAAAAGAGGAAAAAAACACTTTTCTTCTATACCCAGGCACTATTTGACTAGGATGCTCTCATTCAGTTTACTACTTGCAGGGTTCATTTGCCAAGATTCCTTTGAAGCACAGCTCTTAGTTTTCTAAATTGTGATTTAAAAGGTATTCCCTATGTTACCCAAAACCATGTCTCAGATGATCGGCTGCCAAAACAAGACTAGGATAAGTGGTACGTACGGGTCTGCTCTTCATAAGATGAAGGATGAGAGCCACTAGTTTGGCTCCCCAGGGATGGATAATGACTAGATCTTTATCCTTTCCCTCTTCCCATCATGCTCCTGTTCACCCCTTTCTCTCACGTCTTTTGATTGAAAGAGACAGCTTTTGTTACTGTTCATCCAGTGGAAAAATGACTCTGCTTTGTGGGACTTTGTGTCTGTGCCTGCTGGGGACAATAGTGACACCTCCCGCTGGGAACTCTGTGGAGGTGTGTTTTGCCAGTCCAGACATTTTCTAAATCAAGCCAGACCCCTCTGGGAGCTGTTATGACTCTTATGTTTTTTTAAATTTGATTTTTGTTTTTTCCCCAACAAGACACCCTTCTTCTGCCTCATAAAAGGAATGTGTGTTCCTCACTTAGCATGGGCTCTCAGAAGGACACTGATCTTATTTTCCTTATTGTAGGAATGGTCCACATTTCCTTTATCTACAGATTGGATAAGCTGGTGCTAAGTTGCATCCATGATGGAGAAATCCAGAAAATATATTGTCAAAAGATATGAAACCCTTTCCAACTGTGATTCTCTGAATTCCGTAGTTAAGTTTTGGAACTAAAATAGGCTTAATAATTTTGAATATAGGGAAATTATTTGTCAGTTTTGTTTTTAGGTGGGAAAAGGGGGAAAAACATACTCATTCTTTTTCATATTTGTCAACTGGGATTTATTTTATTACTAGCATTTATTTAACTTATAGTGTTAATTTTATTCAAACCTCCAGTAACTCAACTCCCTATGAAATTTCTCTCCTAACTGCATGGAAAATATAAATATTCTCCAGATCAAATGTAGGAGAGCTGTATTTTATTTCCCCTTAAATTTTTATTGAAACTTGACACATTGAATAGTTGGTGTTTCTGTAGTTTCATAAGTACCGACATACTTCCTGATGCAGCACATTTGGAAAGTCATATACCCAGGGATGCATTGCAAGTCTCTGAGGGGGTGTGTGGTGTAATGTTGTTTCGTTTTTGAGAGCTCTGATTAAACAGACACTTTCTGCAGCTGTGACTTTGTACAGATGGCAGGCCCTAAACCAGAGAGACTGAAAGGGCTTTCTGAAATGAAGCCAAGAAACAGATCTAGTTTTCTCCACTGAAAATCTGGGGGGAAAACATGTAAATACATGCTATTTGTGTATATATGCATGCTGGTTGTGGGTAGATCTTTTACTCCTGTTTTTGGTCATGGAATTGTATATATACATAAGTATACAAATGATGTACTTATGTAGAACTTTTTAAAGTGTACATTTTACTTAACAGAGGAAATGGCTGAATAGAGAGCAGTTTTCCCTGCTTTGGCTCTTCGAAACTGCTTTGGACAACTTGGGTGCACATCTTTTAGATGTTCTGAAGACAACCAGAAGTCTACCTCTATTACATTTGTTTGAACTGTTTCCACCTCGTTCTGTTTTTCTTTTTCCTGATGATCATCTCTTCTACCTTAATTCTGATCCTCTAATATTTTCCCCAAATTGTTCTTGCTTAAAAAAAAAAATCCTCTTCTCTTCACGTGTACATTTCTATTAGATCTCCATATCCTCTGCCCTAAAAGTCTTCCCTTAGTACTGGCTAACACACAAAATAACAACAGAAAAAGAAAAGTGTCACCCTTTCTGCAATTGGGAACATGCAGTTTTACCTGGGGGATAACTGAGACCCCGATTTCTCTTCTTGGCTAGCTACAGATACTTCCTTACTCTTGCGTGGAATCTGAAGCTAGTGAGCTACTACACAGGTTGGGAGAGGTAGTCAGTTCACCAACCTCTTAGCTGACTTGGAGAAAAAAGTGAAACCAGCTTTTCACTGAGTGCTAAGTTGTTCTCTCAACAGGTGTTTATTGAGCATCTGCTCTAGATGACGCCATTCTGGGCATAAACTTTGATGAATCAGGCAGATAAAGTTTCTGCCTTCAAGAAGCTTACATGCCAGTGGTGAGAGACAAACACTAAACAAAATAAAAATGAGTAAGACAATAAACTGTAGATAAGTATGAGAAAGAAAAGAAAATGGAATAATTTCATAAAATGTGGCAGCATCTTAAAATATGCAAGGTCTTAGATTATATGTCAGGGGAGACATCTAGGAGAAGGGATAATAGTTGTTGCTGTGTTACAGATTACCCCAAATCTAACAGTTTAAAAACATGTATTGTATCACATGATTTTTTAGACAGGAATGCAGTAATGACTCAAGTGGGCAGTTCTGTCTCAGGGTCTCTTGGGAGATAGCAGCCATCAGAAAACTTGACAGGGGCTAGAAAAATCTGCCAAGATATCTCACTCCCACTACTGTTGGCAGGATGCCTCAGTTCCTTGCCCCATGGATCCTTCCATAAGAGTATATGCCTGTCTTCATGACACATTCACCGATTTCCCCCTAAAGAAATTATCAGGAGAGAGAAGCAGAAAATATTTCTTAGCCTTGGGAGTCAGATGATATCACTTCTTATGCTGTTGGTCACACAGTTTAATGCTTATGCATTAAGGTGAGAGGAGACTACTGCAAAGATACGCATGCCGGGAGTTGACGATCATTTGAGGGGTGGGGGAACATTTTCGATGCTGGCTACCACAGGAAGAGATAGTTGAACTAAGGCCAGAATAATCAGAAAAAAAATATGTTAGATGAATACTTGGGAGGAGGGCATCCCAGGTGTGGGACCAACAATTCGTACGACACTGAGACAGGACTACTTGGTGTTTTCAAGGAACAGATACAAGGTTGGATTGAGTAAGTGGGAGAGTTGCATAGGATGAGTCCAAAGAGCAGGGGCCAGATTACATAGGACCTTACGGGGTTTGGAATACATTGAGTGTAGGGGAGACACTGTTGGAAGGTTTTAAGCAGAGGAAGTAACAAAATCACATGACCTGAATTAGACCTGAAGAATTGTAATACTAAAGAGAATGAGTTAGACTTTCGACTTTGACCCTTGATGGCCATGCTCTGCAAACTCATCAAAGATATGATGGATGAATATTTATCCTACTCTGCTGAGTGACAAAATTGATCCAGGGATTTGAAAGTGAAGTTTGAGTCTCTCTGAATCAGCCCTAACTCCCCATTCTGTATCCAGGCTCTACTTTTTACCCTGACCAGTTAGAGGAACCAAAATTCTCAAGGAATTTCAGGCAGGAATATACCTATTGAGGTGTTTTATAAATGTTTCATAGGTCAAGTTGAATTTCCTGCACAAACAGTTGGGCGTTCTTCCTTTTGTCTGTCAGATAGTATCATTCACTCCTTTTTCTCCAGTTCCTTTTCAAGTTGTTAAAAGGCAGGGTTTAACTCATTTTTAGAAAATTCACTTCAGACATATCAGAATAGCTCTTTTCTTCTCTTGACACTGTGTCCCACCCTCTCAGCTCACTGGCCAGAGGTGAGTCTTGCCCCTTTATAAGGTGGTTCTAACCTCAGAGAAAATGCAGCCTTTTATGTGAAATGAGATAATTCTGCCCTGTTGCTCTGTACAGGTGCTGAGATTCTGGCCATGGTTCACTGACTTGGAGGAGGAATGTATTCAGTTTTTCTCTTAACTCCCTGCCATTCCCCTCAAAACACTTTAGTGGTAATAGGATGTAGCACATAAAAAAGCTCATAGTCTCTGATCCTGATTGTGTAGACAGAGTTAACCTTTGCTCCCATTCTGATGGTTTGATGTGACATTCTTCTCTCTTTGATGCTTACAATTCTGTCTTTTTACTTAAGAACAGGAACATTTGACTTGCATAAAGAGACTTGCATACAATGTGCTCCTCAAATTTGAATCTACTAAACTTTGTGTGTCATTATTATTCAAATAGTTCTAACAGTTGGAATGTACCGGCATTGTAGGATTGAAAACTTATGTTTTGGTCCACTCTCCCGCTGAGCCCACACCCTCTACCCTATGCTGTTATTCACTGGTAAGTATACTGGGTGCTTTGCTATCTTCACTCCTTTGTTCAAGTGGTTTTCTCTGCTTGCATGTCCTCTTACCTCACTTCTCTCATGAATTTATGTCTCTTTCAAAGTTCAATATAAATATCACTTCCCCTGTGAAGCCTTCTCTGATTCCTATAAACAGATCTAACTTCACTTCCCACCAGAAGCCCATGCTAGGACATTCAGGCCTCTGCAAAGAGCTTTTAGTTCTAAGTACCATAATTGTTTAATAACATAACTCAGTTCATGGTCTCTGATATGTCATAGGCTCGTTAATATTTATCTTAACCAGTCAGCCCCAAACCATTTAAATAATCAATGTCAAGTATTCCAGTGTTTCCTAGTAAATGTGCTTCTGCTTCCTTTGCTCATTAGAATCTTGTAACAGCTGCAAGAAAACTGATAACTTCAGGGTGACTGATCCCAAGGGATTTTAAATGCATTGAGATGGAAAGTAATTTCCATCTTTCCTCATACAGCCTAGAAAGTTTGGTAGCAACAATCAAGGGGATCCGAGGTTCGTGTCATTTATATGATGATTGTTCTCATCATTTATCACCTGCTGGGAATATTAGCAAAACATGATACTCGCAAGTCCATCTTCTGTCACGTCCACTTAGGTGATGTGGCAGCAAACAAATGCTGACTCACATCTCTGGGCATTCTAAAATGGAGATATAATTAATAATCACCCAGAAAGAGTGAGCCTTGGCATTTAAAGTGGGATACGGGCTGTGGAGTTGTGGGTCCTCTGAGGGGGAATGGCAGAGATGATGAATAGAATGAGTATGGAGCCTCTCTGGGACTTGCAAATCTCTCTGTGCCCTGGGGGAGTGACAGGAAGGAGATGCAGTGCAGAGTACTTAGGGAAATCACCATCATTTATTTATCTGTGTATTTATTTACTCGTTCAGTCAGCAGTCATCTGCTGAACTCTCCCTGTGTGCAGCCCCTTTGCTGGGTATTGGAGGTACAGTGATGAGTGAAACAGAAGCATGTTGCCCTCGTGGTGCTTCCAGTCTGGAAAGGGAGACCAGTGTGGTCACATGGATAATTTGTCTACTGTATTTTTTATAAATGCTGTAAAGTAATATTCTGGGGTATTAGGGCATATAGTATTAGGCAGGGTGTTAACCTAGTGGGGACTCTTAGAAGGCTTTTCTAGCTTTTCTAAGGAGATGACATTTGAGTTTTAAAGGATAAGGTAGTTAGGCAAAGAGCCCGACATGCAGAGGGGGGCGGCTGGGGCAGTATGCAGAGGAGAGATGAGCTCAGGTGGGTGGACTAGTCCCTAGGGCACTCTCCATGAATGAACTTACCATAAATGACCCACAGTGTTAGCCTTCCAGCTTTTTGTTTTTCAAGCTTATGAGTTATATGGAATTAAAATTAACTTTTCTTATTTGGCATGACTTCTTTTGAGGGGGGAAGAAGGATATGATATTTAAAGGATTAAAGTTTTGATATTCAAAGGATTAAAACACAGAACACACTAAAACCATTTTTATTCATACCTCTGTGCTCATTTTGCCACTTACTGGGAGAGGAAGGCAGAGAAAGAGAGAAAAGGAAGGATCCCTACAAGGAATTACTAGAGGGACAAAGGCAGAGAAAGAGAAAATAGCAGAATAAAATATGAATAGAGTGCTACATTGTTTGTATCAGCTGTTAAAAAATGATTTTGTCCTTTCTTGCTGGAACATCAAGGTTTAGACCATTTTCTTTTTTCATTCCTTGGTGATATAAAAATTACTAGGTTAGTTCGTGAGTATAGCCCTCAACTTTATTTTGACATCTTTAAAATAAATTATTCTCCAGGTTTCTGTGCCCAGAATTATGTAATTTTGAGAGCAGAATTAAATGAAGGCAGGGGTCCAGATGAGCTTCAGTTCAGTGAAGTAGTGGAATGCAAAGGGATTTACTGGAATATGAAAAGAGCCAGGAAATAGAAAATACCTTAGGATCCTGTGTTTGGCTGCAGTGGACTCCTTGGTTGGAGAGGTCTGACAGACCTCAAGCGCTCATGACACTGGCCCTGGTGATGGACACCAGTTCCCTTTCTCTAGCCAGAGAAGGGACAAGCTCAGCAAGTTGGTTGACACTGAGTGGGATGAGAAGTTACTCATCTTCAGAGGGGAATCGGTGCAACATCAGTTGGTAATAGCTATGACAGTTTTGGATTTTCATTGAGTGGGTAAACTGAGTTTAGAATATGGGAGAACACAAGGTGAGAGAGAAAGAGAATCGTCATTCGTTAGGAGAGGTGACAGTGTGAAGGAAGAACTTCAGCAGTAAACAGCCAATTTACCCCGTCAATCGTGGGACATTAGGAAGGAAAATGTGAAAACACAAAAGATACTGTTATCTTTTAATATCAAGGGGATTTGTCTATGATGCTTGAGACCTCGGAATGGACTTATGAATAGCCCTAGGCTACATATCTTGGAGGAGTGAAAGCCATTAAAAGAAGCTTGAGCGTCTTTAAAAAACAGATGTTTGAAAACAAACGAGGCGGGTGAGGAGGGCTGAGGAATAAAGTTAGTGAAACTGGAATCAAGGGTGTCTTGAACTTGGGTAACCAGATGGGACAATAAAGCAATAGCTGTTTAGCACAGACAGTCACTTGCATATCCCAGCATACCACCATTTTCGAAGAAGGCCTTTAAAAATCGGTCTTACTAATTTATAGTTCTACCTCTTATCCAAATGGTTCTCTCCCCTAAAGGATGTGAGAGAAAACAAGTTTAATAAGCTGCATGAGGAAGTTAAGTTAATGTCAGAAAGGTAATCTAGAAGGAAGAGTCTGTGTGACTACCACAGGACATCTCAGTATCATGATGCTCAAAGAAAATTTTAAATGACAAAATAACTTTTGTATTTTAAAAAGATAATTTATAAGTAATATATGAGAATGGCTTTACTAACCTTTATATTTTTCTTTGTGTCAGAAAAGTCCTAATTTATCTTTTCCCTTAATTCATATTGGAATATTAAAGATCCCACACTTGGATTTAAGAGAACTGAGTGGGTGTTGCATAATTATAAAAATATCTTTCTTTGCTATCATCCAAATTAAGTGTATTTCTTTGTTAAAACACCTTGTGGTAAGACTTAAACATTCTTTTCTCTAGTATTAATGAGAAATGATAACACCCACATGCAGCCAACATGCTTCTAAGAATTTTTTTTTTTTAATTTGGCATTAAGTGGATTTTCAAAATATACCTTGTCATAGAAATCTTGGCTTTGGGACACAGAGGCTAAAAGATGGAATACTTTGATAATGTGGGAAGAAAGGAAGGCAGAAATGAGGTTTAAGGAAAGGCAGAGTGGTGTGATGGATACACGTGCATCTCTGAAGAACCTTTGCCCAGGTTCTTACTCAGGCTCTGTTCAAGGGTGACCTTGAGCAAATCACCCAGACTTTCCTAGCCTCAGGTTCCCAATCTGCAAAGTGGGTGATCGTGGTTCTCACCTCGTAAGGGTTTTGTAAGGATCAAATAAGAGAATGTAAAGCTCACATAGAGATTGCACAGGGTACAGCCTCATCTATTATTTTCTTCTAAGAGAGGGAGCCATTCCTATGCTGATCTGGGGACTTTCCTTGGGTCACTTAATGTGACTTTGGAAGCAACATTCACTTCTGTTTCCTGGGTATTTCAGGTGGTAGAGAAAATGAGGGGTGTCGAGCCCACCTTTGTCAATATGAGTTGCCCTCGCCACCCTCTGGACAGGGCACAGCATCCCACACCGTGGTTTTCTTCCTCCACTCTTGACCCTTTTGTCATTTTTGTTTCTTTTTACCTTCTTCTACTTCAGAATCTTAACAACTGGATCAAAGGTAATGGCATTAATTGTATGAGCTCGAACAAGGAGTAGGGATTCGTTCAGATTAGAACAAGGGAGGGGGTTGCGTATTTGAGATCTGGGGTGGTTCTGTGGCCCTTGTGCATATTCACAGGCTCGTTATTTCTGGACTCGCTGTGATTATGCCAAAATTACTGCACAGCTGTGCTTATCTCCTGTGTGCAGAACAATCTGAGTGCTGTAGAGCGTTGGGAAGGTAGATTAGACAAGATCACTTAGCCCAAGGAATGTGTCATCATAAACATAAACATTTTAACTACATGCTTGCCACATTTTTAGTTCATCATTCTTTCTTTTTTTTTTTTTCCAGATGTGTGTTTCTGAGGTGTAAATACTTATTGAATGAGTACTAGCAATTTCTATAGAACAATTTAATACATGTGACCAAATTACCCTCCCCCCAATTTTATGTTTCTTGTAGAGAAATATCACTACATTCTCAGGAGGTGAAGCCATCAGACCTCTGGATGAAAATTAAAACAAATCACTCTGTTACCAGAATATCATCTCTAACGGAGGAGTATTGACTGTTAAATGGTATTATTGAAAGACCCACCAACACTCTGTTATTTCAGCTTTAAAAATGAGCAAGCATGCAAGTGCAGACTTAGTACAAAGATGCGTTCATTTGTTATTACAGGCTTTATGAAAGTATTTTTCCTGAGGATTGCTATAAATACACAATTTCTCTTGGTGTAAATCAATTCCATTTAGATAAGTTTGTATATATCAATTTGTGAAGAAAGTACGTCTTAAATAGCTCGAGCAGACCCATAACTTTGCTATCATAATGAAAAAAGACTTCCTATATAATATTTTAGTCATCACCATCACATGGTTTTATTGACCAGACATTGAGCCCATGGCATGTAGGTTTTTACCAACACACCAGCACAAGATCATTACTTTGCTCCTAATTTGCTCTTCCTTTTATTTGCCTCTTTTGTCAGATGACCCCACCATCTACTAAGTTACACTGCTTAACAACACTGGGTCCATTTTCTTCCCCCCCTCTTCCTTACACAGTACCACCTCCCATCCAGTCGGTTACCATGCTCTCCCCTCAGTGTCCATTATCTAAGAGCCCTCCTCTTTTGTTATCCTGTTAACTTAAGAATGTGTCATCTTCGTCTGTACCATTTACAGTGCTTTCCTATCTGTTTCTCCCTCTAATATCTATTAAGTAACTTTAGAAAATGACCTTAAAGCAACTCTTCTAAAATGTAAATCTAGTCACCGTATTAGACATTTCCCATATTGCTCTGCAAACACTCATTCTGCAGCGTGTGAAAGATGTTACATTTGGGAAATTCTGGGTTAAATCATGTCGAACAGGATTCTTCATTGTAAGATTTATCAGAGCTTTTGTGATTAATACATGATGGCTATCCAAAAGGGTGTTTTAATACATAATTTTTCCTAAACTTGACTGACACGAAACTTTTTTTTTTTGAAAGAGTACAGAGAGGACTAGTGTTCTGCAGAATGTGCACTGTGAAGTACTATTTTATTCACTTCTCCAAATTCACATTGGCCTGTGAGATAAAGCACAAATTCCTTAGCATAACTTATATGAGCCTCTGTGGTCTGCCTCCTGCTGTCACCTTAGCCACCCCCGCCACACACACACACACACACACACACACACACACACACACACACACACTACATCTGTTCCTGGACACATGCCTTTCTTTCTGGCCTGTTCACGCTCTGTCTAGACCCTGTGTGCTGTGCACTGTCATACCGTGTGTACATTGCTCTCTCTCTACCTGAAGTGTTCTCTCTTCCCTTGCCTGCTTGGAGAATTCTTCTTCATGCTTCAAGATAAAGGATAGGGGTACAGATGATACCTACTTTGTAAAACTTTCCTGGACTGACTCAAGCAGTCAGCCTCTTTCTCCTCCTTACTCCACAGTACTTATCTCTCTTGTAGTTCTCATCACTTTTTAAAAAAATGAAATATTTGTTTATAGTCCCCCTGCTGTGCCAGACTAGGGGTTCCTTAGCAGTGTTCTTTGATCTTATGTCCTGACAGATAGTTGGTGCTCAGGAAGAGAAGGAGTAGTGCTTCTGTAGAGGTAAATGGATACCCTGTTGTCGGAGCAGAGAGATGCAGTGTAATTAAGTTAGGACTATAATGAAATCACAGAGGCAAGACTGTGTTCGCTAATTAATACGCAGCAACTTCAGACATGAAAACATTGTTGGCAGAAACAGCATCTGAATTTCAACACCGCTATCTACTAAAAACGATGTCCTCAAATCAAATGGTGAGCGTGTGTAACATTGAAGGTTACTTCTGACCTTTTTTTCTGCTTTCCTGGTCACCATATTTCTGAATAAAATAAAAAAGAACAGAATGGCCTTCAGAGGGCCTCAAGTCATTACTGAATATGTCACATCTCAGATCTTGGAAGGAGATCAAAGGAGAAACAATAAATAGGTTTTTTTCTTTCTCCCCTTTTGATTTAACCACTCACTCTCACTTGGCTATAGATCATTCATTTTTCAAAACAAGATAATTGTGGCAACAGCTGCCTATAAGAAGCAAACAGCAGAGTCGGCTTTATCTCAGGAGAAAGAATATTCAGAGAATGAATTTACTCAGATTAATTATGTTAGAGTTTTTACAATTAGAAGGGGCATATAGAACCCATATTATTACACATAAGAAAATGATGTTGGAACAGGATAAAAGGCTTTCTCAGGATCACAGGAACTCCAAATTTACATTTTATAAATTGCAAAGCTGTGTTTTTACTCATGTTTAAAAATGCAGTTCAAACAAGACTAGAGAAATAAAGCAAAGTAGACCCTAAGATCATTAGGCAAAATAACATTGTCAAGCTTTTGTCTCTTCTTTTTACCTTCCATTTGTGAAGAGTGTATGTCTTTTAACTTACTTTTACACTAACTGATGTTCATGTTAGTAGGTTGTTCTGGCAGAGACATGAAAAGGATATCAAGGAATGATATAGGAAGAGATGGGTGGTGTTTGTGCAGTGGGGCAGTGTGGGTGAATGCTTGGCCAGCCAAAGGGTATGATGGTGGACCACCATCTCGTAAAAGTTTTGCAAGGTGAATCTAAAGCATTCTTCTTTAATTCTCATTTATTTTTGTTTCCTAGTACAGGAGACCTCAAATTCCTGACTAACCACTTAGCATTTTCTTTAAAGTGAACATTAAAAAAAAATCAGTTAAAAACAAAAGAAAACTTTACCTTTTGCGGGAGCAGGATAGTTTAGAGATGAGGCAATGGGAAGGCAGACCTGAACAGAGATGGTCACAGTAGTAACTTCTGGTTACTTGCTTAGAGCACCTGGGTTGGTGGTAGCTGGATGTAATCCTTTTGTGGACTAAATTGGGCTGTCTAAGGACACAGCTCCAGGGCCATGAAATCAGCATAATCCAACACATGGCGTGGCCTGGCTGGTGTGAGAGCTATCTGTGAAAGAGGGAGAGGCTTTCTTTTGATATTTAGGAAACTTTAGCCAACCTTAAGGAGGGATAAGAGAGTGCATCTTTTCTCCTTGCCTTTATCTCCTCTGTACTTTAGAGGCTGCAGGAGATTTGATCTTACCATCATCAAAAATCCAGAAACACTAAAAACTGAAACCAGATCAGTAAAATAGTATTTATTAAGAATTTATAGCGTGCATAAGAAAAGTTCACAGATTGGAGCTTTCAAACCTCAAACTGATGTGAAGCTTACAAGATTGTGAAGGCTTGTGAAGTGAAAAGGAAGAAGTTGTTTAACCTTTCCAATGATTGGTTATTACAATGGGGGTTTCTAGAAGGAAGGAGATTGGTTACAAGTAATTCTCTTAAACCTTCAGGAAGATGACTTTAATTTCTTCTATGATTGTCAGAGGCATTTACAAGAAATAATCTAAGTTAAATTTTTTTTTTATGATTTAGTTTTGCTTTCATGGCTTAAATGGTTTTGTCTACTCAGAGAATTTTCAAGTTTGGTCTCCCATTTTGTATTTGACTTTAGCACCAAACACACATAAAGCTTTTACAAACTACTTACAAACTAACGATATACAAGGTCAGAGTGCTGAAGTGCTTTTGCATTCAACCTCTTTAAAATACCATTTGGCTAGATCATAAGACTTTGGATAAAACCAAAGCACCTTCTAGTAGGATAAATTTGCAGGCTACTGTTCCATTTTAGTATGTGTGAAGAATAATTGAAACCTTAATCTAAAAGGGGCTATCTCAGCCTTGGCATTGACATTTTTGGACCATATAGTGCCTATCCCGTGTGTTGTATAATTAGCAACATTTCTGTCTGCTACGAACTAGATGACAGTAGCACAACTCCCTTCATAGTTGTGACAACTAAAAATGTCTCCAGATACTGGCCTAAGTGCCCCAAGTTGAGAATTACTGACCTAAAGCACAAAATAAAGTTTCTTGCTTCCTTTGAAGTAAAAACTTGCCTCTGAGTCAGAAAACTTTGAAATAGTGCTGAAATTCCTTTTTCTTTATCCATCAAACACGTGTTGAACATCTTACAATGCATCAGATCTAGGGGATACAAAAATAAATAAGAAATTGCCCTTCTGGATTGACATTGTAATAAGGACGACAGATGTATGAAATAAATCATGGCTCTGTAGGGTTTCAGTATGATTCTGTAGAGGTATGTCCATGGTACCATGGGAACTCCAAGGATGCAGAGCAAAGTTCGGAGTGAAGAACTCAGAGAAGTTCTGTAATGAAGGCATCTTCGTGTTATTTCAGAGCTGTTTCTCCTTGTTCGATAAATTCTCTGGGAGATAAGGCCCCTCTTAGCCCCATAGATGCAGGGAAGTCATTAATTCTAGTTACTAAAAAATTGCATGATTTTATGCCAAAAACAGTTGTTTCTGGTGAGTGACTTTCATAGCAGTATTCTGTGTTGGTGTGGAGAGTCCTTGTGATCAAGGTGGTCAATGCCACACTTTGTCATCAGTTTGAGAAATGTGAAATAAGCGCAGTCACCATCAGGTACACAGTGTCATAACTTTAAAGAAAGTGAACAGAACTCAGAATGTCACATAAATGCCCAAGAAAAACTATTAAATTATCCCAGCATGTTGTGTTCCCCTTGTTTAAAGAGCTGAGCAGTGGAGTTTATGAATCGTGTTCTATGTCGATTGGCTCTAATTAGAAAATATGAAAGAATAAGGTTTTTCCTTTAGGTTAGAAAACCTAAAAGAATAAAGAAACCCAAATTAGTTTGTATCTAAGTTTTCCTTCAGGGCAGTGAAGATCTAATTTTAAAAATTAAAATTCTATGTTATAATGAATTAATATTATACTTAAAATTTGTATTTAGTTAAATAAATATTGATTGTAAACCTCCCAAGTGTACAGGATAGTACTGCGGGATTGCAGTGAAGAAGACACTATTTACTCTCAAGCACTTAGAGTTGTAAGGAACATGAACACAAAGTAACGAGGCTATTTCATTAGAAGGTAAAATTAGTGCTGTAACAGGGAAGCTCAGATGAGGAAGCATAGAATTGTGACTGGTGAATGAAGAAAAATAAGCACCAACTCTTTCTCTTTCTGATTTGCTGAGCACAAGTATATATTTTGGGAATATTTGCAGGTCAAAATGTCGTCCTCAAGTATTAATGAAGTTGGGAGGGGTTTTAGTAGATTGTTCTCAAATTCATTTTTCTCTTTAAACAAAACAGTAAAGGAAACTTGCTCTAAAAATGTGAGGAAAAAAACGCAGGAGAATAGGCAAAAATTTTTTATAAAGGACACGAAAAACAACTTTTTGATAAGCTGAATGGCATCAAAATTAAAAATATTCTGCTTATCAAAAGACACCACTGAGAAAATGAAAAGGAGAACCATGGGCTGGGAGAAAAGAGTTGCAATGCATATGTCTGAAGGAAGACTTGTACTTAGAATATATAAGGAATTCCTACAAATCTACATGAAAAGGCAGCCCAATTAAAAATGGGCAAAAGACTTTGAACAGACATTTCCCAAAAGAAGATATACAAGTGACCAATAAGCCTATGAAAAGATGCTCAGCATCATTTGTCATCAGGGATATGCAAGTTAAAACCACAATGAGATGCCATCTCACGTGCACTAGAATGACTACAGTTAAAACAGTTTCCAACCCAAATATTGACAAGAATGTGGAGCAAGTGGAACTCTCATACGCTGTTGGTATGAACTAATTTGTTGGTACACAATTACTTTGAAAATGGTTTGGCAGTTTCTGATAAAGTTTAACATGCAACCACCCTGTGACACGACTAGGTATTTACTTAAGAAAAATGAAAACATTTTTCCTAAAAGAGACTTACACAAGAATGTTGATAGTAACTTTATTCATAATAGCCAAAAACAACCAAATGTCCATCAATAGGAGAAACATTAAATAAATGTTAATAAAATATTTACATAACGAACTACTTTTTAGCAATAAAAATGTAATAACTGATACATGCAACAACATATATGAATGAATGAATTCAAACATCATGTTGCATAAAAGAAGCCAACCACAAGAGAGTTCATCCGATGTACTCCCATTTTTATGGAGTTCAAGAATAAGCAAGATTAATCTGTGGTGATAAGAATTCAGAAGAGTAGTTACCCTTAGGGAATGGGATTTACTAAAAAGGGCATGAAGGAACTTTCTGGGCTAATGGAAATATCTTATGTCCTGTTTGTAATAATAATTACATGGGTGTATACACTGATCAAATCTCATTAACTGTATACTTAAGATCTATGCATTTTACTGTATGTCAGTTTTGCCTAAAAAAGAAAAAGACCTTTAAACACACAAAATAAATAAAAATGTGAGAATACCCTCTCTTTTCCTCCCATTCTTCCTTCCAGTTATTCCACCTTTTCCTCCATCTTCAGACCTTTGCATTTGCACCTGCAGTTCTGTTCCCTCTGCTCTAGGCTTTGCCCTTCCCTCTGCTGGCTCCTTCTCATGTTTTATATCACAGCTTAAATGTCAGTTCCTAGAAAAGGTCTCTATTTACAACACTTATTTACTTCATTCCTTACACTTCACAGCAGTCCTTGAGAGTAGGAATCCTTAGCCTATTTTGTTCACTAATATATCCCTTAACAACATAAGAAATAGTGTGTTGAATACATATAAACAAATCAATAAACAAATACGTCTCTTCAAGTGTTTATCACCTATACTAGATACAAGCTTCTGAAGAGCAGGGGGAATGTCTGTTTTGGTCACTATTTTATAACCAGTGCCTAGATCAGTGCCCACATCAACAAAAGATTGTCAAGAAATTTTTGTTTTAAATGGTAGTGAATGACTTAACCAATCATTTTAATGACTTAATCAATCAGTCTATTTTAGGTAAAAAGCAAACCAAGAGCAATAATAGTAACAAAAGCCTCTGATCCTACCGTAGTTAGGCTGCCCATGGGTATAGGAAGGAAAAGTAAAAATTTGATGAGCCAATCTAAAAAAATGTAGCTTCAAGTTTAAATACATGCAAATATCTGCTTGATTTGAATTTATTATGGAAAAATTCTGTAAACATCATTTATTAAACCAGATATAATAATTTTAAACATATTCCCTCTCCCTCATAGAATGATGACTAATAATCTATTACTATTCCTTATGAATCTGTCATTACTCTTAAGTTACATTGTAAGTGTTGTTAGTTGGGTTTACTCTGTTTATACCAAGCCTTAAATTTTCTACCACATGAGAGACCTATTTTCGTTCTGTATAGATTTATCAATCTAAAATGATTACCAATATTGGCCACCAGATGGCAGTATATGGAAAAACTTTCCATTTGAGAAAGAATTCTTTCTTCGGCCACTTGATGGCATCTCTCCATTGTTTTCAAGAACTCTTGACCCACTCATCTAGGTTCCTTTTGTGTTCTCTGCCTGCATTGCTTTTGTTCTGCAGCTCTTTCCTACCACTTGGATTCCCACCTGCAATACCAGTCATGTGTGAGGTTCCCTAAAGAGAAGGTCTTTAGGACATTCCTTTGAAGGGTATTCATTGTGAAAATTTTCCATTCTAATTGTTTAAACTTTACGTCAAAGGAGAAATTTTTCTTCTATTTGAAAGGCATTAGAAAGCTGCATAGGATTCTTTAAATTTTATGAGAAAATCACACATGTAATTTTAATGGATAAAAATACATGTGTGATGTTCTTGTTTAAAGGCTTTATGATTAACTTGCACAGAAGCATCATGTTGAATTATAATATTATAATTCCATATAGGGAGTTTTAAACTCTACCCTTCATAGAAAAATACAGAATATTTACATCTCTTTGCTTATTAAAAACTCCTGACTTTTTTTAATATTTAGGATAAAATGTACAACCACATCAGGATTCCAACATAAATTACACTTTGGTTTTAAAATATTTACAGGCAAGTGAGCCTTTTAAAATGTGTGTGTGTATGTATGTGTGTGTGTGTGTGTGTGTATTTTTTTTAAGGGCTGGTAATTTTTCTTCTGAGAATATTTCCTCATTCACATAATTAACCTAATAAAAATTTTGGTTGACATTTTATAAAATGAAGCTTTGAAGGATCATACTTTCAGGGGTCACTCTTTCAGAGCCTTTTAAAGATGCTCCAGGTAAGTTTAGTTATTAACCACCAGTTTGCAAATGAAATGACCAAGTTTTGCAAATGTTATTTTTAAGTCAGAGAGTATACTCTACATGAAACATTGTTTTCATTGCCTACTGTCTAAAAGCGAATCATAAAAATCTTAAAGCTCATTAGAGATGATCTGCTTTAAAATCTGTTTTCATATTCTTCCTTCATGAATATTTTTATCAGTGTATCTTCCAATGGCTTTTCTTTGTACTTTGTCCTATAAGGCTCTCTTCTTTTTCACAAGTCACAGAACTTAAATTAATGATCTTGAAGGCTCTTCCAAAATGTTAGTGTTCAGGGAAGTTGACAACCATAGGGAGCTATGTCAGTGTATAACAATAATTAGACATAGCACAGATTAGGGCTCTGTTAAAAGTAGGATGGCTGGGGGCAGGGTATAGCTCAGTGGTAGAGTATGTGCTTAGCCTGCATGAGGTCCTGGGTTCAATCCCCAGTACCTTTGGTTAAAAAAAGGATATATATTTATTATTTCTTCTATGTAATATATTATGAATATAACTGGGACATTTAAATGACCACTTTATCTCACATTGATTCTGTAAAAATGAGAATACAATTTTTTTTCTTTCAAAAAATGCCATGGCTGATTGGGAAAATCAATCAGAAAATGAGAGAAATTGGTAATTAGCTGAGAATAGGAGCTTTCTTTCTGCTATGCACCACCCCTACCCCACCTTAAATCAGGTAAGGTGGTATTTGCTCCAAGTAACAACAAACAAAAACTCATTTAAAATAAAATAAAAGAAAAATGTGTTATCTCACTTAAAAAAGAAGACCAAGGTGTGATGTTGCCAGGATTGGTTAGTGTGGAACTTGACAGATATCCTTTCTGTCTTTCCCTTCTACCATCCCCAGCCTCTTGGCTTTGTCTTCTGAATTCTCCCTTGTGGTTGCTAGATGACTGCCTACTTCCAGAAGTCCCATTCAAACACCAGAAAGTCCAGAGAAAAAAGGTGACATCTAACCATACCCAGAGGCCCTGCAGTCAACTCCCTCAGCCTCTGGCCAGAATCAGTTGTAGACTCCTTTCTAAACCAGTCCAGGGCAAGGCAATTTGATTTCCATGATTGCTCAGACTATTCAGTTTACCGCTGAGTCACATAGTGGGGGGAGAATTTTCCAATGGAAAACCACCAAGAAGGGTGAATGGGCGTAGGGTAGGCAACCAATAATTTCTGATGCCCTACCTTTCTCTCAGTTGTTGAAGATGAGGGAGAGCTCGAATAAATTCAGTAATGAGGTAAGATGGAGAACTTGTTTAAAATCTCACTAGGTTTAATGTTCTTGGATTGTGGACCATTTGGAAATGACGACACATGAGCCTTTGAGATTGTGCTGTCAACTAGGAAAAGCTGGTCTCCTTTTTGTTCTCTCAGATATTTCATTGTTACACCTACTTTAAAACCTTCAGTATAGCTAGTAAAATAGAGTACTTGTTGTAAAATGAAGACTTGGGGTTCGGGGGCTCCTTGTTTTAAACCCTAGTTCATAAGTATTGGATGGGTAATTCTAGACCATCAGTAATGACCAGGCAGGAGGAGGAAATCTATTCTGTATTCCCTTAGCCCGTTTCCCACAGCAACTCTTCCCTTATGCTGGCCTGATTACCTCATATCCCTGAGAAAATAAAGGTCCACTCATAGGAGTCCCACCAGCTGAGTCTCTCCTCCTTCCCTCCCATTTTGGAGTATGGAATACTTCTCCTCCCTTCCAATTTCCTCCTTTTTCACCCAGTCCTTCTTCAAGTCACCTAGGCTAGACACTGAACTTACCCTTGACCCCCATATGCAATGAGTGCCAATTTCCATTGCTTCTTCCTCCCAGGTCTTACTCTTATTTCTTCCTGAGGCCCCTGTTGTTCCTTGCTGAAATAATTTTAGGTTCTTGGAGCTCAGTAGACTATGTTCCTTGAATTGTCTGGCATTTGAAATAGAGTTTCTATTTTGCAATTTTTAAAATCTTTATTAACTATTCTGAGAGGTAACCTTTTGGTGATCTATATTTGCTTTGCAGTACATTAGAATTACGGGGTTCACATAAAACCTGAAGAGGCTAAAACGGTAGTAACTAACTACCAAGTACAGAAAGAGCACTAATTAAAGTGTCTTACAACTAAATCCGCCCGATATGAGGGTAGATAAATTAGAATTGTGAGAATTTACAGAGGCCAATTTTGAGATGACAAAATAAATCCCATTATTATTAACACCCTAAAAGTAGGTTGATAATATTGTAGGCGAATGTCAGTTAATTTTGTGAAACCAGTTATTTGTATAAATGGTTATTAAATAGTGCCAATTCAATTCTGGGTGCTTTTTGTTAAAGCCATTGTTTACTTTTCATTTCTTTTTGTTTTTTCTTTGAGTTTAAAAATCTCAATCTATTTTATATTATGGCCA
This sequence comes from Camelus bactrianus, assembly GCF_048773025.1. Lineage (NCBI taxonomy): Eukaryota > Metazoa > Chordata > Mammalia > Artiodactyla > Camelidae > Camelus > Camelus bactrianus. Next base: position 36,492,773 of record NC_133542.1, on the reverse strand, counting down.
AGACTAAAGGGCTCGGTGAAAAATCTCATTTTCCAGAACCATGTGCTGAAAAGTGTAAACAGAGAGCAACTTAAGTGATTTTATTTAGTTTGTCTACAATACTCTGTTGACTGTCCTGCTCTAGTTTTGTTTGATTTCATCCATTCACAAATCCAAAAGGTGATCAGTTTTGTTTGCAGACTTGACAAACACGCCTTTTTTTCTATTTGTTTTCTAAAATACAAATACTTTGAAAAATTTTTAAAAAATCATTTAAAAATCTGTATACCCTGGAGAAGAACATAAAACCTTTCTGTATAACTATTATAGTCTTAGAGCTTTTATTGAATTACCATTGCAAGTATCAGTGGCTCAAATAAAGGGTGCATTAGGCAACCAAACAAGGATCCAAATTATCCAGCAATCCATTTCCCAAGCCCTCATTCAAGTCCCATAATTTTAAAAGTTTCAAAACTATTTAAAACCCCAACCGTACTCTAATCCCTTCTTTCTCAACTGATGATCTTGGGTTCTGCTTCACTGAGGAAATACAAGCCATTCTTTATTAACTTCATCTGTTACCATTTCTTCTTTTCTATAAATCTCTTTCCTGTTCTCTCCCTTTCTGGGGCAGACGAGCCCTCCTCTTTTCCAGTATAAACTCCAGACCCCATGTATTTGATAACATTAATTCCTGTCTCCTGAGCCTTTAGCCCCTATCCTTTTAGTTACCCAGGCTGAACACTTTCAAACCATTGTCAGCCCCTTCTGGGAACCCATTACCGGGTGATTACTCACTCCAGTTTCTTCAGCTTCTCCATAATTCTTCTAGCTAGTTGTCTGCATTTCCACCACGACTGCCCTGTTCAAAGCCTACCTCACCTGCACATCCTTGGCACTACTGAATCATTCTTCTTAGAAACTCCTTCAGCTATGTTCTTAAAGCAATTAAAATTATGTTACTCCTTGCCTCAAAAAAATTCGTCAATGCCTCCTTGTGGTCTAAAGATAAAATTCAGGTATTGTCACATTTCATTCATATGGCTTCCTTAGTCTGACACCAAACTATCTTTCCCAGACTCCTCTCCGAGTATATTCTTCATTCTACCCATCTTGAACTTGCCATTGATGTACCAAGCACTGTGATCTTCCTGCCTCAGCTCATGGTCTTCGGTCAGTCTGTATCCCCCCCACCAGCCTGAATTAGTAAGGTCCTACTTAACATCTAGATCCACTTCAAATGCCATCTGGATTTTAATAAACTTACGATCCTTCAGTGAGAATTAACCTAATGTTAACATTCCCTATATTCTTAAACTAAGCTTTTTATAGTGCTATCAAATCACTTCATTTATCCTGCTTTTTGTTGTATCCAGTGGTCCATTTGCATTTTTTCCATGAATGACACGTCTTTTGAAGATGGTGACTGTATCTCATTTATCTTGGTAGCCATTCTCACTTCCCTGCTTCAAGAACTTAGCAGAGTGTTTTGCAAAAAGCAGGGACTCAGTAATATTTGCTGGAAGGAAATTACCTGTTATTCAAATAGTCTGGCTTACATTTTGGTGTGATCTTTATAAGTTCATGGCATTTACAATGAAAAGTAAAGCACAGTGCTCAACTTTCTAGTGTTCAGTGCCCTGATTTGCCTCAGATGATTTTTGATGTGTCTAAATATTGATCCTCTTAGCATTCAAGGCAGCATGACAGGGCTTGGGGTGCCTTGAATGGTGTACCCCAATATCCATTTCAAATATGACCATTTTCGATGTTTACTGTGATGTGAAAAGGTTGTAAGAGTGGTTAAAAGCATGAGTATTAGAATCAGAATGCTTGAATTAGAAATCAGACTGCCACTCACTCTTTTAAAGCTCAGACTTTTGAGTCTAAGTTTTATTTTTAGACTGAAGTGAAAGGGTACCCTGCTTTAGAAGATCTGCTCCGGCCTTCCTGTGGCCACACCTTCCTTCACAAGAACAGAGTTCATGTCACTCAGGGGATATGCTTTCCTGGAGCCTGTATCTCCACTTTCAGATCATGCTTGTGGATTCCTGGGGCCTTTTGTGCAGATGACCTTGTACCCACTTCTAGGTCCTGCACAGGCCTCTCTCCTCCCCTGTTTTCACATGGCTAGACCACAGCAACAAAGTGTCCTCCAGGTACAGCTGTTTGATGGGGGCGGGGACTGAGCCCACAGGAGCTGGGTTGTCCACAGACTGTGTACACAATGTCCCTCGCAGTGTGGGACATAGCCTAGTGTGGGAGATAAGGGAAGTAGGCTGGCGAGTGGGGGTCCAGAGGGACCTTTTCCCATGTCTCTGTGTCCCTGTGTGGAATCTGAGGAACTCAAGAATTCAAGCCTGATCTTACCTGTTTTTATGATGGTATATCGCCAAGATAAGAGTAGAAAACATATTTTGTGTGCCAGTGTATTCACTGGGTCTATAACTTTTGAGTATTTGGACTCAGAGCATCTGAGTCTCCATTTGTCTTCCTCCCTAAGCCTTGCATATGTGGTAGGCTATAAAACGAGATAATTAATACTTCTTTCCTTTACAGGCTGACACTGTAAGTTAATTATGATAATGTAATCACAACACATCAGTTCTTAGTGGGTGATCAGTAAATATAAGCTCCCATTAATAATAATTTATTCCTCCATTCATTTGTTCAGATATTTTTTATTGGGTACTTACGATGATTCAAGCATGAGTTCATGTGAAAACAGACAGGATTACTGCCCTCATGAAGTTTACATCTTAGTCAGAAAGACAGTAAAGACTTGAACAGAAAAATTGCAAGTTATGCCAAAGGCAGTAAAAAGATGAAATGATACGCTGGAGAGTGATAGGACAGCCCTGTGCATTCAGGAAAGCACTCCATCCTAGGGTCGAACAATGGAGGTGACAGTGGCTGGAAGGAACCTCCACACGAAGGCTGGATCATGAGGATTCCAGATGGTGGGAACAGCAGGTGCAAAGGTTCTGGGACCCAAATGAGTTCAGTGAGATTGAGGGCATTGGGGGACAGTGGACAGTAGGCAATGCCTTCCTCTCTACCCCAGCTACACTAGTTTGGTATGAAATCAGTAATCAGGGACAAGGTTATGTTTAACAGGATAAGCAGCTTGCATTTTACTTTGAGCAAATGGGCGATCCCTGGAGGACTTTAAGCAGAGGTGTGATAGGATCTTATTCCCACTTTTGAAAGCTCAATCTGGTTGCAATCTAGAGAATGGATGATAAAAGTGATGAAGGCAACGATGGGTAATAAAAGTGCAAGAGGAGAACTAGTAAAATTAGTGAGGAGGCTATTACAGAAGGCCCAGGAAAGGTGTAGTTGTGGTAGTAATAGTAATGGTCATAGTAATAGAAGTAGTATTCATAATAATTGTAAAAATAACATCAATATTAGTATCAGTAATGACAACAATAATAATAGCAATAATAATAATGTAGAATTATCTTTCTTTGTCAGGTTCTGGATTAAATACTGTAGAAATAAATTTTTAGATAATGAACTTAAATTGAATCTTTTTTTTATTGAAGTATAGTTGATTTACAATGTTATATTATTTTCAGGTGTGCAGCATAGTGATTCAGTGTTTTTACAGTTTATACTCCATTAAAAGTTATTACAAGATAATGTCTATAATTCCCTGTACTCTACAACATATCCTTGTTGCTATCTATTTTATATGTAGTAGCTTGTATCTCTTGATCCCATTCCCCTAAAGTGCCCCTCCCACCTTCCTCTCCCCACTGGTAACCACTAGTTTTTTCCCTCTATCTCTGAGTCTGTTTCTGTTTTGCTGTATACATTCATTTGTATTATTTTTTAGATTCCACATATACGTGATATTATACAGTATTTGTATTTTTCTGACTTGTTTCACTAAGCATAATATTCTCTAGGTCTATCCACATTGCTGCAAATGGCAGAATTTTTTTTAATGGCTCAGTAATATCCATATATATATATATGGATATATATATACACATACACACACACACATACACACATACACACATACACCCGCACCACATCCTCTTTTTCTATTCGGCTGTTGATGGACCCTTGGATTGCTTCCATATCTTTGGCTATTGTAAGTAGTACTTCTGTAAACATTGGGTGCATATCTTTTTAAATTAGTGTATTCCTTTGTTCTAGATACACACCCAAGAGTGGAATTGCCTCAAAGTCTAATAAATTCCTTCATTGACATGTTGTTCTGTTAACAAAAGTCAAGCTTAAATGAACAGGTCATTTTCTCTATTTAACCTAGTAAGGACCTAGGCATTTCAGAGCAGGGCCATTTGGTTATAGAGGGTGTTTGGCTTCGGGGAGTCAGACATTTCCTCTGTTAACTGATCATTTCACAGAATCGGGCTTTTAGAGCTGAAAATCAGCCTGTGGATGCTGCTGTCATTTGCCAGTGAAGACACTGCCTCTGAGGATTCAGTGACCTTAGTTTCTTTGTGGCTGCAAGTCTGCCTCAGAGCCTCACACTGTGCACAGCACTGTACCTTGTGCTGCTGAAGGACAATGGGCAACTTCTGCCTAAAATATTGCTCTCCACATCTGTCTGCCACAAAAAACTATTTAAAGCTGTTGAGAGGCAGTGATTTCCCAAGTTGACACATATGCAAATGTGAGAGATGTTTTTGTCTCCAAGTCTCCTTCCAAAAGCAACATATATCTGAGCCATTCTCATTTGGTGTGCTCACTGGCGAAATGAGCACTGCTGATGAAATGAACGTCCTGGATAAAGTCACGTGAGATGGATTTTTGCCTAAGAATATTTGAAATCAACACTAATTTGCACAAAGTCCATCTCTTATACCTTTAATTTTAAAGAATCTGCATATATAACTATTTATTTATTCTTACAATTTGTTTTTTTGCAACTTGAGTTTAGATTTCATAGCATATCAAATTAGTAAGCTTATGAAGCGTCATGCATCACATAATAGAATTCCAGTGTATTTTGTGAAGCCTTTTTACATGAATCCAGATTTCAAGCCAAAATTATTTTTGAAGTGTTGAACCAATGGAATATCTGGTTAGATACGGATAAGAAAAGGCCACCAGAACGATAGTGAAAAGAGCTATGAGGGCACAGCAGGAAAAGCTCTGGCAGCTTTGCCATCGTTACCACTGAAGAAGATTTTAAATGTAAAGGTGTGACACGAGAGCTGGTGAGTGGGTGACTGCCTGAGGTTCAAGGTCTGTTTGAAGGACTGTGCATGTAGGTGAAGGAATGTATTCTATTAACTTTAAATCTTACAAAGAGGTAATCATTTTGGGAAATTTTCCTCAATTTGCATTCCTCTTGGAGGTCAAGTCACTCAGCATTTTAAAAGCTTGTTATGCCTTTGGAAGGAAAAGACATAGTTTAATAAGGACACAATGTTCATAAGAGTTCTGATGATCAACTAATAATATAAAGCACAATCTACATTGTAGGACATTGTCAATGCAGGAAATTTGGTATCCTTCTAGGAGCCAAAAACGTTCAATTAAAATTTTATTCTTGTGTGACCTAGATACCACTCGATGAATTCCTTGTAGCAGACCTAATCCCACAATAGGGAGACTACAGACTTCTGTTTTTATTATTTTTTTCTCAAAAATATTGGTATTCTTCTTACCCTCCGTCCCTCTGGTGTCCTCTCTTTCTCTCTTTTTTCTTTCCTCTTCTCCATCTCCAAACCTACCTTTAACACTAAAAATGTTTTTGTGAAAGTATTAAACTCAAGAAACTGTTTTTTTCCTATTTCTTTCTGGGTTCCAAACATGAAAAAATACACCAGCTGTTATTGTTGTTGTTTAATTCTGGGTGTTTAATGTAAGTATTTAAAGTTACATCAACACTTTCAGAAATTAATTGTGTTAGAGTAAATATAGACTTAGATAAAAGATGTTAAACTAATGGGTAAAGCCAGATGGTAATAATAATGTATCGCACTGGCTAAGAGTCATGGTTAGATTTATAATGCATTTATTCTTTCACTCATTTAAGATAACACTTGTTTGTTACTTATTCTGGTAAATGGGATGCCAGAGATAAAAAATAAAATGAATATGACATAATTCCCACCCTTCAGAAACTTGTAATCTGGCCAATCTCTTTTCCCCTGATGGTCATTTTGAAGGTGATAACAATAACTTAACATTTCCCTAAAAAAAAAGCCAAGTAATTATTCAGTGTCTATGTAGAAAATTATTTTTTGATTTACAAAATGAATTTCTAATAAAGAATCTGAAACAATTGGTACATGTAAACTCATCCAGTTCCAGTGGGAAAGAAACTTTACCTTTATGTAATAAATTTCAACATGCACTAAATTATTCCTCTAAGCTATATTTAGATGCTATAAAGTTCTCTTCAGTTAATCCTTAACAAAAGAATGAAACCTTTCAAGCGAATAAATTCTTATGTAGCAAATGTTGTGAATAAATTCCAAGGCTGCCTTAATTAATCCCATTTTCTAAATACAATGAAATCCCTCTTTTAATGAAGATCTAAATAGGCAAAGCAGTCTTTGAAAAACTGCAATTCATGTGGCTGTATTGTGGTGATATAATAGTTTCAATGCATAACTTTTATATTTGGTATACTTCAGGACTTGGAGCCAACAAATTGCATAAAAATATTTTTCTTCATCCCTATTTAACTAAAAAGAAAAAAAACAGGCCACCAATGACTTTCATTCTAAGAAATGCATGGTATATTACCATTCTAAAGGAATGAGTAAGTGTATTATACTTCCTGTTGAATTCTATTCTGAGTTTATATCAAAGGAAACATGCAAATACTTCCTGTAACTAATATAATCCTTTTGACTCATGACTTTTGGGTATGTAGAAAGGTGATTTTATTTTAAATATATGCTATTTTTTAGTGAGGTTTATTTTCTTCAAAATACTTATTTGATGATTTTTGAATGATAAATTCATGGACCAATATGGTTGTATGTTTTCCTATAGAGCATTGAACTCTAGTGAATGTAATGTAATATTTCAGTAACTTAGAAGTTCCCTGAAGATACTGGAATTGCAAGAGCTCTGCGTTTTGAAGTGTTCATCTGTGAGAAACTTTTCAAAACATGGCAATGATTGTGGTAGAAAACCTATTCTGCTAATCTGATGTGAGAAATGCTGTCAATAAACACATATTAATATGGCTAAATTTTATTGCATGAAATGTTAAAAATTCCACATTAGATTTATAGCACTGGATTTTAAAAATTCTGTCATTTTTTTCCTTCTTCAAAGGAAGGAGGTAGGGAAGGCCATCTCAAGAAGAGAGGTGCATTTGACCCAACACAATCGTATGTACTTTTGGAGTATTCTAGTCTGAGATAGTTTGTACCACACTGTATTTTGATGACCACTGTGCAGTTGGTAAAGGGTCATACCAAAGAGAATTTAAATATCTCTTAGAACAATGGTTTTCAAAAGTGTTCTCCAAAAGTAACATTATTATTCTTGAAGTATGCTAGGGAGAAAGATATCCCAAATACCTTTCCACGAGGAAGAGAAGATGATTGTTTGTTTGATGTCATTTAAGTAGCACCAAAACGAAGCCTAAGTTTTCTTGACAACCTTCACATAATCTCACTGCTTAAAGTTCTGCCGATTAGAGATACATTGAGTTTATGAGTAAATGACCCTAGAAGAATAAAAATGTATAATGCCAAATTTTATATTCATGTTACTGTCTTTTAAACATAACTCCAGAAAGAGGGCTTTCTTACACAGTCAGTGGATACTGGAGCAATGGGAACTTAAGAACTGAGACCCAAGAGATAAAGTAGCAAGATAGTCAGAATAACTGAGGACAGAGTAAATGAGGACACTGGAGCCTGGTTTCACTTTGAATGGTTTCCTGTGGTTGAGCTGATAACTTAATTTACATCATTGTGTAATACTTGGATCGGGAGAGAGAGTTATCTTTCACCTGAGTTAGGGAATGATACACAGAGAAGGAAGCCAGACTTCCTGAAATATATGGCATCGTCTCTGGCAGACATTGAGATGGAATAAAAGTGGATTTACTGAGGAGCAAATGGTCATCTTAATAATGTAAAGCTACTACTGCCTTTATTCTTCATAGAAATGCATTATGGAAATGCAAAAAAGGTGTAATTTTGAAAAGCATGTTGAATTTCTGCTAATCCTTCACTGTAATGAGCCATTAGAAATTTAATAGGTATAACCTACATGCCCAAAGGGGACTATGAGGGTTAAAAACCTGTCAATCACTTTTTGGTAGTCTTCTAATCTTTTGCTTGGGAGATTCATGTTTATATTGAAAATGGCATCAAAACTTAAAGAAAGAATTAAATCCTATCAGAAATGCCAAAATACTTTATACTGGAGTTCATCTTCCAGACCACTTAATGAGCAAAAGCATAAAATTTGGGTTTTCTATTGCTATCCACACCTTGTATCCCAGCCACTTTGTAAGAAATTGAAGCAGGTTTCTGAAGCAATGTGCCTAGATAAAGAAAGACTACTTAAAATCCCAAGAGGGAGATATTTCAAAAGGATATGATCTAGACAAATGTTGACATCATATTGCACATGCTCTAGAACTATGTTCATACTGTCATCACCTCATTCAGACAGAAGCAAAGATTATTTGATTCAAGAGTATACTAAGAATACTTCAGATAGGTCAAGGTCATGAATTAGGAAGTGTCAAAATGATACAGTCTAATTGCACCTATTTTTGGTATAGTTCAGAATTAAACTATTTCAACATTTAACAACTTTTATATATGGGGTTTTTTTGTTTGTTTGTTTTGTTTTTGCTCAGAATGTACTAAAAGAAGTTTTACACAAACTTGCTGTAGTGGGAAACACACTGGCATATTGTGAACCACTATTGAGCATTCTAGTTAGACAATTGCTGTAAGACGTATTATCCTGCCTGTGTCCTGAGGGGACTTAATTCATGTTTGTGACTAGTGTGTCTTATATATGAAGAGTTCAACTTATGAGTTACCACAGCTAATTGAATGCCACCTGCCTTTGTTATAACAGAATTAGCGGAGTGCGGCTTACTGTCTTCTAGTTTGAACAGTTGGTAGAGTTGTGTGCTGTATGACCTCTTATGACCTGAAGCGTGATGAATTAATTCATCCCTAGAAGATTCCGGAGGTTTGGGAACAGCAATTGAGGAGGAATGAATAGTAAAGTCCCTTTCTTCTGATTCTTATTAAGTGAAATAAGATTATTTACTTATGTACCACTGCTTTTCCTAAAGTTTCTTAGTTATTTCTTTTTACTTACATCTGCAAATCTGGAGAAAAGATAGGGTAAGAAGAAGAAAAAAAGTAAATGATAGGACTTACGAATCAAAAGAAACAATTCAAATTGAATAATCTCTCCTTGATTTATAGATAAGGAAACTAATGTTTGGATAAGCTAAATATCTTACCACAATCCATACATAGTTATGGATTTAATACTGGGAATCAGATGCTGTTACTCCAGCCAGGAGACACATAATATGTAACAAATTTGAGAATTTGAAAATTTGAGACACAGATAATTTCTGTGTCTCTGGAGGTGTTTTTTGTTGTTTATGCCTATTAACTTATTATATAACATCTGTAAACCGTAGAGAGTTGATGAGCTATTTAAACTTTTGTCACACCCCGATAGGTAAGAATTATTTTAGAGTCCCACAACTTGATTTTCAGGAAAGAAATCAATAAGCAACAAAAAGGAAGTGATGAAGCATTTTGTAAGCTTGATCTTTGGTGTATATAATATCTTGTTAGAGTAAAGAATTATTTTCTGCATTTATGGTTGAGTTTCCAATAATGTACAAAGCACTGTGCATCAACAGATAGTCCTTTGCAAATGTAGGAACATGAGTTTTTGGATTTTGTGACTTTCTAGGAAACATATCCAGATTGATAACTGCTTGTGTATTTGACTATTCAACATGTGTATGTAATATCTAAATCTCAGTCTCTTGTCTAAGGAAAACAAACATTTACTGGCAATTTCCAGTGCGATTAAGCAATTTACTGAAATTATATAAAAGCAAAAAAAAAAAAAAAGGTATCCTCTTAGTTTATCAGAAATGCTGGAAGATAAAGATCGTAAAGTATAAATACCACCATTTCTCTGGTCCATCTATCAGTCGGGCTGCCTAAACTAACCTAATTGATACAGTCATTTGTTCATTTATTCAGCAAATAAATGCATTTCTTATCTATACTATCTGCTATGTACTAAGCACTGGAGTGACTTAGTAAACAAGATAAAGAACTCCATTATCTTGGATCTCATTGTCTAATGTGGGAAGTAGACAATGAAGAATTATAATATAATTTCAAGTAGTGATCAGTTCTGTAACGAATCAGAGTGAAAGTTTGGAGGGCAACTGGGGAGGATAGATCATTGACTCTGGAAAAAGCCAGCTGCAATGTTATAAAGACACATAAACAGCCTGTAGAGAGGTTTGCAGGGAAAGGGACTGAAGCCTCCTGCAAACAGCCAGGCATGTGAGTGAGGAACCTTAGAAGCAGGCACTGTAGCTCTGGCCAGCATCTTGACGGCAACCTCATGAGAAATCTTGAGCCAGAATCACCCAGCCAACCTCCCCAGTTCCTGACCCGTAGAAATCATTAAATAAGAAAGGGGTATTGTTCTTGCAAGCCACTAAGTCTGAGGGTAATTTATGACATAGCAAGAGATATGTCATATAATAATTAACGAGAAAGGGACTCAGCAAGATAGCTACATTCCTGCTTCTGAATTTGAAAGTTGGGTCACTGGGATTTCATTCCGTCTGAATTAAAAGAAGAAATTTATGAGATTCACTGCAAAGGAAATCCCAAGCCTAGAATGACATTTAAAAGTCCTAACTGAATATTTGGAAAAGTTGGGCTTCTCTAACTCTGGAAAACCTTCTAATTTCTAATAATAACACCTACAGTTTATTACTTGTAATTTAAAGCTGATGTTCTTATGTGTTTACTTTGGAGATGGCAATTATGTGTGCAATTTCCTGGAATTTTCATAGTGCTTTTCCAAAATTATCAAAGCTGTTCCCCCCATTGGCTGATGTATAAGATGATGTTTCTGTTTTTATGGCATAATTGATGCCTTTGCAAAGAAAAATAAGACTCTGTCCCATCTCAACATGCTTTTTAATTTTGCATATACCACTAATACCAAGAAATGAGCAAATGAACATATTTGCATATAAATAAAGGAAATATATGTTGACTGAACTGTAAGTATTTGGTATTGAAACTCTATCTTAATTATCAAACTAATTTGTAGACAAATGAGATCTCTGTTGGCTGTTAAGTGATTGCAGCTTTTACAAAATGAAAATGAGGCGTGGAGTTTGATAAAGTTAATATGGATTTATAATTCTTTTAAATTTTAAAATAAGGAAATAACATTGATTTGACTTGAAAGGATATTCTCTCTTACCTAGGTTTAGTAGGTTTGTTGATTCGGTTGTGCTATGCTCTTTTAGGAAAGGATGATGTGTATTGTTGGACAGTAAAGCAGGACAAGGAAATGAAGACCCTGGCTTGCCTTTTTTTTTTTTTTTTCTTGCCACACATGACACAAATGTAAGCCTAGAAGGGGTCTGGGCCTGGGGGCGGAACACTACTGAATGGAGGCTGAGGACAGACAGCTGATACAGTCTGCTCATGGAGGGAAGGACTCCACATTCTCACAACCCAGTGATGTGATAATGGGGGCTAAAGAGTTTGCATATCAAAGCACAGGGGCAAAGACATCACAATATAGAGAGAAGAGACACAAACTTGAGTGTGAGCCAGGAAGAGAATATGGCACAAGTTAAGAATAGGTACCTTGACGCTGACTCTAGTGTATAAATGCATTAGAATATGCATCAGGGAGTAGACAGGTGACGAAAATGATCAGACAGTATTCTAATGGTGAATATATGGGAAGCAGGATGGTAGGACATTGATAGCATGCACAATGGAGTCATACCAACTGCAGTTTTTCCTCTGGTTCCACTCTTTACTCATCAGTAGTGTAATCTTTGCAGGTCGTTATAATAGTGCAACAGAAGACCTAGCACAGGCCTGACTACTGGGTAAGAGGCACCAACAATGCTGGTTCCAGTCTAGTTTTAGATTGGAAGCTTAGATTGCCATGTTTGCTGTATCCTTTTCATTCTTAGAATCCACCCCCTTTGGTATCAACATTTGCTTGAAATCCTGGTCTCTAAGGCTAGCTTTTATTTTTAATTTGGAAAAGATGATAACTTATAGCTAACAGACATCTTTTAAGTCTCCAGAGGAACATAGTGCCTTTGAAGTACTTAGAGTTCATATCCTTGAAAGGACTAATACAAATGTGACATTTAAATAATACCTGATTTTTAAATCTATCATTCAAATGTAATTGTGTGTTTATGTAACGTGTGTGTCTCAGTTTCCTCTTGCTGCTGTATGACCACCAACTTAATGGCTTAACAAAGCACACATTCATTCTCTTGCAGTTCTGGAGGCCAAAATCCTAAAATAAGTTGGCAGGTCACGTTCCTTCCAGAAGCTCTAGAGGAGAATCTGCTTCCTTGCCTTCTTGTTCTAGCAACTGCTTCTATTTCTTGTCTCACCAATCTACCCTCCACCTTCAGACCTAGATGATAGTGTCTTCCCATCTCGCTGTCTGCCTCCCTGCAGCTCTCTCTCTGTCTCTGCCTCTCTGTCTCTGCTTGTATCATGCTATCTCCTTCTCTGACTCTGACTCTTCTGCTTCCTCTAATAAGAACCCTTGTGATTACATTGGGTCTCCAGATCCTTAACTTCATTACATCTGCGAAGTTGTTTGTTTTGGGGTTTTTTTTGCATATAGAGAAACGCATTTACAGGTTCTTGGGAAAAGGACATGGGTGTCTTTGCCACTATTCAGCCCACTACAACCTACTAACTGAAAGCAGTCAGGCAAAAGGAATTCTCTTATTCAGCCCTTTTTGGTCTGTTCAGGCCTATCAATTTAAATATTGATCTCATCCAGAAATATACTCACAGATACACCGAGCATAATGTTTGACCAAATGTTTGGGTGCCCAGTCAAGTTGACACATAACCATCACAATTATGAATATAGTTCATATCACAGTATAGTTCAACTTAACATCACAACACATGGATGTACGCTTTACTGTCCTGATTAAAAAGCCTCCACACTGGACATGTCAAGTAGCTGCCATATTCCCTACAAGAATACTACTTTATTCCTTGTGTCACTATTGGGGAAATTTACTAGATGACACTGGTTAAATTGTTCTCTGAAACCTAGTAAAACAGGAAAGTAATAAAAAAAAATTTCCCCTCTGTTTTGCAACAAATAGTTTCCTATGTTAGGAACAGTTCGAGATTTGCCTCTCAAATGTGGAAGGAAGACAACCCAGAAGCCCAAACAGAAACATGTGCTTTAGAGACACAAGGCTTGAAAAGTGGCAGGACTGCATTTGCAACCCCTCAAATCTTGACTGTGCCTTTAGGTTGTCTTCAGTCTGTGTCCAGTCTGGAATCTCACTGCCTGAAAGATCTGCAGATCAGAGCCTTAATTTACTCAGAGTAAGAGCATGAGCAATCTGGACCAAGTCTACTTTGTGAGTGCAAAATCTGGGGCAGATATTGGCCGAGTTGGCCTATAATCACCTTTGTATTACTTTACTTTGTTGAAATCACCTGTCTTAATTATTGGAAAGAATAAATATGGGTGACTTATGGTCAGGACTCCCCACTACCCCTCCCAAAACAACCAACCAAAATAATAAAGGGTCATTTATTAACAAAAGAAGTGCTATTTGTCAATGGAACTTTATTTCTTAGACTTTCAGACCCTGATCCTTATTAAACTTCAAGCATCCTAGGGAGATCAAAACTATTACTAGTCACAGAAAACAGGTTTATTATTGTATTTTAAGTCACTTAGCAGACAATTATTTATCCACTGTCCACTCACCGACAATATACTGCTTAGTTTCAACTTCAACTAATATATTTCAAGCACAAGCTAAGGGCCAAGCACCATGATAGGTACCATAATCACATAAGAAGATGAATTTAATATAGTTTTTTCCTTTCAAAAGCTAATGATCCTTCAAGGATATATAACAAATGTAAGAATTATTTCAAATCTAAGTGGTAGGGAAAGTGACATTTAATTTTATTAAACTTCAAGCAACTGTGTGTACACACTCACTTATTGTAGCTCTGGGCAGATTCTTCTTCTGGGCTATCATTTCCCTTCATCTTTCTCCCTCAGGCATGTTCTAATTTTCTTGCCTTTTATCTTACTGGGTTTTAATTCCCTCATTTGTCTCACAGAGGCTCCAGAGTTACCCACTGCTTGACAGGGTTCCTGGAGGTAATCTGCCTACATTGAGATCAGTGACTTGGCCAAAGCCTGATCACACAGCCACTTCTGTCCTCATGATGCCACTGCCACATGTGGACCTTTGGAATGGAACCGTGTAATACGGCAGCCACCAGTGACATGTGGCTACTGAGAACTGGAAATATGGCTAGTCCCGGAAAGTAAAATCTCTCACTAATAGTGTTTAATACTTTTAGATATGTTGGATTATATAAAACATTTAAGTCTGTTTTGCTTTTTTTTAAATGGCTGCCAAAAATGTAAAATTGTGTATATTCATATAATGCATATTTTAATAACTTTTAAAATTGAAAATCACCTTATATTTCTCTTGCACTGCTCTAGGACAGTGCCTGGCCATCTTTTTCAGTAAATGGCCAGATAGTAAATGTTTTTTGGCTTGGGGTCATAGACAATATGTAATGAATGAATGTGGCTCTATTTGTGAGCTGTGTAGGAGGGGAGGATGCCTGATCTAGACCTTAGTCTCCAGGTGAATATTTCCCCCAGGGATATTGTCTCAGTTGGCTTTTGAACCCCTGCCTTTCGAGTGATTTTTACTGACTTACAAACACCGGCGCATATCTCCCTGTGATCGGAGCATTGCTCTTAATTAGCCATTCTCGCAGTTTACAACTGTCTTGGAATAAAGGCCTATGTGTGAGGCCCCACAACAGAGAATCATGAAAACAACTAATTTACGTACCAGGCAGAGCATAATAGATGTTAAAGTGAAGTACTGTTGGGGCACAGAAGGATGTGGGATGGGCACAGGGTGGTGCCAGTAAGTTTGTTAGCTTTCCCTTGAGAGCACTTTTTTTTGTTTGTTTAATGTATGTCATCAGGTCTTTTGTGGGGTTTTTTTTTGATGGGGAAGAGGTAATCAGATTTTTAAAATTTTTGTTTATTTATTTATTAATGGAGGTACTGGGATTGAACCCAGGACCTTGTGCATGCTAAGCACACGCTCTACCCCTCAGCTATACTTTCCCTGCTGAGAGCACTTTTTGATCGGAGAGTAGTCATCTGTTTTTGTGTGCAGACCCTGTATTAGACACACATACTATCTCATTTAGTCTTCAAAACCTGTGATGTGTGTTATTAAGCCCATCTTGCGTGGAGACAGTGACTGAGAGAGGCTAACTGATAACGTTGTTCGAAGGGAACATAGCTTGTGCGTGGCAGAGCTGGGGCTAAAAGTGGGGCCTCTCTGTGACCAAAGCTCATATTCTTTTGTGCTAAGTTGTACCGCTTCCTGTGATGGTCCTGAATGTCTGTTACATTGAAATCTCAGAACACAGCATAAACTAAGAAAATTTCAGTTGTCCCTTGAGTTAGCTAATAAAGACTATTGGGAGCATGTGGTGTGGAATCAGCTTTTCTTCCACTTACCTATTAAGGTCAGTTGGTAAACTGAGCACAAAAGAAAAATCAGAATTTTTCCAAATTAAAAAGCACTGTGTATTAATATTAAGGACAGTGGACAAAGGAGAGAGTAATGATGTCTACTGTCTACTCTTTTAATATCTCCAGGGCAGGATTTTCTAATATCCTGTAGTCTAGCCATGGCTTTGGCATAGGGTGGCTGGTGTCAAATGTGGGATTAGTGATTCCTCTTAAACTACGGTTGATCTTTTGAGTTCAGTTGTTTTTTTTAAGCAATGCTCAAGAAGCTTTTAAACAGGAAACTTCTTGTATACATCTTATTGTACAGTGAACCAGGCATAAATATGTACAACAAGCAATGAATTCTAAAACAGTGGAGACCTGATATCAATTTCTTTCTCACTAGTGAAAACTGTTAGCCTGATGGTTTTAAACCTTTTCAGGGGGGTGGGGGTAGAGAAAGGGGATACAAACCATTCTGAGATTGTGATAGGAATCAACCCCAGACAAATGTAGCTTTGAGCACACACACACACAGTTTTGTGTACAATATCAGGCAGTTTATAGATCTCGAAGGCCACCCATAGGCTACAATTTAAGACCTCCTGATTTGTCCCACATTGTCCCACATCTTCTGTTGATACTTTGTTGGGCAATTTGAGTTACTTAAATTGGTTCCCAACTCCCAGACTAATGTTCACATATTTCAGTGCCTAAGACACGATGTTGAGACTCTGGGAAAATGTATGTGGTACCTTGTAGCATATGCTTAAATATTTATGTCAAGAAGCATGATGGAAAACTTAATGTACAAGAGTATGCAATCTTTTTGTTATCCTGAGTTAGCAGTAAATGACAAGAGTTTCTTTTTGTCAATTCAGGACAATTTTATTGGCTTCTTGGGTGGCAGCTACTTTTCCCTGTCAATGTTATAAATATTTAAAAAATGGGTAGGCTGGCTGAACTTATGCCTTAAAAACTTAAGATATAGATTTAAATAGCACAGAGTATCATCAAAACTCCCTACAGCTAACCATAAAGAGCATCAGGAATATGTATACTATTTGAGAGTTTGGCGAATACACTGATATGTGCTGTTTTGTGTCAGGTTGATGACATTGTATGCATGCTCTGTTTTGGAAGGTGCTTAAATAACAGTAATTCAAACCCATGAGTTAAAAGAAAAACCTCCCTTACCGGTATTTTTTGACTTGGTTTATCTAAATAAATCTACCACAAAGAAATAGAAGTACAGATTTTTCTCCCTGGGAAGTTTTAAGCACAGTCAGAATATAGCCATGAAACCACCAGTCAGTGTTTCTCATCCTTTTAGACTTGGTTAAATTATTACTCACTGTGCAAAAGTTTCCTTGCCTTGGTAAACAGTCACCCTGTCTTCTGTGCTGCTCCTATAGCACTTTGAACAGATGATGCAGTGTGTATTGGAATTAAGGGCCTGCCTTTCCCAGTAGATTGAAACCTTAGTCTCAGCCATCCGTGTATCTCCAACTCAAAGCACAGTGCTTGTGTCTAGTAGGTGCTCAATAAATGTGTGTTTAATGAATGAGAAAATGGGTAAACGTCTATAAGAAGAACCAAAAGAGAATAGTCATATCAGGTAGCCAAATGAAGCACTGCAATATCTGTGCTGGAAATTAAAATTCACTCTTGGTGATATTAGTTGGCAAATTTCATAGATGACCAAGAGCTTTAGCTGTATAACTTAGTGGTTATAAACAGGGACTCGGGAGCTAGATTGTGTGGGTGAAAATCCCGGCACTACTGCTTACTAGCTGTGTGACCTCAGGTGAGCTATTTAAAAACACTGTGCTTCAATTTATTTGTCTGAAAATGGTTATAAAAGTATATCTACCTTATACATTGTGCTGGTTATGTTACTATTTTGATTTAATGAGTCAATATTTGTAGAGCGCTGATATGTAAGAAGTCCTTTCTGAGTGTGTTATTGTTGATATTATTGAGTCTATGTATATTTGTAGTGAAGAGGAATGAACAGACAGTTCACATGCCCTCATGCACTTCTCAAAATCCAGTATGCAGGACACACTGGGATCATGTGGATGGGGAAAGTTAGAACAAGAACCACACTGACAGAAATTAAAATACAAATAATCACATATCTCTTCTCTTATTTTTACCTTTAGTCAGATTTCTTCTTAATATATGATGCAAATCAGCTAAGCAAAGCCATCCTCTTCTTATTGGAAACATTTATTTATAAGTAATTCCAACAGTCTGTGATTCTGTGACTCGTGTATTAATTTATAGTTTGGCAAGGAAATGTTTGGATAGAGACAGTGATTTCTTCTTTTCCAGGTTCTAGTCACTCCAGGGTCATAAGTTGGGTGTGGTAAAGGGCTCCTGAAGTCTTCCAGACTCCCAGGCTACTGTCAAATGCAGTCCAGCAGAAGAGGCCTGGAGAGGACTGGAGGGAACATGTTGTCAGGACACTCTGTTGCTTAAAGGATTGTGCCCTGATGCCAAGTTTGCTAGTTTGGTTCCCAAGTGAGCTGTCTGGCTTTCTCCAAAGCAGAATGGTCTGGCCAAAAGAGTAATGAATTTAACTAGGAGAGCTAGTTTTCAACCCAAACTTCAAAATTATTCCCTTAAACCTTTAGTTGTCAAAGATTTTCCATTCATCATTAGCCTGATATTTTATTAAATGAAATTAATCAGTCAGTAAATTTTTATTGTGCATATTATAAGAATGATACTGTACCAAATACCATGGACATAAATTCTTTTTTTTAACCTGTACACACATGTTTGTAGTATAATAACCAAAAACTGGAAACAACCCAGATAACCTTCAATGGGTTAACTGTAAACAAGCTGTGGTACAGCTATACCATGGAAAACTACGAAATAAAAAGGAACAAACTATTGACAAATACAACACCACAACCAGCACAATTCTCCAGAGAATTATGCTGAGTGAAAAGAGCCAGTGATTAGACATGTTATACATATGATTCCATTTATATAACACTCTGACCTGACTGAATTATAGAAACAGAGAACAAATAGTGGCTGCCAGAGTGGCTTCCATAAGGAAGTAGTAAGAAGGAAGTGGGTGTGACTATAAAAAGGCAACATATGAGAGATCTAGATGTGGTGGAAATGTTCTGTCTCTCCATGGCATCCATTGTCAGTAATCTGTTTGTGATATTGTAGTGTGGATTTGTAAGATGTTACCATTGGAGGAAAGTGGATGAAGGTACAAGGGATCTCTCTGAATTTTTTTTTAACACCTTTATTGTGGTATAGTTCCTGTGCAGTAAAATACACATATTTCAGGTGTACACTGATGAATTTTGATAGATGTATTCACCAGTGAAACCTCTGCCATAATCAAGATAGCTAACATTTCCATCACTCCCCAAGAACCATGGACATAAATTCTGACTTCAGAGGGAAGTGATGAAGGTGGCTGAGCACCTGACTGCTCTGCTTAACTTTTCACTTGATCATACAGGACATACATGAGCCATTCGTCAGTTCCTTCTCCCTACCCTTGGCACACACATTCTTTAGTGCCTGCAGTAGTGTAACAAGATGACCGTTGCATGTCTTTGCTAAATGCGTGACCACGAACTCTGTTAAACTGTCTGAAGTCCATAGAAGAGACAGTGTTCTAAGAGAGATCCAATGAATATGCACGCACAAAGCTGATCTCACAAATTACTGCTACGATATTCTCATTGAATATTTTCGTAAAGTATATCTTCTTGGGAATCATTGTGGAAGTATTTGCTCTTCCCCAAGGGAGCAGGCAAGAAAGCTGGTACTCAATTCAATGCTACAAACAAGTATTGGGCTCCTAGTATGTGCCAAGTGCTGCTGCTATACAGAGTTCAGTAAGACAGAGATTCATCATTTCTTTAAAGGAATTTACAGGGAAGAGGATCTAACTAAGGCTAAGTATACCAGCTAGACTGGGTTCAGTGCTTCAATGCAAACATGCCCTTTGCCTAGCTCTTCACTCTCCATTCAGCCCTATAGAATAATTAACACATTAGCTACCTTTCTCTCCCTGTACATGTGTCTAAAAGTCATTATGGGCCCATACACCTGACTGTGAACACAAAGGTCCATAGTCAAATTCCCAACCTTCTGCCAAAGAAAAGAGCTTTATTATTTTATGTAAAATATAATAATTGAATTATGCCTTTTAGGCAATTGCAGTGTGAAAGTGATTTATAATCTTTTGAGAGAGAGCACCGAATCCTAACCACTAGACCACCAGGGAAGGTGATTTATAATCTTTTGATTCTGTTATGACAGCTCACCAAGAACTAGGCAAATGTGACAGACAAATGAGCATAAATGTCTCTGAATCCATTGTAATCTCTTTGACAAATATCTAGGAGATCAACTCATTCTAAGATGTGTACAAATTAGTAGAAGAATGGCTAGTATTACAGTTTAATTGTTTGTAGTAATTCTCTTGCTTTTAGTAAAGTCACATCCATTAATAAACAACCAAGAATTTTTACAGGTCCCCTTAGCTGGTAGTAAAATTCTGTCAGTGACTTTATATTTCAAGGTATAGGTTCTCGCTTAAGCCTTAGAGTTGTGATTAACTCTCACAATAGACATGCACTAGACTCTTTTTTTGCAGATCTCTGCTGGCTCCAGTCTATTAGTTTCTGATCCATGTTTAGCTATAACATGTGCCTCTATCTTCCCATCCTGTGAGCCCACCAGAGGAAGACATCCCCATATGTTGTAAGTAATTATGAGTTGTCCCTGCTACTTAATTACATTAACTTCCTCTATTTTACACTGAAAAGTCTGTTCATCCTGAAATTTAAAAAAAAAAAAAGGAAAGAAAGGAAAAACCATGGAAAACTCTATTAAAAAGTGCATTATGCAATTAAAACCACCAAAAAAGAAAAATCTGTTCCTTCCCGAAGTGGAACTGAGTACTCTAGAGATTCCATTCAGTTTTATTTCACACTTACATAAACATGCCTCCTCTATTTGCCAATTTCTTAATAGTGACCTTGCTTTGGACTCCCAAGGATGTCAAGAAAATTGAGTGCATCCATTGGTAGTGGTCCAATAATGCATTTAGTTAAGACAAGTTCAAAGCAAAAAAAAAAATTTTTTTTTAACTCTGATTGCTTCTGGAAGGAATCTCACTTTTTTTTTTTTTAACATTTTTTATTGATTTATATTCATTTTACAATGTTGTGTCAAATTCCAGTGTTCAGCACAATTTTTCAGTCATTCATAGACATATTCACACTCATTGTCACATTTTTTTCTCTGTGAGTTATCATAACATTTTGTGTATATTTCCCTGTGCTATACAGTGTAATCTCGTTTATCTATTCTACAATTTTGAAATCCCAGTCTATCCCTTCCCACCCTCCACCCCCCTGGTAACCACAAGTCTGTATTCTCTGTCTGTGAGTCTATTTCTGTCCTGTATTTACGCTTTGTTTTTGTTTGTTTGTTTGTTTTTGTTTTTGTTTTTTAGATTCCACATATGAGCAATCTCATATAGTATTTTTCTTTCTCTTTCTGGCTTACTTCACTTAGAATGACATTCTCCAGGAGCATCCATGTTGCTGCAAATGGCATTATGTTGTCGGTTTTTATGGCTGAGTAGTATTCCATTGTATAAATATACCACCTCTTCTTTATCAAGTCATCTGTTGATGAACACTTAGGCTGTTTCCATGTTTTGGCTATTGTAAATAGTGCTGCTATGAACATTGGGGTGCAGGTGTCATCCTGAAGTAGATTTCCTTCTGGATACAAGCCCAGGAGTGGGATTCCTGGGTCATATGGTACGTCTATTCCTAGTCTTTTGAGGAATCTCCACACTGTTTTCCATAGTGGCTGCACCAAACTGCATTCCCACCAGCAGTGTAGGAGGGTTCCCCTTTCTCCACAGCCTCTCCAGCATTTGTCATTTGTGGATTTTTGAATGACGGCCATTCTGACTGGTGTGAGGTGATACCTCATTGTAGTTTTGATTTGCATTTCTCTGATAATTAGTGATATTGAGCATTTTTTCATGTGCTTTTTGATCATTTGTATGTCTTCCTTGGAGAATTGCTTGTTTAGGTCTTCTGCCCATTTTTGGATTGGGTTGTTTATTTTTTTCTTATTGAGTCGTATGAGCTGCTTATATATTCTGGAGATCAAGCCTTTGTCGGTTTCATTTGCAAAAATTTTCTCCCATTCCGTAGGTTGTCTTCTTGTTTTACTTCTGGTTTCCTTTGCTGTGCAGAAGCTTGTAAGTTTCATTAGGTCCCATTTGTTTATTCTTGCTTTTATTTCTTCTAGGAGAAAATTTTTAAAATGTATGTCAGATAATGTTTTGCCTATGTTTTCCTCTAGGAGGTTTATTGTATCTTGTCTTATGTTTAAGTCTTTGATCCATTTTGAGTTGATTTTTGTATATGGTGTAAGGGAGTGTTCTAGCTTCATTGTTTTACATGCTGCTGTCCAGTTTTCCCACCACCATTTGCAGAAGAGACTGTCTTTATTCCATTGTATATTCTTGCCTCCTTTGTCGAAGATGAGTTGACCAAAAGTTTATGGAAGGAATCTCTTAAGCTAAAAAATAAGAGGAGCTAAAAAGTTCTTTAATTCCATGAATTCTAACATTAAACTTGTGATCCTGAGCAAAAGTGAACTACAAAGCAGGGCCCCCAGCCTAACAATTTTGCAGGCTTCCACAGAGAAGCTATAGAGAATGCCTATTGTAATAATACAAACAATGCATGAAACAATGATCTTTGTCTTCACTGTTGGTTGATTTGCATGCTTTTTAAAAATGAGTTATTTTCAACATCGCCTCCATATGAAATCCAACTTCACTGCCTTATTAAGATACATTAAGAAGTAAGATTTGAAAAAAAAAAGTTTCTTTCTAGTGAAGATATGAGCTGTGTTCAGGGATATTAGTCATTCAGTAGATACTCTGTGAACCACAACTTTTTGTCAGGTGTCTGTTTTAAGCATGAATACGACATTTTTCCTTTTTCGTGGAGCTTACAGCTTTGAGGGGTTTTTGTGTGTGTGTGTGTGTGTGTGTGTGTGTGTGTGTGTGTGGTTTTTGCAACAGTGGACAGATATATAATAATAAAGTCTGCTGCAAAGTAAAAAATGATAGAATTATGACAGTCATGAAGGCCAAGCTGTAGAAAAGGAAAGGTTTTTCAAGGTGGAAAGGGGGTAAAAAAGGAAATTATTAGCAAGGAATGCAGTGTTTCAGAGAAGGTTACTCTCCTAAGGGGAGCAGATTACCTTCACTAGGGCTGACTATGTAATTCCAGGTTGACAGGTTAAAGGTTATGTTCCTGGCAGGGGAGACAGGGTGAGACTATGAATTTGTTAGGTATTATCTTGGTTTGGTGATGTAGGGTTTAGCTCAAGTGACTCCATGTGGAGCCTGCTGTTTTCTTATTAACAAGACTTAAGTTTTCAAAGTAAATATAAATTTGTACCAGACTCTATTGTGGAAAACAGGTTCCACTGTGTGTTTATGGTAGCAGAAAAATTGGGTATTCTTGATTTTTAAAAGGTCAATGAATGGGAACATTTATTTGTACAAGCAGCAGTTACAGACCTAATGGAATGTAGGGGTCATCTGTTAGCCTTCTGGTCAGAATTTGAGAGTTGGGGATCTTTGTAATATCTCTTGAATGCACTCCCACCTCCTCGTAGCCTCAAGAACTGATGTTTTCCATCTGTGTCCTATTTCTTTTTTGAAAGAGTAAAGTCAAAAAGACAAAATAATAGTCTTATGTTTCATGACACCACTATAAAGCATCTTTAAAAGTTATTTATCCTGAGCTAAAACATAATACACCAAGGAAAGAATTAACAAATGTCTAGTTTAGTGGTTGGCAAACTTTTTCTTCAGAGGGCCAGCTAGGGAATAGTTTAGGTTTATATACCACAAAATCTCTGTCACAAGTATTAAACTCTGCCATTGTCGTGCAAAAGCAGCCAGAGACAAAATGTCAATAAATGTGTAGGGCTGTCCCCCATAGAACTTTATTGATGGACACTAACATTTAAATTTCATGCAGTGTTCATGTGTCATGAAATATTCTTCTTTTGATTTGTTTCAACTGTTTTGGAATGTAAAAGCTGTTCTTATCTCATGCAGCATACAGAAACAGTGAGCTGGCCCTGTCTCGTAGACAGTAGTTTGCCACCCCACCATGGACAGTTCCCCGCTCTCTCTATCAGTGGGTGCTCTTTGCCTCTCCCTTGACTTTTGCAAGCTCACTACTGTTCTTTGTGCACCAACAGTACATATTTGGCAGATGCTGGGAAGCAAATAAGATGGGCTCCACTACCAGTTATTACTTTGCTTGAGATTATTTTGAAAATACTTTTTTTCTTTTTGTCCAATCCATTTTATATTCATGTTAGAGAAGACAATGTGTTCTTGAAGGAACCAAGTTCTCTTCCTTCCTGCCCCCATGTCTATCTCTAGCTCTGTTTCTCTAATTTAAAGCCTCTTTCTTGGTTAGATGTTTTAACTCAAAAAATTACTTTTGAAACTGGCTCCTTATGTGAAAATTAAAACAAGAAATAAATTTTGCTTATGAAAATGTAAATATTCAGTTCCTAATGTTTATAGAGACATTACAAGCTTATCCCTTAAAAAAGCAAGCAGTTAGTTTTAGCAATCATTATGCAGAATAGAAATGGGGCATCAATTTGCTAATTACTCTTTCCCACTCTGACATCAGCGAGAAATCAGTTTCTAGCTATAGCATATGAATAATTAAAAGGATTGAAGTTTCATGATTTACATCATGTCTGGATGGGCTAAGATGTCTATATTCACTTAAAATCATCACAAGAAAATAGTTTCAGGGACCATTATTAAAAGTCTTGAGATTTTCACAACTGGAAATATTTTAGATTTACAGGGTTTCCAAGATATGTAATAAAACTTCACAATAATTTTTAAATCACTGAGGGTCACATTTATGTTTATATGTTCGTGGCCATTTCAGTTTTTATCTTGGAGAATGGAACAGTAAAAGGAGAATCATAGTTCCAAGTTTAGCAGATATCATAAAAATATTTAGAGATGTTATTTTGACCAGGAGATCTATTCCTATGATAGTAAATAATTCTGATTCAATAATTTAGAACATTTTCATGGTAATTATAGGATGCTTTATTTTGATTGACTTCAAAACCCAAGTAAATTCTTGGTTCTTTCTTAGAAACTGACTTCACAGTCAATGTTAATTATTGAAAGCCAAATTAGGCCTTCATAGAGCAATTTGAACTATTTATTCTTAACACACATACTCCCTTCCCCCACCAAATGTTTGTATATCTTTGGCTGCAGGAATATTTGCTATTGACTTTTATTTCAGGTTTTGGGTTAAGGATGAAAGTCAAGGTCTAGCATTTCACTCATTGTTTCCAAAGCTTTTTAATACCTAAATTACTGATATTTTTTATGAATTTTTTAAAAGAAAATTTAAAACTGCCGCAGTAAGTTGTGTTCTCACTTCTCCCCTTACCCGAGCAATGTCATTTTGCACTATTATTCAGTGGTCAATTCTAGCTAAGGTCAATGTCAGTTATTGGTTGGAGGGGCATGCCAGATAAAAATGATTGTCTTAAAATCCAAATGTGTTCTGGCTGCCCTGATTTTTTTTTTTTAAACACCAAAATTCTCTTTTGAGGATCTCATTCTACTTCCTTTTTAGGGCTAGAGATGGAAGAACAACCTCGGAATAATTCTCGCCCCTCCCTGTTGCCTCCTCCTTCCCCTGTGATATAAGATGCCTTACTCAATTGGTCAAGTGTGGCCCTAAGAAAGGAAGGCTTCAGGAATAAGGAAACAGTTCCTATCAAAGAATTATCAGCATAATTTTGGAGAACTTAAGGAAAAATAAAAAGTTAAGCTATATTGGGGAGCTGATGAAAAATTTTAAAACTTGACAGAATCAACTCTTTATGTTCTTTTATATTGATTTTTCAAAGGGGCAGTGAAGATCTGTTGAAAGCATTAAAAAAGACCAACTGGCTTTATATGACATATTTAAAAATGCTTTAAAGTTCATTCTCATTTTGAATAATAACTGATTGAGGGAGTTTCTGTGATTACACTGTCCATTACTGTATGGAAAATTTATAGCGCCCCACTAAAAGTGACAAATTTCCCACTGAAGCATTGACCAAATGGTGTACAATATATATTACAAAATATATGTTGAATAGTTCACATTTATCTCTTTACCTCTTTTGCCAAAAATCACTTTAGGTAATAATGACCAATTTGGGTTAATTGGGCACACTATTGAAGAATCTCAATATAGTTTTTCATTTGAAAAAGGTAAGATGTATGAGATATATTATTTATGCCAGGAAGTAGGCCTGTAATTGTTAGTAGTATATTAGACATTTTTATAGTGTCTTAATCTTTTTATTTAAGAAAAAGAAATTTTAGTAGAAGCTGGCTGCTTTTTCCATAACATTTCAAAGAAAAAAGTTATCATTCCTAATCAGTTTCCAGGTGTACAGCATGGAATTAAAAGTCAGCGCTTTATTTTATACTGGTAGCTACTTTTTCTGTCTTCTTATGTAGCTTCTGTACCCACTTCAACTGCTGAAAGGAAGAACATCTCAGTAAAGCTGTCTTTGAGGTAGCTTTGGGGTCATGAATTATTCTTTGAGGTACGTTGGAGAAGCTGTTTGGTACGTTATAAATCATTTTTGTCCTACGAGGTGTTTTGCAAACCTGTGTATGATAGTTCCCCCTTATCTTCAGGGGAAATGGTCCAAGACCCTCAGTGGATGCCTGAAACTGCTCATTGTACTGAACTCTATACAACTGACCCTTGAACACCATGAAGATTAGGGGCGCCAACCCCCAAGCAGTGAAAATGTCCGTATAGTTTTACAATCAGCTCTTCATATCCCAGGTTCTGCATCTGCGGATTTAAAAAACTGCACGATCTATGGATCATGAAGTACTAAAGTATGGTTTAGTGGAAAAATATCTAAGCATAAGTGGACTTGCACAGTTCAAACCAGTGTTGTTTAAGGATCCACTGTATATACTGTGTTTTCCTATACATACATACCTATTATAAAGTTTAATTTATAAATTAGACACAGTAAGAGATTAACAACAATAACTAATAATAAAATAGAACCATTATAATAATATGCTGTAATATAAGTTTTATGAGTGTGGTCTCTCTCTCTCAAAATATCTTATTGTATAAGTTTAAAGCCTTTTCCATCTAAACTGAACACTTCTTTCACACTGTGGCAGTGATTTTTGTAGTCTGAGGTGTGCCAGCAAAACTGGCACAAATTTCTTTTCCCTTCTTCACAATTTCACAGATGGAAGATTCATTCTTACTATAGATCTTAGCAACCTCAGCATATGGTTTTTTTTCTCTCCTTATCAGAAAGTTTCACCTTTTCACTTAAAGGAAACACTTCACAGCTTCTCTTTGGATATCTGAATTACCAAGCATCACTACTCTTGTGCTTTGGGGCCATTTTAAGTAAAATAAGGGTAACTGGAACACAAGAACTGTGGTCCTGTGACAACGGATCTGATAGCTGGCTAAAAAGTGACTAACAGTGGAATATGCTGGACAAGGAGATGATTTCACGTCCCCAGACAGGACAGAGCAAGACTGTGTGAGATTTCATCACTGCTACTCAGAACAGTGTGCAACTCAAAACTTATAAATTCTTTATTTCTGGAATTTTAAATATTTTTGGATCTCGATTGACAATGGGTCACTTAAACCACAAGAAGCAAAATAGTGGGTAAGGGAGGACTATTGCATTTTCTTTACTTGGTAAGCTTTCTCTTTACCCCAGCCATCTAGTATTCCTCACCTTAAAATTTCATTTTCCTTTCAAATTCATGAGAGTGTTCTTGGAATGGAATCTAGGGCTTTGTTTGCTGCTTCCTTGCCCTGAGGTAACTCTTTCACACTCTTACTGAAACCATAATGTGCAAACACAGGAATTTCTGTCATTTCTCATGGAAACTACCAGGAGACAGTTAAATTTGTTCATTCTGATGGCAGTCTTAGACAAGAGATGTTTATTAATTTGTGTGAATGAATCACTTTTACTGCTACACAAAATGAAATTTTAGGATGGGTAATTACTTCTTGAGTTGATATCATTTTGACTACACAGTATACAGTTCAGACTGTATCAGCATATTTTAAAAGAAAATGCATAATTAGTAAATCCAGCTTTATTTTGTCTTATGTTCTCAAACAACCCCTAATGTGCTTTAAACACTTCATACAGCCTTGCGTATAACTTTATTTAAAAAGTGTTTGCACAACAAACTTGGCATGGGTGCCCCTCCATCCTCCTTTCCCTCCTGTCCAGACACATACCTCCTCAACCACTATCTACCTTTCTAGGAAAAAGAAGTGTACTTGCACAGGGTGCTCATAAACTCAAGCAAGTTCAAAGTGGAGCACCTTAAATTCATTTTGAACTCAATGAGTAGCTTTTTTTTTTTTAACTTTGAGAATGAAGCCTAGTATGTATTTTCATAGAAGCAATATATTCCCTCCTTTTACGCTCAGATCTTTGAAATGGTATTACTAACGATTCTGTCGCTACCTGTGGCCCTGAATTGCACTTCAGATGAGGATAGTGGATGATAGCTGGCACTTGCATAATGTTCTTCACTGTCTAGAGTACCACAGGTATATTAACTCATTTAATTCTCACAACAACCCTAAGAGGTAGATATAACTATAATTGCTGTTTTACAGATGAGGAAACTGGGACACAGAGAAGTCAAGCAACATGCTCAAAATCACACAGCTAGTGTAGTTGATAACCGAGCTGGGATTTCACCCAAGACAATCTGTCTCCAGTGTTATTCTGCCTTTCTAATATCATTAGCACTCAGTTTTACCCAGCTCCTAGTGAGACTTCAAAACATAATTTTGGCTGAATAGACAAATGAGAAAATAAATGTATAGACTGGAAGTTATATCTGTTGCATTTTGGTACACAATTAGGAATGGGGGATTTGGCTACAGCTTACTGAAAAATTTTGAAAGGGACAAGTAGGGTAACAAAAATATTGAATATGCATTATGAGCCAACCGTGATGGTGCTGTGAGGGGGATATTTTTCAGATTTGCAGAAAAGGGAAAGTAAAGTCATGAAAGGTTAATAAGTGTGCTCAGAATGACATTCTAAGTGGTGAAGCCAGCATTCTAAACAGTTCTGGGCTTCCCAAAGCTTCTCTGGAACTAGACCTTTCTCAGCATGTGCAGTCTGGCTGCATAGTCTGACCTCTTCAAAATGACTCTTTGCTAAAGGTTACAACCAAGAGTACTGAAGTTTACTACCTGACACACAGTTCTGCACTGTCCAGCCAAATACCTGGGCCGTTGCTCTTCCTCATGTACATACCTGCCACTCTATACCTGGAAGATGCTTAGAGCAAGCCCAAAGCACAAGTCAGGAAATGTTAAAAAGAAAACCTAGGATCTCTATCTGCCTGTGAAGTTTATGCCAGCAAACTGTAACAAGGGTCTCTTAAAATGTTAGTAATTGAGTTCTCTTGTGAGGTATATAGGAGGACCTAACATATAATCCATTCTACTTTATAACAAAGAGTGCTGCGTGGTAGCACTGTGTGCGTAAACAGTGGTTTACTCTCCTATTCATATCTGAAGTTTCCTTAGGAATATATAGAAGTCTTACAAGTATTGCTAACTAAAATTTAAAGAAAAGGAAGAGAAAACCTCTCTCTTAATGAATCTGATAGTTATTTGGTTTTGCAGGAATTTAATTGCCAGGTGTCAATGAGGAAAGCAAACATCGAAGATGATTTGGAACAGAAGTAGGGGTGAGGTTACAGCAGCAAGGTGTCAATGTATAGGGAAGAAGGAGGGAATCAGGTGAAATACACGTGATATTTGTTAACCGAAAATGTAGACTATAACACTCCACCTGTGATACTGGGGTAAAAATTCAAATATTGAATATGCGCATGAACAGGGACTAAAGGGTGATGTAGATTTTAAACAGTGCAGTTGGGGATGAGTGTATGAGTGATTTCTTTAAACTTTCTTTTATTTCAATGCTATCTGAAATGAAGTACTTGAAAAGAAGGGAAAGAAAAAAATAGTAAATATCAAGAAATTGGGAAACTAGATATACTACAAGTAAAGCAAATAAGAGGGAAAAAACACTATTTGGTGGAAATGAAAAAATACATATATCTTTTACAGTGATGGTGGGTGTTTTTTATAAATTGTTTCTTTTTAGTTAACTCAGTGAAACAGGAGATAAAGTGTCAATGTCTCCATAGATTATATATATTCCATTGCTCCTTGATGAATTACTTATTAGAAATTGGTTCAGTATGATCATTCTTGGTGTTTTTGTTGTATTTGGGTTTGGTAACATTTGATCCTTTTTTCAAGTCTAGCTGGGCTCTCAGAACTAATTGAAACCAGAGTTATTTTTTCTAAATAACTTCAGCATACTTCCAGTTGTATACTCTTAATTATAGTTGGGCTAGTTGTATATGGATAAAAGCATTTTCTAATGCATGTATATTAGCTAAGGTAAAGCTTGCTGCTGTGGCAGATAAATTAAGTGGTTTAGCACAATAGGTGTTTCTCTTTCACTCATGCCATAGTTCAGTGAAGGTGTCCCTGGTTAGGCATCTCTTTTCTAAGCAATGGTTCAGGGCCCAGGCTCTTTCTGCCTTGTGATTTCAGTGTCATTAGTGTGACTCCCAGGCTCTTCTTGGGGGCCATATTCACTTCAACCAGCCAGTCACCTGTGGGAGGTGGATTGACAGGGGACTTTTCATGGACTGACAGGGTTTGGAAGTAGAATGCATTCTTTTGCCCAATTCTGTTGACTAGAATTCAGCAACAGGGCCATGCATAACTAAAGGGAGGTTGGGAAACATGGTATAGCTGTGTCTTAAAAAATAGTGTTTTACAATTTCAAAAGTTTCATACATATGATATAACAGAATTCCATTACCCTTTTCCTCCCTACCCCTATATTGCCCCTCCCCCTTCCCTCTCCCCACTGGTAACCACTAGTTTGTTCCCTACATCTGTGGGTCTGTTTCTTTTTTGTTTTATTCACAAGTTTGTTGTATTTTTTTAGATTCCACATATAAGTGATATCATACAGTATTTGCATTTCTCTATCTGACTTACTTTACTTAGAATAATGCCCTACAAGTCCATCCATGTTGCTGCAAATGGCAAAATTTTATTCTTTTTTTATGGCTGAGTAGTATTCCACTATATATACATACCAAATCTTCTTTACTCATTCATCTGTTGATGGACACTAAGGTTGCTTCCATAGTGTGTTTGTAAATGAAGAGGGAGAGCAGGATTTAGTGAGCACATAGTTTCTGTCACCACTGACCCCCCGCTCATTATATCTCTATTTCACTCTTCCTCCTACACATGGAACTTTCTCATCCTTTTCCCATGGGAAACCCTTAACTATTAGAGCCAACAAACACTTAATAAAAAGTCCAGTGATCTATAATTGTAAATTCAATGTTCTAATTTAGAACAAAGTAGGGGAGAGGGGCCTGATTCAAGCTACCCATTACAAAAATCACCAAGTTACAACTACCAAGTTACAAAAACTGCAAAGAATATCACCCTCTCAATAAAGTGAAACAATTTCAACATCACCTATATGTGTAAAATGATTATTTTTTTATTTTAAGATTTGTATAATGTATGGATATATATTTAACTTTACATAATTTGGTGATTTGGGTGTGCACTGAAAGCTAATTAATTAGATCTTTACTGATCTAATTACTGAAAATATGAGGAACACAGTACCATTACAATGTCTTGATAAAGAAATTGAACTCCAGTTAGGGCAAGTGACTTCTCAATATCAAACCACTTATTAGTGGCATATTTTCCACAATCCACACTGCCTTTCTGCATTTAAGATTTGTTTCTTGAATTACTCAGAGGCTAGCAATACCATCCCCTGACTTAAGAAACACAAGAGATTAGAAAAAAAAAAGTCTGGAGAATAAAAGGGACAATTTTGTGTTCAGATTTGAATTTAGTTTGAGGGGGATGGTAAGATATTTTGTGGGAAGATGTAACAGATCATTTAAATGTCACTTAGAAATTAATAGAAAGTTGAGGATTGGAGCTATAAAAGAGGTAACTAGAAAATAGTGTCACTTGAAATTAATGGGGGGAAATAGATATTTTAGGAAGCACTGACAGAGGATGAGGAGGATGAGAAGTAAGCAAGGATGAGACATGAGAGGTGTGGGAATTGAATCCTTTAATGAAGCTGAGCTTAAGAAGAGTTTGGCTGAATAGGAGAGAGTGAAGTCATGTGAGTTAAGAAAAGAGGCTGGACAACAGCATCAAATCTTAAGTAGAGTCCAAGAAAGGCACTGGGACCTTCTTCAAGTGTTTCAGCAGAGTCAAGGAGGTAGAACACTTAAACATGGATTGAGAAGCAGAGTAGAGAGGGAAAGAAAGTGATGGCCACATGGGAAATGGAGAAGAAGATAATGCTACGTCATTATGGTGAAAATGGAGATGAAGGGAGGACTTTGGGGAATGTAGTAGATATATGTTAAAATTCAAAATGATTTTCTCTCACCTTTGGAGGTGTATCTAGTGCTACAAATGATTTTTAAATAAACATTAATTTTATCTCCTTAAAGTGAACTTAAAGCTAAAGTTACACACACACACACACACACACTCTCACACACTCGCACAACACACACACTCTTCT
This sequence comes from Camelus bactrianus, assembly GCF_048773025.1. Lineage (NCBI taxonomy): Eukaryota > Metazoa > Chordata > Mammalia > Artiodactyla > Camelidae > Camelus > Camelus bactrianus. The sequence goes on along the minus strand of NC_133542.1, from coordinate 36,460,205 downwards.
CTGTTATAAATTCTTTTAAAGGAACTTCCATTTATTTGTTACTCTTCTTTAGCTTGTACCTTAAATTGCCAAATTGCTTTCAGAGAGCAAAACTTCATGCCTTATTCCCCATCCCACCTTCCCCCAGGAGCCTAGATTTGGAAGAAGAGAACATTAAAAATGCCGTAAAAAGAAGAAAATCACAGTGATACCCTTTGAATTTCCTGTTCAATAATATATGCTTTTGCTATATTTACATAAAGATTTAAGATACTGCCTTCCTTCCTTTAGCTTATAAATAAAGGTTACTGTATATGAAATACATTTTTCTTTTCTTTTGTAAAGAATTTTCTTATTCCACTACTGAAAAAGGCAGAGCAAAAAAGTAACAAGTCTATTAGAATGTTAGACTCCTTTCTCGGTGAGAGACTAAAGCAGCCAAAGGCACTTTTTCACTAGCTCCCCAGGTCAGCGAAGGGAAAGGTAGTGGGCTTCAAAGATAATATATTACTCTGAGGCTGAGACTCCCGGTGGCCGGATTCACATTTCAACTCTCTGATCCTTGATTATGTGGGTTCAGAAAATTGTTGTTCAGTTATTTCTTAAGGAAATAAATACAGATTAAATACAGAAAATGATAATTGGTCCACGACAAAAGACACATGTTTATATTTGAAAAAGAGCTGCCCTGAGTTGTCAAAACGGCAATGCTTACAAATAGTTTTTATCTCATAGTACTGCAGGCAAGTAGAATACAGTCCTGCACAGAAAATGCCTGTATCAGTTATCAGGGACCAGACATTCAGCTAGATGGTGTAAAGAATTCAGAGTTTAAAAATTAATGAGACCATGGGAATAAAAATGAAAAATAAGCTTGACAAATACATGTTACAAGGACATTGGGCATTCTTTATGATTTTCTAACATCAACCATGAGTTAAGGAGAAATTGATGTGAGCTGGAAAAGACTGTTGTGGAAAGCATTATGGAAGAACGTGAACTTGAAAAGGGGTTTGAAGGTTGACGGTACGTAGTCCTTGTCAGTATAGTCAGAAAGCAAACAAACAGACAAAACAAACAGGATTCTGTTTTATTTATTCCACAAAAATGTTTTGAGTGACTACTATGTCCACAATACCATGCTGGTCACCGAGGATAGAGTGTTGAAGTCAAAAATTACAGACCTGTTCAATACAGCTTTCGGTTTAGGAGGGCTTAGAATCAGTGTTCAAACGCTACATTATTTTCCCCCTGTGTGGCTCTAGAAAAGTTACGTTATCATGTTAGGCCTGAGTTTCCTCATCTCTGAATCTGAAAATATAATCGCTCCCTGGCAGGGCTGTTGTAAGGAGTGAATGAGAAAATTTATGTCAGCTATTAACTAGTACCTGGTGTATATGTAGTAAGAGCTCAGAAAACAAGAGTTGCTTTTCCTTGGATTGGCACTTACATTCAGTGGACTAGTAAGAGATGTATCTGGGTGCTTGGTTGAGAGACAATCTGTCATTGGGTTTCAGTGCTGGTCTGGGAATCTGGGCATGTTCTGTAGGTATGGAGGTCCTTATATGTTCCTGCCCAGGGTCACATCGTGACACTGGATGTGTAACAGGTGGACTAGAGCAGAGGGGCAAGGTGACCAGCTGGGTGGTTATTAAAAGCCTGATGTCCTGAAATAAGTGATGTTGTGGTCCTCTGTATTTAGGTAGATGTGAAGACTTCATTTCATAAGGAAATTTATGGAATTTCCATGTCATAAATTTATGGAATATATGACATTCTGTCCAGGAGTTTATAAAGTGTTAAACATTCATTATCCTACCCGTCCCTCTTTCTAGAGAGGCCTCAGATGCTTGGATGAGTGGTCTGTTTTCAGATATTTCAAATAAAATTATTGAAAGTGCAAAGAAGGTCATTGTCTTTGGGCTGGCTGCACTACTACATCTCTGTGGCAAGAGCTTCTCCAGTATGATACTCGGATGTGAATGGGAGTACTTTAATTGGTGAGGATGTAAAAAGGGCAGGCATTCACTCCTCAGATATTAACTGAATGCTTAGTTCTGTTAGACATTTGTGCAAGTTCTAGAGGTAAGATGGACTGAGCTGCTTCATTCAGTATGTTAGTTAGATACTTGTAGATCGAAAGTCAAACAGGGATTTCAGTACCGCCTTCTCTGTATTGAGCAGCTGTGCAAAATGGATCTGATTGCTGCTCATGCTTTGTGTACTGAACTGTCAACACAGCCATGCCTATATACTTTTTTTAAATTGAAGTAGAGTCAGTTTACAGTGTTGTGTCAGTTTCTGGTACACAGCATAATGTTTTAGTCATACACATACATACATATATTCCTTTTCATATTCTTTTTCATTATAGGCTACTACAAGATATTAAATATAATTCCCTGTGCTATACAGTATAAACTTGTTGTTAATCTATTTTACATATAGTAATTAGTATCTGCAAATCTCACACTCCCAATTTCTCCCTCCTCATCCCCTTTCCCTCTGGTAACCATAAGTTTATTTTCTATGTCTGTGAGTCATACTTTTAAAACAAAAGTCAAGACATTTAATCTGCTCTTTCAAATCCTTACATTTCTGATACCCATTGGGGAAATCAGTATGTAACTTAAAATGTATAAAAATGACACCAAAATCAATCAAGAGGAGAAAAAAAATAAGAAAGAACAAATCCTCTGCTGATTTTGCAAATTCTTTTCTAGTTACTGTGGGCTACAGATGGATTTTTGTATGAATAGTACATGTGAGTAGAAACACTATATATGTCTGTTGATATGTGAACTCTTGGAGATTAAAGATTTAAAAGGAAATCATAGGCACATGTTGAGATACAGAATCTCAACAGAGGGAGGAGAGAGAAATTCTGTGGCAGGAGCTAACGAGATGTATACAGAGTGTTGTGAGGGAATTGAGAGAGAGAGGAACAGGGTAAAGGGAGGGAGGAGACACTTGAGTTGGACTTGAGGATGAGTGGGAGTTTGAAAAATGAGAGGTGGGGTAGGAGAACAGAAAGTTTCTAGGCAGAGGGGCAACTTGGGTACTAGCACAGAGACGTGAAGAAGTGGAAGGTGTCAGGGAGCCAGGGAGTGCCAGGTAGAGTGGAGCTTGGGAGTCGGGGTGCTGGGGTGGTTCCAGATGCAAACAGTTTTATCTTTGGGGCTGAAGAATTTGTACATCTAATAAATGAACCATACAGACGGCAGCCTGTGGGTTATGTATGGGAACGTACATTAGTACCCACTGTGTGACACACAGGTGGTTTTGTTGAAAACAGCAAACATTTCGTTGGACCCAAATCAAATGTACATTCCTGTCTTGATGGACTTACATGGCAGGAACAACAGGTTTTCGTATGAACTGACTTGCAGTAATCCTCCACTCAAAAGTAGTTTTTCTTTCTCTTTTTGGGAAAGCAGTAAGCTGTTATTTCTCATTTCGCAAGACAGCCTTCCTTGATGACATCTAGCTTCTGCTGGAGATTGGAATTTTCATATGAAAAGAAGAAAGAGGTGATTTTTAAATTGTAGCAAACAAAGGGAGTATGTTAGCCTGATGATTTTTATATAAATGTACCATATATGCCATTCAAGGAAGAGGTCGCCACTCAAACCAAAAACTGAATATATTGTTTATTAAGCAAAAGAAAGTGTCTGAAGAAAACAAAATTAGGAGTGGTCAGCTTTAGGTAATGGGGAAGTAGGGAGGGAAGCTTTTAAATTTTGCTTAATATTTTTCTGTATTGTTTGAGTTTTTTATTTTATAAAGAGTACTTTTTAAAAAATAAACTTAGGCTTAAAAAGTCATTTGATTTTGTTAGGTTTCTCCCTAAGATGATTTTGTGTTTCCCAGTTTCATTAATGCCAGTCTTCCTACCCTAGTTTCCTGGAAATTTCCTGATGGGGTGAGTGGTGCAGCGTTCATATACCTGGTTAGCATGACCAAGAGAGCACATCCTTCTTCTGTCTCCTTTCTTCCTTCTTCTAGCCTGTAAGTTCTTTGCCCACAATTCTGAGCATCCCCAGAGGATGCTGTGGAATAAGAGGTGAGCAAGATTTTGTTGCTGTTGTGACTAGGAATTTCCTGGAAGGAAAAGGAAACTTCAAATTGTATGTTGAAAGATGAATACATAGGTAACACATTCAGTTGGAGCAAACTATGTAGAAACAAAGATTGTGATGCCCACGTACAGCTTCTTGCAAGTAGATTGACTAATTAGAAATGAGGGAATAATTGAACCTAAATTGAACTGAAGTTTATAACTTTATCTGATTTATCAAGAACAGACTTGCCAAGCACAATAGGACTGTTATAAAGATAGCCAGAGGCTTATTTAATCTGCTGTATAAAACTCCGATTAAAAATTAAGTGAGCTAATTATTGGTATGCAAATATGCTAGTAATTATAAATCAGCCTTATCTTTTAATTAAAACTGGCCCAGAATTATGAGTGCTCACATGGTTAAAGTATTATGCACTATTAAAGATGATTTTTAAGAAGAATTTTTAACTGATAGGGGAACACATGCTTATGAGATATATTAAAAACCCTATGTCATTCTCAGATTGGCTCATAGATCCAGTTGAGGGGTAGTGATATGGCTGGACTTTTGGTAGCTCATCTTCACATACGAAGCATTAGTCTAACAGCAATACATGTGAGAAAAGCTTAAAGATTTTATAGACATTCAAATTATTCTTTTTTAAAGAAGCCTTGTATACCAATTAATAGCAGATTCTACCCTTAATATATTTCTTTTTAGAAATATTACAGATTTTTATTAAATTCTGATAGATTTTATCCCTGATCTTGGTCTGGGCTGACCACATATTGCCATGATTTATATATTTATGTATTCTCTCAGTCAGACATAGTTCATCGTTGGATTAATCAGTTGTCTTTCTGAAGGATAATTTGCAAACGAAATGCCTTGGAAATAGGAAGTTAAGGTAGACATAGAACTTGTCCTTAAAAAGCATATAGCCTAAGGGCAGAGAGGGTATGAATTTAAGCAGAAATCGAGGCGTGGGTGGCTTTTATAATATGATTACTTATATTTTCTTAAGTTTATAGTTAGAAATATAGGTATTTGTGGAATTTCTGCAGGTTAGTATCTTTGCTTTAGCTCAAGGGACAGGATTATGCTTTTAGGGATAAAAAGAAGGAAAGTAAAGGGTGGAAATGAAACAGCTGTGATTGTACTAAGCTTTGCACCCAGGATTACTCTGAATTGATTTCTTTTATAATGTGTCCTCCCTCCTTCCATGCATCAGTTGCAAACTGGGTTTTTAGTACTGTAGTTTGTAGCTTCCCCAAAGCAACTTTTCTACCCCCCAAAGTTCCGTGTGGTTCATCAAAAGCTCAGTCTTTGAAAAATCCTTTGGTTTTTCTGAATATGCGCTTAGCCATCAATGCCCACACTTTCATATCTGCTTGTTATGAAAGACAAACAAATCTTTGGCCAGTGATCCTGCATCTTGATAACTACTGTTCTAATCCGTGTGTGTGTGTGTGTGTGTGTGTGTGTGTGCGTGTGCGTGTGTGTGTGTGTGTGTGTTGATAGCCTATTTCTTACTTTCTCCACTTTTCTTTTTTGAGAGTGAAACAAATTTCTTCATTAGAGATAGGATTTAAGTGCAAGTTCTTCTGGAGTGAGCAACACATGGAATTAAATTTGGACAAATATGCAAAAGCTGGTGTCACATCCTTGCTTGGGAGCAGGGACAGAGACTGATTTTCATATGGGTTAGAGACTGAAGTGAGTGTGAGGGTAAAGAATTGGTCAATAAGACAGAAAAAAGACAAAGACAGACTTCATATGAGAACTTTTTGCCTTCTTCATGATTTTGCATGAGGCTAGTTCTCAGTTAATACTTGACAGGAAGATGATTGTCTGCCTTCTCAGTGTAGATACAGAATCTGCTCATCCAGCATCACTGTAGAGAACAATTATGGAATGAATTGAGGGCAAGGAAATATCAGGAGAGGCCCAGCCCACATCAATTTCCCAGGGCTTTAGTAATTTTAAAAAGAAAAAAAAATGCTAACCTAGGTCACAAAAACTGTAGTATATTAAATGATTACATTCAACAAGTGACTACTTCTTTCATTTCGAGAGAAAACCAGGAGTCTAGATTTGAGACCCTTAGTAAGAATGAGCATCAGGTCAAGTGGTCTTCTTGGAGCCCCCATCCCAGGCTCTGGCATGGATTGCTACCATTGGTTATCCTGTGATCCATTTCCACATGGAACGTTTGAGATCAATTAGGTCATAGCGATACCTCATTGTGAAAGTGTTCTTCTCTGACACTCAAACCCTGGTGACATTTGAAAGAGAATCCCCAAAAGCTGCTTTTGGAGAGTTATCCTGAAAACCTGGCTGCCTGTATAGCTGGAAACGTGTCCTGATTTTGGCTGAGCCAATGGTAGGAACCGACACTTCCTGACAAGTGTGTGAGAGAGGATGTGGCAGAGCCGGACACCATTGCTCACTATTTGTCAGCGGGGCCCTGACTGGATTGCTGTTGAATTACCTTCATGGTGTACAGTAATGGGCATAGGAGTGAGGCCTGAAAGCTGTTAATTGTGTTTTCTTCTTCTTTTCCGTAGCCTATATTCCCATCATGGAAACATCCTAGTGCTTTTTATTTCTAATGCCCCCATCGGCTACATGGTGATAAATACACTTGTTAAAGAACAGAAGACATTGAGAACATTATACCACTTATATCATCCATGTTATTAGTGTGTGCAGTAAGCAGTGTTCTTAGCTGCAGTGCTATGACAGAAACTCCAGAAGCACAGATTTTCCTGGCTTTGTGCATTTGGATGTGAAAGTGCTCTAAATAAATCATACTAAATTTAAATTATGGAATTAGTATGAAATTAATAAGCAAAGCTTAGGAAAGAATAGGTTTTTATATGATAAGGAAAAATATTATGCAATGCAACTGTGCTTGGCTAGGACTGTTTTCAGAGTAGTCGCATGAGAAGGAGCCAATAATTGTAATGAGACAGGAAATTAAAGAGCAAAGGAGGAAAGACACTTTCAAAGGGGCTGGATGGCAAAGGGGAGAAACGCCTCCAGCTGAGGAAAACTTCCAAGAGAAAGATCTGATTCAAGTGAGATGTTTTTCTTCTCTGTTCTTCTATTTCTTTTATCCTTAGAGAACCTAGGAGAGGGTGAATAGGTGGTCCTGAGAATGAAAAAGCCCAATAAATGCCTGGCCTTGAGCTTGCAGGATTCATCGACTGTGCTGATCTCATTCAGGTGCACATTAATAAGTCCTAGATCATGAACACTTACTTGATTTTAGGTCTTACCCAGGTGGTGAGTGATGGATAATCTCATAAAATTTCTTCTTCTGTATACCAAAATCCCTATTTACTGACTTGCCAGATATATTCTATGTATATATCACCAGGTGAATTAATGTCTTTCTTTTTACCCCACTTGGGGAATGAGTTAAATCGTTCCATTCTTTGATGGAATGAACTGCTTGTTTAAAAATTTTTCTTTAGTGAGCATTTTTGGACATATGAGTAAGCCATTATACTATTTTGTATTTTACTATGCTTAATTTGATCAAATAAGATTCAAAGTTGCTAAAATGTGTTTTAGGACAAATCTACTTTTCTATGTTTTCGATAGATGTATATGAAGTTAGAACCGTTTTCTTTATTGAGGTTTACCTGCTATGTTGAGATGAATTTAAAGAAAGAAATGATCAGATTTTACTTGGCCATGTAGAAATAATTAAAGACTCAAAGGAATCTAGATTCCTTTCATAACCTTGGAACCCTGGAGAGCTGCTCTTCCACATGTATCATTTGGGGAGGAAAAGTCAATGGAGAAGGAAGTATTTACATCTCTGATCATGTGTGCCCTGGTGGATTAGCAATATTTATCACATATACACACCCTAATAATTGTTTTCTTTCTTATTCTCTGCTATGACTTCAACTTAAAGAAAAATCTGTGAAATATCAGTACCAAACCATGTTTAGAAGTAGAAAGAAAAACAAATGTATATTTAACACATGCGCAAAGTACCTATTATATGCCTGTGTGGGTCTTGTGAAATATGGTCCATATAAAAAAGAAACAAGAAAATGAATTCCAGATAACACAAAACCAAAAAAAAAAAAAAAAAAAAAAAAGAAGAAGAAAAAGAAACAAGAAAGCTGAGTATGATATGCAAAAAAGAATTGGGGCATGAATCGTGTAGATGTTGTGGTTTTCATCATTCCTTGTGCTTAAAAATGGCCTGTGGGACTTGTCAACATGCAGAACCCCGGGCCCCCAATGATTCTTGGTTCTGTATTTATGAAGTGGCTTAGGACTTCATGCTGTTACAAACACATTGGGTGATTATGAGGCAGATAGTAACACAGAGGATAATATTAACCCTGTGCTTTATGTTGACCATAGTAAGATAATCTTAAAGCTATTAGCTGGGGCCAGGCATTTGAGCAAAAGTTACGTGTGAGGGCTACGCAGCAGCTGGTTCAGTTATAGCAATCCCATGAGAGTGAGTGTGTAGGGTAGACATAAGAACAGAGAAGTGAAAAATGACCTCTTACTGCTAAAGGACAATGGTGAATTTGACATCACGTTTATAAGTTTCAAAAAGGATAACTCATTGGTAGAGATGCAATGATTATAGTATGTATCCCATAGGGAGGATTAAACAAGATAACAACTATAAAATACTTCGTGTAGTATTTCACGTAGTGTCGGATAATATGTTTAGTAAACACCATGTATTCTTCTTACTTATTATCATTCGGTTATTATTTAAGCTATGCATTTCCTGTTCTTTGCTTAATTTTTAATAGAGTAAGTTGACCTAAGGGTTTATTTATCATCTCGTGGTTTGAAAAACTAAGTTTTCCCTGTATCAAAAGAAAATAGCAGTTTCTGACTCTTCTTTTTAAAAATAACAGAAGTATTTTGATTAAAACAGGAGTTGGAGTTAAAAATAAAAAAAGGCTTACATACTTTTGCTTATAGGGTTCAAAGTTGTAGAGGGCTGTGGTACTACAAGATCAGTTTCCATACAATTTAAAAGAGAATCTTTGAATGGTGAATCACTGGGATAATTCCTTTGTTCTCAGGCAGATCACAAGATCTTCCTTGCACTGTAAAGTAGGAGTATTTAAAAAGACGTAGTTAGATTAATTTTAATGGAATATAAATCCAACTTCTGAAGCATCTGGGTCCTCAGGTAAGGGCAGTCTTGTCCACAAGGCCACACGTGATCACTAAATTAGCATGATGGAAGTAAACACTGTAGAGCCTTTGCGAACTGCTTGCTTTTATTCCAGCAACTTAATTCTTACAGGGCTGAAAGGCCAAACCTTTAAACAGTACTTTTATTCTATAATTAGAAAATACAATATGCCAGAATTTTGGAGGGAGGTGAAGGATCTCTTTATAAAAACTGTTAGTCTTTCATGTACTCTAACTGCCTAATCTTGGGATTTTGAAGTTTTAACCGGGGCCACATTGTTCAAATCTTGTTTTACATGAGAGAGAAATCCCTTTAGATAGTTGTATTCTTCTTTTTGGTAAATATTTTCAGAATTTCTTAGGCAACAAAGAGACCACCACATGGTTAAGACTCTGCCAGCAATTCACTACTAGTTTCAATGGGGGCTGTACAGCCACTCTACCTCCTTCTTTTATATCCAGCAGGACACATTTTCAGGGATTAATTTGACCTTAGAATGTCTGTGATGGAGTCCTATGTGAGGTATCACAACTCACATTTCTTCCTAAGTACGGTACTTACAAAGTATAGGTTTCTTTCTCAAAATAGGGCAAGCCGTGACCCACACCGTAAGAAGTTATATCCAGGTTGAATTCCTTTTAAGATGAACTGAATTTAAAATACATTGGAAATGATGTCCCTGTCTAAGAAAGATGGATGATAAGGATCTCCCTTTTTGTTTTGTAATGTAAAATCTCTTATATTCTGCCGAGAGAGATGATTTCCAACATGGTGGTTCCAACAAAGCAATTTCCTGCAATGATGAACACCAGCATCCCAGACACATTAATACCATATGGTGGGTCCTGCTGCTATTGTCAGGTGAATCACTAAAATGTACTTCCTATTCTGGGAGGCAGATTTGATTAGGAAGTCTCATTATGATTTTAAATTTTGTTTACATAGAATGTTTATGGAAAAAATATTCCCCAAATGGGAAGTTCCCCAAATGGAAATAATGTTGGTTATGTTTCATTGGTATGACAAGTCAAGTACTTCTAGATCACTGCAAATTACAGATGTCTCCAGCTAAGTCTGCATCCTGACTCTTCGGAAAAAGTGTAGAGTCTAGTTTCCTTTTTGCCTTGCCTCTTTCAGGACCATCTTATTATAGTTTCAGTATTTACTAAGTAGATTCCATTAAAAATGGATTTGTTCAAAATGATCTAAGCTGGTCAAATTCACCAAATATTAGCAAATCTGCCATTCTATTTTACATGATATGCATTGAGATTTGGTTCTTAATAAAGCAAAGCAACATCAGGAACAAAGAACAGGAATGTGGGGAAGTTTTCTCTGTCTGCAACTTTTAATGTGGTCTAAGTTTTACTGTTTGGCTGGACAAATGGATATCTGTCCAGCCAAAGAGTAACTCCCTTTAGGATCATGAATGTTGATGCCTCTTGCCCTTCCCTGCCCCTTTTGATAATCAACTCCCCCTAGCAGATCTGTTAGGCCCAGTCTGACTAGTCCAGCCCAGTCCCTCATGTTGGAACTATTTTTTAGTTGCCCCACTGCATTTTGCACCTAATTACTCTGTTTCAGGTGTGTTTCCTCTTTCTCTGAAACTGGTTTGTCAGTTCCTTGAAGGCAAGGGAAATGCTGGGATAAAGAACGGAAGAAAATCAAGCTTCAGTGTCTTCTAGAAATTCCCCTTTATCTAATACATCATTGTAATGTATGAAATTTCTATTCAATGAAAGTTCAAACTGTCCTCTTAAAATACTTTAAAACCAAAGTTAATTTTTAGAATCTAGGCTCTATGGCAGCTGGAGTGTCACTGAGGGAATAAAATAGATTAATTACCTTGACTTCATAGAAGTAATTCCTCTGAAATAAGAAAGCAGCTCTGTCTGTCAGGGTGTCTGAGTGATGTAAGAAGGCTTTTTTTTTTTTTTTTAACATTTTTTTATTGAGTTATGGTCATTTTACAATGTTTTGTCAAATTCCAGTGTAGAGCACAATTTTTCAGTTTATACATGAACATACATATATTCATTGTCACATTTTTTTTCACTGTGAGCTACCACAAGATCTTGTATATATTTCCCTGTGCTATACAGTATAATCTTGTTTATCTATTCTGCATATGCCTGTCAGTATGTACAAGTTTTGAAATCCTAGTCTGTCCCTTCCACCCCCCACCCCCTTGGCAACCACAAGTTGTATTCTATGTCTATAAGTCTGTTTCTATTTTGTATTTATGTTCTTTTTTTTTTTTTTTTTTTTTTAGATTCCACATATGAGCAATCTCATATAGTATTTTTCTTTCTCTTTCTGGCTTACTTCACTTAGAATGACATTCTCCAGAAACATCTATGTTGCTGCAAATGGTGTCACATTGTTGGTTTTTATGGCTGAATAGTATTCCATTGTATAAATATACCACCTCTTCTTTATCAAGTCATCTGTTGATGGACATTTAGGCTGTTTCCATGTCTTGGCTATTGTAAATAGTGCTGCTATGAACATTGGGGTGCAGGTGTCATTTTGAAGTAGGGTTCCTTCTGGATACAAGCCCAGGAGTGGGATTCCTGGGTCATATGGTACGTCTATTCCTAGTCTTTTGAGGAATCTCCACACTGTTTTCCATAGTGGCTGCACCAAACTGCATTCCCACCAGCAGTGTAGGAGGGTTCCCCTTTCTCCACAGCCTCTCCAGCATTTGTCATTTGTGGACTTTTGAATGATGGCCATTCTAACTTGTGTGAGGCGATACCCCATTGTAGTTTTGATTTGCATTTCTCTGATAATTAGTGATACTGAATATTTTTTCATGTGCCTATTGATCATTTGTATTTCTTCCTTGGAGAATTGCTTGTTTAGATCTTCTGCCCATTTTTGGATTGGGTTGTTTGTTTTTTTCTTACTAAGTTGTATGAACAGCTTATATATTCTGGAGATCAAGCCTTTGTCGGTTTCATTTGCAAAAATTTTCTCCCATTCCGTAGGTTGTCGTTTTGTTTTACTTATGGTTTCCTTTGCTGTGCATAAGCTTGTGAGTTTAATTAGGTCCCATTTATTTATTCTTGCTTTTATTTCTATTGCTTGGGTAGACTGCCCTAGGAGATCATTTTTGAAATGTATGTCAGATAATGTTTTGCCTATATTTTCTTCTATGAGGTTTATTTTATCTTGTCTTATGTTTAAGTCTTTGATCCATTTTGAGTTGATTTTTGCGTATGGTGTAAGGGAGTGTTCTAGCTTCATTGCTTTGCATGCTGCTATCCAGTTTTCCCAACACCATTTGCTGAAGAGACTATCTTTATTCCATTCTATATTCTTGCCTCCTTTGTCGAAGATGAGTTGACCAAAAGTTTGTAGGTTCATTTCTGGGCTCTCTATTCTGTTCCATTGGTCTATATGTCTGTTTTTGTACCAATACCATGCTGTCTTGATGACTGTAGCTCTATAGTATTGTCTGAAGTCTGGGAGAGTTATTCCTCCAGCCTCTTTGTTTCTCTTCAGTAATGCTTTGGCAATTCTAGGTCTTTTGTGGTTCCATATAAATTTTATTATGATTTGTTCTAGTTCTGGGAAATATGTCCTGGGCAATTTGACAGGGATTGCATTAAATCTGTAGATTGTCTTGGGCAGTGTGACCATTTTAACAATACTGATTCTTCCAATCCATGGGATATCGTTCCATTTTTTTAAGTCTTCTTTAATTTCCTTCGTCAATGGTTTATAGTTTTCTAAGTCTTTCACCTCTTTGGTTAGATTTATACCTAGGTATTTTATTACTTTGGGTGCTATTTTAAAGGGGATTTTTTTTACTTTCTTTTCTGTTGATTCATCGTTAGTGCAAAGAAATGTGATTGATGGAAGAAGGCATTTTTAACAGCAGATTGGAGTAGCAAGGCCAAGGGGTTGATGACTCTAATACAGTTATAGATGCTATAAAATTTGTGTTTTGTATTTGTTGCAAAATATTCTTAGAAATTGAATGAATTTTATAACATCATTATTTTCCCTTCATGCGTATTTTCATCTTATGATTTGCCTGTTCTTTAGTGATTATTTCTTTAAACGCTGTCTTCTATATACCAGTAATATAAAGATAATCTATGAGAGGAAAAGATGCCTGCAGTCTTGTAGAGTGAGAAATCATATTTTGTTTTTGCTCTCCCTTTCATTTAGTTATTTCCAGCATTATTGATACATAACTGACACATAACATGGTATAAGCTTAAGGTACACAGTATGTTTATTTGATATGTGTAAGTGTTGCAAAATGATTGCCATTGTAACCTTAGCTACCACCTCCACCCCATCACATAGTTACCATTTCTTTTTTCCTTCTTGAAAATTGCCTGGGTATGTAACCTACTCTATTCAGAAGATTTTATATTAAACTATCATGAGAAACATATTATATTATGATGTTTATACTACCTAAAACAGAACTTATTGAATTTATATACCCACTTTCTGTAATATGCTCATTCTGTTATATTTTAAGTTGTAAATATGTATAACACCTGCATAAGAATTCCTCCTTGAAAGTCTTACCAATATAAATGCAATAATACACTGTAAATCATAATTACCCACTGCTACATTTGCCATGTGTGGGTTTATTGAACTCTTTCTGCAGTGTGGCTGTGCAATAAAAATCTTATCTAGAGGAAAATAAATTCCAAGAACTACCAGGCTGAATAACACTTGTACTTGTACTGAGTTTAAGATCCTATCTTGGTTTAATATAAAACATCTTCTGTTAGCAAAGGTAGGTTCATTAGAAGCATTTTTGTTTGAAATGATCCTTTCCATTGTGATACAAAAATACAGTCTCCCTGTAGTTTAAGGAAAGTGAGGCAAAGAGAAAGTGAAAACCTCTAAAGGTCAATTAGGATAACCCTATGAGGTGCTTCCACATGACTAAAAACAGTCTTAGTGGGCTAGTCCCAGAGTCAGAGGAAACAAGAGCTAAAAATCTAAAATCCCAGTGAAGTTTGGGGTCTGGGTTTAGGAACTAAGAATATTTAGAATATTAGTTGGGTCTTCTTTATGTAGAGTACTTCAGTATGGGATAAGCTAGATTTCCTAATGCATCAGTGACACAGAATGTGTGTGAAAACTTGGGTATTTAATGTGTTAGAGAAGTATTTCCATTGCATGCATGAAGTCACTGATTGTTTTTCATGCCTTCTAGTATTTCTGCTCATGGCTTAGATTTTTAATGCCTAGCCTACTGTGTCTTTACTTTTTGATGATTTCAGTTCTTGTGTTACTAGCTGATCCGATTCTTCCATCCTTTATGCCTTCTTTGTTGGCACAGCCATTTACCAGCAGCCCAGACACTGAATACAGTGAGTATTGTTTTGCTTCAGAGACCTCTCCTCAGTTGCCTTTTTTCCCCGCATCACACTTTCCTCACTGCCTGCCACCACTGAGACCAGTCATCACTCCAGCCTTCCTGTCACATCTACATCACTGGCTGCCTTCCAGCTCGTCACACTCCTGCTTCTCTTTTACTTCAAGTCTTTATTATATTAGAGATTTATTTTTTCTATTCACCTTTCCTTCGTCCTTTGCCTCATAGTCTGCCATATGCACTGAGACACTTGCATCTGTTTCAGGTCTTCTGCTCCTCAGCTGCCAGGCTTGATGGGAGAGAAGCAGAGAATTATCCAAGCTGAGCTTATTACAGGTTCACACAAGTGTAGTTTGGCCATCAGTGCAGCTCTGCAAGCCATTTACTTCTCTTCTGTGCAACCCTAACCTTATTCTCACAGAAGCTCCTTAATGACATTTTATCTTCTTTGAATCCCAGTCCTGCCATCCCTCACTTCCAGATTTATGGCAAAGATCATTACAGTCTGGCAGGAGCTGCTCTGCATCTTTGTCATGTTTCCCTCCATCGATTACTTCCTTCCTCCCAGTCGTCTTCTCCCCAGACTTCCTGCCTCCATGGAGTTCTGCCCACCTGCCATTCTCTTATGGCAGCTTCAAGTCTCGTGGTCTCTCACTCAGCTCCAGTAGCCCTAGCTTCTCCTCTTCTACTTTTAAGCAGGATTAGCACTTAGTATCTGAAGAGAAAACAACCACACAGGTTTTGCTTGGCCTCACCGACCTCTCAATACTCTCAGACATGGCTCTGTCCCTTCTGTTGAGCTGCTGGAATGTGTGGTCCTCACCTGATGGCTGCATCACCCTCCTCAGCAGCATCTCTTAATGTCCTTGGACTCTGGCTTCGAACCTTTCTGAATGCAAATTCTGCCCAACAGTCCTGCTTTGATTTTTCTTGTTACCTGATGGCTTCTTTTTTTACCCTTCAGACTTTAAATATGAGTATTTTTAAAAAAATTATCCTTGAGAGTCTTCCCTTTTGGTTATTTGCTTGGCATTCCCCAGTTTCAACTATCAACTATATTTTCATGATGCCTCAGCATATGCCTCTGCACAAATCTCTCCGAAATTACAAATCCATTTTCAAAGGCCTACTGGACATTTCAGCTTAATTTTCCTGTGATTTTTTCCATTTAACTTGTCTAAAATGTAATCAGTTATCTTTCTCTAAAACCTTTCCCATTTGACATTTCTTCTTCAAATGCGTTTTCATTTCCAAATTTTTTTTACTTTCATTTTTGAGGAAAGAAATATAACACTAGTAGAAACATGTTCTTTTGGCTTGCTGCTAAAATAATCATATGCAGACTCAGTTATCACTTCTACAGATTTTGACATTTTTTTCCATAGGAAGTACATTGTATTGCAAATGACTACTGTGATTTGGTTTATCTTGGAGTGCAGTGAATGTAGAATGATTTTATTTTTAGCAATTTATAATGCAAAGCAATGCCCAGATCATGTCAATTATTTGCTAATCAAATTCATTGTCTTTTTACAAGTAAAAGCTCATGAGTAAGAACAGTAATTTCAAGAAATAAATTGGTCTTCCTAGGTAATACATATAAAAACAAATTAAAAGTTGATTCATGCTGTCCTCCAGCCATTTCAATATCATTCTTACCTTGGATGAAGGTAGAAAAAAACATTTGGACAGTTTGTGATGTGCTCGTCTCCCAAGCTGGTTTACTGGCAGTGATCAATCTTTCCCGCGGCCCTCTAAGGAATTTTCCATAAAGAATCTAGACACCTCCATCAATACACAGCCGTGGACCTATCTTTTCCCAAATGTAGGGGCCATACTTGCCAACTACATTTTAAGGAATAGTATTTTTGCAAAGTACTACTTGTTTCTTTCATCACCACCAAATATAAGCTTTCTTCTCTAAGGAAAATATACTGCCTTTCCATATATGTTCCATAGGAGGGGAAGAACTTTTCCTCTTTCCTCTTAGGGTTCCTGACTAGGTCTGAATATTAAACTGGCAAAGACAGATTAACAGGAGCACAGCATATAAATTTATTTAATGTAAGTTTTATGTGACATGGGAGCCTTCATGGAGAATGAGAGACCCAAAGAAACAGTTAGCCCTGAGTATTTTTTCACTAGGTTTGATGACAAGTGGGCGGTTGTGTAGAAATATCATAGGTCAAAGAGTATGAGGTAAGCGAAGTAATTTAGGGAAAACTTAGCAAGGCCTGTTTGTTTGGATTCTTCTGGGCGTCCTTTGTCTCTAGTGATAAGGACGCTCCTTTGCTGATATAGAGAGGGTACCCCTCACATGTGAGGTTATGAAATTATAACCTGTTTCAGGGGAGAAGTTGTGGGGGAATGTCAGAGTGACCTTCCTGCTTCTGCTATTTTCTCAAACTCCTTCAGCTTAAAATACTCAGTATGCTAAGGTGCCATATTTGGGGATAGCATGTCCTGAAACCCACCAGTTCAGTTTACCGCTTGCATTCTTTGTTTCCCTGGTAGTCTTTATTATTCTGTAATTAGCCAGAGTTAATTGTAATACCCTACCAAGAAAAATGGGTGTTTGGAACAGGCAAGTCCTTTTAAACTGTCTTTAAGTGATTATGTGGAAGTTTGGAGAGTCTGGGGCAAAGTTAAATTGCTATGCCTAAGAAAGAGGTAGCCGTATTAGAAGCATAGAAGGAAGATGAGGGCAGATGATAAATATGCTGCCCCAGTATATTCCCCCAAAATAGGAAACCCCAGTAGAAGGCTGGGTAAAGGGACTGAAGGAAAAAGAACATGTTAAATGGGAATTTAGAAAGTGTGCCATGGTTAATAAGACATAGGGCCCTTCTCCAGTTATACTACAAAATGTTCTGTAAAGTCAGCTTTGCTCACTTTTTCAGTGTAAGTAGATTCTTTCTGGGAAGCACAAAGAATCCCACACACTGACAGCACTCATAAAGACTGTGTGCTGGTAAACTTTGGTGGTGTTACAACCCACATAGCGTAAAGCAGCTGGTGATGACACTGCTTTCTATTCTCTCATCATCGACATATACTCATGGCACAGTTTGATGCTCAAGGCAATGTGGGAAATGCAGAGTTATGAGATTAGGCACTTAAAGTCTGATTATGAAGAGAGACCAAAAACTAGAAAGGCAGTAGGGCATCATTGACAAGTGGGTGGTTCAGTCAAAAGGGGTTGAGAGGAGGAAGACATTATGGTTTACAGAAAAATCCCTACCTGCTTTTCTTTCCTTCTCATATCTGTGTAGCTTTTCTAGTTTATCATGTGTTTTGTAAATGCCTTTGCCCTTCAGATACCTTTGTTTTCTGTGTGTGATGTCCTTGCTAAACTTGACATCATCTTTAATGGCTGTGTTTCTTACCCTGCATCCTGATTCAGTCTGTTTCAGTTCAATGAGAAGAACCTACTTAGATATTCTGTTCAGGGAGTTCTTTTATGTACATCATGTGCAATAAATCTGGGCTACAGTGAGAAAGCTTTAATTGTTCCTCTCTGGGTCTCACAATTAAAGAAATGACTTGTTATTTGGTGGCAAACATCCTTTAAGCAGGACAATGATGAAACTATTAAACTATTCTATTTTTTTTTTAATACATTCATCTGACAGGAATGAGATCTTCCCTGTTGCCCTCTGTCTCTCTCCCAACAAATATCTGTATGACTAAATTCTACTGATGCTTTTAAGACTGAGTCCAGGAGCAACTTCCTCCAAAAAGCCTTCTATGACACTGAACTAGTCTCATTTCGATGCTTGAAGTTGCCCCATTACACAGTTCCAAGGGATGCCATTTACTTCCAGTCTGTATGAGTAGCACCTCCTGGATTTATGCAGTTCACAGCCTGAGCAGCAGTACACAGCAGCCTTGGGTGCTTCTCACACAGTGCCCTCTGCTTTCCTCTGTTACAGCAGTGTTTCTTTCTATTTATGATTCTGTCTCCTAATACGTTGTAAGTATTTTAGAGACAGAAACTGTGACTTAATTCCTGGCCCATGGTAAGTATCAAGTAAGGGTTGATTTTATTAATGAAAAGGAAAAAAAAGAAGCTGAATGGAATCCCTTTGTAAAATTCATGTTAATGACCGCTCGAAAGACCTAGGCATAATCCACACTGTTGCTTACATATCCTGACTCATAGGTTGAGTAGTCCAGACTCTCTCCCCAGTTCTGATTCCTGATTCAAAATACTGGGGTTTCCATTTTCTTAGAGTCTTATACACTTCTGACCCATTCTAGTCCCTGTCCCTCTCTCTACCTGCTGTAATCTTGTCCATTGGCCTTTATCACCTTATCCTCCTGACTCATTAACTTCATAGAAATAGAACTAGAGAATTTCCAAAACTCCACCCCAGTGTCTCCTCCAGGGCTTTTCCCCTCTTACTTCTGTTGTGCATCTCTCACCATCCTCCTACAACACTTGCCACCAAAAATTAGAAATTCAGCAATTAAGGGTGAATTTAGGTTTTTATATCCCTATATATTTTTCTTCTCTGTCTTCCTCTCCAATGGGGAAAGAGTGCATAGGTTTAATAATGTCAGATGTCAAGTCATTTGTCTGATTGAAATATAATAACTGATTAGGATACCTGACTCCAAATAGATTAAAAAATTGTTTGGGGTTCCTATCCAGAAATTGTTTTCAGTTGACCTTCCTAATCTACCCTTGATCTGTATGCATGACCACATTCTGCCCACCATTTGTCGGTTGCATGTAAACAACATTAACCTACATACTCTCCCCTTTCAAAGCTGCATTTCTGATCTTCTCTTAGGTAGAATAGATTTGAGAGGTACTGTATCCAGAAATTGCTGAACATGAAGAGCAAGCCTTGCAAACTGGGCGCTTTGACCTGCAAATGTATTTTATTTGGAAAGCACACTACTTGGGAAAATTATTTTTTATTTAACATTTGAAAATTAGAAAATTTCACATAAAATTTCAGCTTTCCAGGTTTTCTTTAAAATACAACAGATGATCTACTTACAACATGATAAAAATCAGTAAGGGTCTGGTAACATTTACTTCATTTGTACAGATACCCACTCCCATAGACCACAGTCCTTACCACTCCTATCGTCTCCCTAAGATGAAGATCCAATACATGCTACCGTTGATCTCTCTTCTTCTGTATTCTCTTATTGTAGAGAAATGCTTCCTTGTATCCATGGTTTTGTCAACTATAGGAAAATGAAAAATGGATGGAGAGGGCAGTTTATTTCAAGCAAAAAGTAGAAGTAGCATTTCTTTGTGTCAGTGACATATTCTTACATATCAAATGCAAAAAAAAAAGTGTGTGTAATGGCATCTTCATCGTTTAAATTGCTTTCTTGTTATTGTAGGCATTTAAGTTTATGACCTTTGAAAAATAAAAAGTATGATGTTAATGTTAAGATAATAACAACATTCTGGGAAGTAGTAAGTCATTGCCAATGGCACAAGGTAATCCATTACAAAGAAATACCTTAAAAAAGGGTATTGGAGATGCTGGAGTGGCAAATAATAGTGAAGCAAGGCTCTGGCTTAAACTCTCTGCAACTCTAAGGTCATCATGCAATGCCCACTGCTGTCTTATCCTCTCCACCCAATTGCAAGCGGGGCTTGGATTGGAGAGAACAGATGATACAGGATCTGTCTTAATTTACTCTCTGATACTATGACGTCCAAATGAGTGAAAACTAGACCACATGGAAGACAGCAGATAAGTTGTATATTCAGAGTCACTGTAGTCTGTATGCCACTTGGAAACAGAAATATCTGACATACAAATAGTACCACTGAATAGGATACAGTAATGGGTGGTAGTTGTTAATTTGGTTTGCTTTTTTTCCCATTAAAGTAACATTTTTTGCAATTCATTTTTGTATTCTCTGTAAGATGATAACATTTTTTCCTCTGAATGAAGTATGTCATAGTGCACTGATTCTTAGCTTCAGCGAAAAGAATTCCTTTGCAGTCTATCTGTCATGGTATTGTTCAGCTATTGGGGAGCTAACTGTGTACCTAATAAAAAGTACTGTTTTATTTCCTCCATACTTCCACATCCTGCCCTCCACTCACCCCTTCTAATTTCTCAATTTTTTCATCTCCAAAATGAAACTAGAATGTTATTAGATTTTTTAAAAATTATGCTGTGATGATTTCCCTCTACAGCTGATTTATGGGGAAAGCTTGTGCAAGGGGTCAGGTTACTAAGGAGTTTTGATTGGAACCTCAGCCACGAGCCTGTAGTTCTCAGAATTCTGGAAACTGCTAATTAGGTTCAAAATTAACTTCTGCATGGAGTAGAAGGCTATTGAATTTAGGAACGTATTGTCACTGTGTGGAAAAGTGGTATCTATAAAGACTCCAAAATGAAGTATGTCATGGGAGAAGGAAATGTGTATTTTTTTTTGAGGGAAGAATCAGGAGATATTTGTTTTTTCATTAGTTTTATGGACTAAGCTGGTATTATTCTGGTAGGTTCATCTTGTGTTCTAGTATAAAATATGAGGATACCCGAGGAATTTTAAATAAAAGCTGCCAATATCTTTATACCATACTCAGTGGTCTTGAGGAAGAACACATGAGGGAAATAAGATAAATGAGGAAATCATCTATGTAGGTAGGTAGGTCAGACCTAAATGAATGCATCTTTTTAAGAATTATCTGAAAGTTGTTCTACTGCCTTTTAGTCACTGGTTTTGTAACAACCACTGACTAGCCCAAATAATGTCTTTCATTTGATTCAAATTCCTGAAATACTGGCTGTAATAAATAAATTTTGTTTTTCCTTTTTTTTTTTTAATAACTCATTTTCTTTTACCTGTGGAGCAACTGTATTTTAGAGACCAGCTCTATTGATATTTACTTGGTGTGATATTGAAATACTCAGTGGAGTTCTTGAAACCCTTCTGCAATTCATTTTTCTCAAACAAGATTATAAGAAGAGATTAAAATGATGTTGACAGTACATGGGGCATTCCCATGTTATTTGCCATGATTTCTTTAATCAATTTAATTTAATCAGCCTATGATTCTAGGTCATTTGCTTGAACTTTCAATCTGTGCAACACATCATTTTATATTGTTACTCTTTTGAGTAGTCAATTTCCAGATATTTTAAGCTTGATTGTATGGCTGAATTTACTTTTTTTTTTTTTTAATGAAGGAAGATATATTTAAGTTTCATTTTTGAACCTGTATATTGATGATCCATTAGTCCTTTTAATTCTTCTCTTCAAAAAGCTGTTTTAAAGACTATACTAACATGGAAATATTATATTTTTATTTCTTTAGTCACAGCTTTTAGCCTACTGTGTTGAATTTCCTATTTCCTTCCTGTACATTTTGGCCAGTTACCATAACTTTCTGGTCGCTTTGCGCTATTATTATTAGTCTAATCCTGTTTAAATTCCAATGTCATACCTGATTTCAATGTTTTCGTCTCTTCCCCCAGATGTAGACTATGATCTTGGCTACTTGGACTTTGGAGAGTAGGAGGGTCTGCCTTTTAGTTCTTCATTTCCTCCTTCTTTTCACAGTCTAGTCTCTTGAAATAGAGAGAGAGAGAGGAATGGTGGAAGCAGAGCTTGTGTGTAACTAGGCTTCTCTGGTTCCATCTGTGAGCCACTCAGAGAATGGTCTCTGTGTAGATTTCACATTTAGGTGGGGTTGTGGGTGGAGGAATCAGGGCTTGTTCATTCTCCTTTTGGCGACCTCTGTCGATGCAGAGAAGGACAGCTAGTCTCCCTGAGTCTTTCTGGAAGGGATATTCCCAGTTCTTTCTTGTTGTGTGCACTTCCTCATATGTCTCTGCCCTTCCTCAGTCCTCCTTGCTCCATCATGTGAGGCTGTAGGAATCATGGGAGTCTTCTTCTGTGCCCTCTCTCATGGCCTCTGGGAATGTGGAAAGGGTTGCCCCACCATTTTTCTTCTCAAGTATAATGGGCATTAGTTCTTTTAAGACTTGGTGGCAGTAGACTACTCTGAAGGCCATTCTGCTTCTAGACAACTTTAGCCCAGAAATGGGCACCAGGGTTTATATTCATGTTTGCCTTACATTTCAGGAGATGTATGTTGACTTCAGCTAAGAACTTTCTCACTGTTCTAAACTCCAGCTCAGGAATCAACCAGCCAGGTTTCCTCACCAACTGCTATACGTGAGTCTTCTCCCCTGAAATGCTTGGCTTTAGCCACAGACTATTCTTGCCTTTCTCTTCTGGCTGGGAAAGGGAGGGGTAACCTCTCACCACAAAGAGTGCAGACCCGTGAAGTCGAAGGCTGTCCTTTAGGCTCTTTCTCCCATGAACAGGGGTTGGGAATAGAGGACGAGGAGAAGGCTAGTGAATGGGAGAGCTGGTAGCTAGTTCTGCCTCTATGAGAAGGGGAACACATCTAGGAGGCTTGTTGTAAGTACAATTTTGGACCCTCCCTGCAATATAAAGGTCCCTCTCAACCTGCTGTTAGAGTGTGTGTCGGGGCGGGGCATGTATACAAGTGTGATAGTCTCTCTCTCTTCCATGGATTTTTAAGCTAGTTTGAGGCAGAAACCATAACTTGCAGCTTTTTTCATCTCTACTAACTACCACTTTAACAGTAAAATTAATAACAAAAACATCAACAGTAATAATAATGGCAAACATTTAAATGGTGCTTACTTTTTAAGTCAGGCACTGTTCTAAAAGATTTATATGTATCTATGCATTTAATCCTCACAAGCCCTATGAGGTCGGTATTATTATTGCTACAATTTGGCTTGTGAAACTTGCCCAAAGTCCACAGCTGATAAGCGGTGAAGCTGGGATGGGAACCCAGGCAGCCTGACTCTGAGGCTCATCTGTACTGATTGTCCTTGTCACAAGCATATGGCACCACTGGGAACAGGTGGTGTTGGTAAAGTTAATTAGACACAGGGATAATTGCTCAGCCTGAATTGGTATGTGAAGGAACATATTAAATTTTAAGTGAATTGTTTTAAAAGAAAAATTAGATTATTATTTATGTCGGCAACTTCATGAATTATTGTTGAACTCCATGAATATGAAACTTGATAGATTAAATGTAAGCAAAAAGATTAGTCATGAAATAATTGAGAACATTAAAGCAATCCCTTCCAAAGATGAGTCAAAACAATTATTTAATAAATAATTGTCCCTGAATGTATTAGATGTGTTTACAAAGGTAAGTTTAACAAGTTCAGAATGTACTAGTTAAAAAAACAAAAACAAAAACCATATTGGTTATCTGGTCTCAAATGCTATCTAGTATCTCTCTTTGTATTGACAGGAGAATAAAAATCAGAGTTCAGAAGGATGAAGTTCATTGTTCTCACTTTGCATCTCCTTAAAATCACTGGTGTTCTCCTCCCAGGTTTAAACAGTTGCTTTCTGAACCGTATCTCTCACCCCCTTCCCTCTCCTCTATCTGTAGCTCTTCACCTCACTCTCCACCCACTTCTACCCCCTTCAGTCTGTCTACTGTGCCGGCTCTGAGGGGCTCTGACTCTCCTCTCTGCTCTCTCCCAGCTGTAGGTTCCTTGCCCTCTACCCTTTCTCTGGCCAGCTCTCCTCAGTTCTAACAGTGGGTGTCCGGGGCAAATTCAGCTCTCTTTACAATGCTATTATGAAGGAAAAAAAAAACTGGTCACCTAAAACAAGGCATAACTTTTTCATAAGCTCTTATCCCTATACCATCCAATATACATTTCTGTAAACCATTTCAAGTTGTTAAAAGAACCAAGAAAATTCAGTGAGCTTGCTGTTTGCTGAACTGACTCTCAGCAGACTGGTATTAAACAAAGTGGCCATTCAGCCAGCTGGTGAAATGGTGAACTGTCTTTTGGGATACTGGCCCCAAGGCTGCCCCAGTTCCTGCCTTCCTGGATGTTCAGCTCATCCTTTGATGCCATGAGCTATCCTAGCATGCTTTGTGCTTAAGCTGGTTCTGGTTAGCATCTGCGACTTGATGGAAGGAGTTCGGACTAATACTTCTGAACCTTAGTTCAGCCAGTCCCTGAGTGGTTCTGTTGAGAGTGGCAGAAGCAGGAAACTCTGAGGACATCCTGCACTCTTGTTTTCAAAGTTCCTGTGATCATATGTGGTCTGTGCACCTGACTTGCTCACAGTATAAACCTGGACTCTTTTATATGTATATTATAGATACATACTGTTGGGGTTTGGGATAAGATTAGAGTTAAGGTTAAGGTTAGGGTTAGCACCTAGCTTAGTGTTGGATTTTGGATTCTCCAATGAGATTTCTTTGGCCACAGAGACCATTGACCTCCATATGGCCAAATCCAGTAGCTCCATTTCTTCATTATATTTCCTGATAATCCTATTGATTTTTGCCATGCTGACCATTCTCTGCTACTTAAAATCATTTTCTTTGGTTTCCAGAATCCTTCTTTCCAGGATTTATGGTCTCTTTTTTTTAAAAAAAAAGTTTTTTAAATAATAAATAAGCTTTTTTTTTTCTGTCATCTTTACGAATTTATCTTTAGCCATCTATTCCCTTTAATAACGTGTTTCTTCAGAACTCAGCCTTTCACCCCCCAGGTACCTTACTTTACATTCTTAAAGGTGCTTATCTATGCCCGTGACTTCAACTGATGAATCTATACTTACAATTTCCAGATTTCTCTCTCTTGTTTTGACCTCTCTACTGATCTCTAAACACATAGCAACTGTCTACTTGTCTCAGTTTGGTTATATTACAAGCACTTCAAACTCATCATCATCCTGCTCCTAATTTTCCTCTCTGCCGTTGCCCATCTGGTAAAGAGCACCACTGTTTACCCACTCCATCCAGCCTTCTCGGTCACCCCCTTCAGTCTCCAGATTCTGCCATTTCCATCTTCCGAGTTAGCATCAGTCGCTCTCCCCCCCCCCCTTCTTCCCCTTCCCCCTCTGTCTCTCTTCTTCCTCACCACAGCTTCTGCCTTAGTGCATCTTTTCTCTCCAAGATCACCACAGCTGTTCCTGAATGAGTATTTTCTTTCTGATCTCATCTCCGTCCAACCTATCCTTCATACTGTAGCCTTGGAGGGAGCTTCTGAGGTGCTGTTCTGATCATGTCAGTTATCTGGTAAAAGTTGCCATTAGATGTCCATTCCCTTTAGAACAAAGAGTCATCTCATTAGCATGAATGTGGAACCAAGTAACATGTAACATGAAACCTTGTAACAACCTCTGCTTAGCTCTCTAACATTTATTCTTTTGCTTTCTGACATGTTTCCATCACTCCAGCAATAGCGAACATGGCATTTCCAAAATGTGCCATGTACATGAATGCTTTGCCCTGTTTGTGAGACCCATGTGAAGCATCATCTCCCTAAAGAAACCTCCCGTGACCCCTCAGCTTGACATATATGCACTTCCTTTGTGTTCCTGCAGCCTTGAATACACACACATCCCTACCTTAATGCTTATCATACCCTTCTGGAATAGTCTGTTTACTTTTCTGTCTCTTACGCCAAGTCCAAACCTATTCATTTTATCTCCTCCAACCTAGCTCAGTACATAGTAGATAATCAATAATTATTTACTGAATGAATTATTAGTTTATTAGTGCATGGGTGAAATACAAATAAGAAAACTAAAAGCAGAAATTTTTAAAGTTAAAAAATACAAATGATTCCTCTGAACACTTTCATTTATGTAATTTTATTTCTATTTTAAAATTCTCTTTTGTGTGTTTGGAGAGCAGTTGCATTCTTACTAATTACATATTTCAGTTAATGTTGTGTAAAGCTAGTTATTTTGTATAAAGTATGTCCATTTTATTGAATAAGAATATAACAGAATATATGCTACAAAAATTGTAGTCCAAGTGTTTCAATCTACATTATTTTTCTGTCCTTTATTCATTGTCATGACTGTCAGTTATTACTATGTGGTAGATGAGGGACCTGAAGGTTAAGAGAAAGTTAGAAGTATTATATTTTATTGTGAACTAATCTTACTCTAATCCTCAGTGCAGCTATTTCCTTTTAGTAAGATTGTTTTAAAAGATCTTCTGGCATCTGCATATACTCACTAATGTGAATATAGCAAACTTTTAGGTATTTCACTCATCTCTGTGCAGCATTTTAAATTACTAGAAATTCCCTTTTCAAATCATTTTTCTGGAATATGATATCTTTCTTGAAGTCTAAACCTTTTTCCTAAAACAGCCTTACTTTCCACTAGAAGTTGAATAATCAGAGATTTCCTGTTCACCTCCCCCTTAACATGAGGCCAGATACTCAGCAGGTTCTCCGGGACTGTTTCTCAAGCTTACATTTTTGAAGTTCTCCTTCCTTTCGGTTTTACCACATTTACGGTATATTCAACCCACCAAAGCCCCTGGTATGGTCTCTGCAAATCCAAGGGTACATTTAAGGATATCATACAGCAGAGAACAGGAAATAGAGTGAGTGTTTCTTCACCTCCTTAGAATTGTGGGCCCCTTGAGAATCTGATGTCATCCTCTCTTAAGGAAAATGCACATACTTACATACTCACAAATGTTAAAAGTAAAGGGGGTCATAGACCTCTAAAAGCATTTCATTGACCCTCCTGGGTCCATGGAACTTAGATGAGCTCTGAAATCAGGTTTGGTTATTCCTGGAGTGAAGGATGTTGTGTTGGGTCATGGTCAAAAATGAGGCTGAACCAAGAGTAACCAAGAGATGGAGAAGGGCTTGGATTCCATAATGCAGTTGGGATTTCCTCCTAGGAAACAGTAAAACTTATGATAAGTAATTGAAGGATATTTACAAAAAAAAAGGATATTACAAAACCAAGACTAATAAATTAGTAAAATTTCCATTTATTTTATATGAGGAAGATAGATATAATTTTGCATAAGCATCAAGAGGGGAATATTGAGTTCCCAGAGCTGCTCAGTAAAATGCCACTAAGTAGAAGACCTTATATTTCAACAGACTGAATGGATTTGCATTGAGTTGGGAGTAGTTAAGTACCATTCTTTATGAAGTATAGGCTTACTTTTGTCTAATATTTTGTCTAATAATAATACAAAACACAGAGTTATGGCCAGCCCAATCTCATGCACTGAGTGCCTATAAATGGTCAGACACTGTGCTAGGCTCCAAGGAGAATATATAGACAAATTTTAAAAGACTACAGCTTCTTGGACAGCTTGAAAAACAGACACATAAATAACTGTGGTAAATGCTACAACTAAGGTCCAGTTTATAATAGGAAAGAACAAAAGAGGATTTGATCCCCCTCCAGTGGAATCTGGGAAAACTTCACAGAAGAGATGGAACTTGAGCGGGCTTTGAAGACAGTTGGATCTGGACAAGTGGAAGTGAAGTACAAAGACCATTGTAGTTAAAGTACGTTCTGAGAAACAACGTGGAGATTAGAAAGAGCAACGAGAATGGTCAGTAGTCTTCTTTTGGGGCAGAGGTGGCATTATGCATGGTTAAGAAGATGTCCTTTGTGGCAGAATGTGCTCTGCATTCTACATTTGATAAATATTGAGTGCTTACTGTGTGCAAGTAGAGAGAAATGATAAACACTAATCAAAATAGAAAAATTATAAAGGATTTTCAATGGTGATTATGTGCTATAAAAATAAAAGAAAAAATAAACAACCAAGCTCATAGATAAAGAGAACAGTGTGGTGGTTGCTGGTGGAGGGTGGGGTGGGATGTGAGTAAGATGGGTGAAGGAGGTCAAAAGGGACAAACATCCAGTAATAAAATAAATGAGTCATGGGCTGTAAGGTACAGCATCGTGGCTATAGTTAATAATACTGCAGTGCATATTTGAAAGTTGCTAAGAGAGTAAATTGTGGAAGTTCTCATCACAAGAAAAAAAGATTTCTTAACTATGTATAGTGACAGATGGTAACTAGACTTACTGTGGGGATCATTTCATAGTGTATACAAATATCAAATCATTATGTTGGACACCTGAAATGAATATAATGTTATATGTCAGTTATACCTCAGTTTCTTAAAAAGTGAAAAAGAAAAAGAAAAGAAAAAAGCAGGATAAGAGGATTGTAGTGCCTCGTAGGATGCAAGTTGACATTTTAAATTGGATAGTCCAAGCACAATTCACTAAGAAAGTGACCTCTGAGCAAAGCTTTGAGGGGGTTAGGGTAAGAAACATTCAGATAGCTTAGGGGAGAATGTTCCAGGAAGAGAGCGATGAGGCCAAAGTGTGCCTGTTGTGTTCAAGGAATGACTTGGACATCAGCATAACTGGAGCTGAATGCAACGGGAAGTAGAAGATACATTCAGGTAAAGTGGGTGGTACAGGTGGGGACAGGTCCTATAGAGTTTGTTAGGAGATTTAAGACCTTCCTTGCTTCCTCTGCCAACATTTCTGCAAACACTCAATAGTTGCACAGTTTTAGAATTTCAAAGAAAACATGGAGGCAGTGTTCTGTTACAGCTTACTCCTGGAAGGGATGCGATTTATCTGTTCATAACACAGTATACAGAATCAACATAGTCGCTATTTTATTTCCAAATTTTTGACCCAACTTTATAGATTTCTGAAAGGGAGGTAATTTTACCAGACATTCAATAGTAAGGTAGCAATATTTCAGATTGTTACATGTTCCCTGTGATTGAAACGGTTCCTGGTACTTTCACCATGAGCATCTTTGCTGTAGAGCTGTAGACATCTTTGCTGCAGTCATTTTTGCTGCACACATTTTTACTGCATAGCTAATTAGCTGTGAGGCAACTTTGCTGTAAAAGATACAATAACAGAAAAATAGAAGAGAGAGAGAAAAAAAGAGAGACATTTAAAGGGACCTAATGAAACATGAGAAAAGAGTAACAAAATTAAAAAGACTTTATTGTAAAATACAAAATATTTTAATGCATTTAAAATGTGTGTAGATTCATGGTAATAACTGCATAAATAACTTATTTTATTTTGTGGGTTGTACCTAAGCACTTGTTTTTCAAGTAGTTTGCTCATAGTCTTTTATTCTTTTTTTTTTCTTGTTGATTCATGTCTTTGGCATTGTACTTTTTCTTTTTTGCTTGAATTTCTTCCTTCTTTAAGAGAGGTATCAGTTTCCAAATATCAGGATGCATATTTGTACCTGAGCTTTGTATTGCATTGTGAAAGCCTTCTACACTGTTGTTTGTTCTTGGTGTACTGTCACATATCCACTGACAGACGTTCCAGACTCCTATGGGAATGTGTGTTCAACTCTGCACCTTCGAGGTTCTGGGCCTCTTTCTCCTCCGATACAGTGTTTCAAAATAAGAAACCAATTCTTGGGGCAAATCATCCTCACCTGTTTGCTCAATTAAGACAACAATAATACCGCTAATTGGAAGAAATACTAACGTATTTCAACCAATTGAAACAAAACTGTTGAACCAAAAACTATCAACCAGTTGCATCTTTCACGGCAAAATTGCCTTACGGCCACGTAGTTTTTCGACAAAGCACTTGCAGCGAACATGTTTACGGCAAAGACGCTTAGGCGGCAAACTGTCCGTCGTGGACTGAGACACACCCTTGTTGCTTGAGGTAAGACGGGTCTGAGTTTTTTTTCCACTGGAAAGGGTTTTGACCGCAGGGATATTCAAAGGAATTTTTTTATAAAGAAAGAAGGCAGCTATATAATAAGTTTCTTAAAAACAAAAGGTGGAGAGAGAAAAAAAATTGTAGGCTTTATGTCCGTTAGGATTTTTTAAAAAATATATGTGTCTTTTTTGGCCAAACATTGAAGTATGCATGCTTCATTTATTTTATTCAGTGTATTGACATTTGAGTTTCCTCATTAATTAACAGATAATGTAGCCAAGCCCTGTTTTCCCCTGTAATTTTATCTACAGCAAGGATACACAAAAACATAGTTTTTGTGTTTACGGCACATTGTGTTCACTGCTGTTTACATTGTACTTTATTTCTTATCCTTACAATGACTCTACAAGAGAGATTTTTATTCAAGTTTTAAAGAGAGTTACCTGAGGCTTAAAAAGTTAAAATAATTTTGCCCAAGTTACACAGTCTTTGTTGTGGTGCAGTAATATTAGTTCATATTGCTCTGACCCCAAATCCTTTGAAATTTCCACATAATTGAATTGTAATCTTTTAAATTCTCTTCAAACCATATGTAACTAGAGTCAGGTAGAAGGAATACATTGTTAGTAGGTTAATAGCTACTGAGTGTTCTTCGTGTGTGTGTGTGTGTGAGAGAGAGACTCTTAATCAAATATCTTTTTTTTGCATTCTTTTTTATTGAAGTATAGTCAGCTTACAATGTTGTGTCCATTTCTGGTGCAGAGCATTATGTTTCAGTCATACATATACATACATATATTCGTTTTCATATTCTTTTTCATTACAGATTACTACAAGATACTGAATATAGTCCCCTGTGCTATACAGTAGAAACTTGTTTATATATAGTAATTAGTATCTGCAAATCTTGAATTCCCTATTTATACCTCTTTGCGTGATATGGTATCCTAGACTAGTTTAGGTAGTAGGTGTTTAAAAGTCCTGGATTCAAATCCTAGCTTCCCCCTCAAGAATGGTATGACTTTGGTCAATTTACAGTATGGGTTTGAGCTTTCATTTTCTGATCTATATAATGAGAATAATCAAACCTACCTTGCAGAGTTGTTGGTAGAATTGAATAAGGGCATATTTTGGACTAAGAAAGCTTTCTGTTTTTCCTTGTTGAATGTAGTGCAACCTTTTCTTTGTGTGGTTGGCAGGGTGTATTTTTATATCTAGGATTAATAGTCTAAGCTATGTCACACCTTAAAGATTGCATGTAATACAGCTCTCTGTGTAATAATTAGGCTTCAATAAGAAAAGCTTATTAGCAGTCTTCCATGGCAAGTTGTGTTAACCTCATTTAACCCAGTCAAATGTTCTGTAGTACCAAATGCTGATTTTTCTTTGAAAATCTGGCCTCACAGTTTTTGCATAATTTAATTATTTCAGTTTCAACTATCTGTGTGCTCTTCAGCTTAGCTCCTCTCTTACTAAACTACTTGACTCCTTCTAGCCACAAAAGAATAACTAAAAATAGCTTATCTTTAACCCAGTTCCTTTATTACTTACTATCTACACTCAAATATTGTCACTTAAATGTTAAGGCATCACAAATCTATAGTCTTTGTGTCCTGGTAATACTTAAGAACAATAATGGTGCAGCAAAACATTTATAGGCTAACAGCTTGGCTAAGTACTGAACTTTGATCAGAGTTTTGAGTTTCCAAAAAAATATATATTAATGGAAAATCAGAACGGTGTTTCTTTGACTTGTAGATTTTAATTGATATTATCTTTATAGTGTAAAACAATTCCTTCGAGAATGCCCTTGGTTTAATGTATCCTACTTTTATTATGAAAGAGGCAAGAGTTGAGCAAATGATGCTGTCTATGTTCAGGTGACTGTAGGATGGAACATAGTAGAAACTAACATCTTTTGAAACTGATAGCTATAGCCTTTAAAACTTTTTGAAATAAAAAGTAATACTTTTAAAGATGTTTAGATAGCATTTTAGACACATTTATGGTAATTTGCTTCTGATTTTTTTTTAGGTTGTGATACTTTGCTGTTTGTTTAGGCAAAATATTCTTTGCCTTCAGAACTGTAACATTTGTTAGCTCAGCAACCCAAAATGTTCCCTCAACACTGTGTAGGTGTTATGCTTTTTGTTGATAATGTACTGTTATTCATCTTCTATTAATGTTTGGAAAATAAACTTAGAATCCAAGAAAGTCAGTATGTGTCCAATGTAGATTATTGCAGTCAGGAAAGTCCTCATGCATCTGTGTGTGTGGGAAGCAGGCAGAAGTAGAGCATTTAAATATTTTGTCAAGTATGCTTTATGGAAATTATACTGGACTTTGACATTCTTAGACACAATTTTTATGGAAGCCATTTTGTAACAAGGGTTATGACTCAGATCATTTTCAAGTGATTTGGTCTTAGAAAATGTCATAAAGATGCCTCTTATGATATCAAGCTATGATCATTTTTACTTCCAAAGCAATTTGAAATGCATTCATAAGTGACATGGAGCATTCTTTCCTAAGAGTTTGCAAATTTTCAAGAGGGCAAAATTTTCCCAATCCTATATTAAAAATTAGTCTACAAGCCTCTTAAGAATCCTCAAGAATACTTAAAGCAAGTTTTCCTAAGTATGCTGATAAATAATTTAGAAATATAAGTACATTTTTGTCTTACTCATAACTTGAAAAACATTTAATAAAATAATCATATGGGATTATATGCATAGCAACCAAATTACAATCAGTTCCTCTCATTTAAATCTTTAAAAGAGAGCAAGAAATTAGATTTGCTTTAAAAAAGTAGATTAAAAGCCTAACCTGTTCATTTAAGTGTTAATGATCATAGTTGGTATTTACTGATCAGTTACTACATACCTAATGCAGCAATAATCACTGCATATATATTAGCTGATGAACAATGATGTAGATACTGGTGGTACACTCATATTCTGTATAAAGAAAAGCTTAAAGAATTTAATGACTTGACCAAGTCTGATGAGAGTATTCAAACCAGGAGTGATCTGATTTCAGACTCAGGACCTCAACCAGCACATGCCATGGGCTTTCCCAAACTGCCAATGTACCTGAACTAAACAACATCAGCCTAGGGTTGACCATGAGGGAGAAGAACCGCAACACGGTCTGGTCGCTAGAATATGGCAGTTTCTAGATTAATCTGGAACAATGATTTTCAACTCTGATTTTGTATTAGAATTATCTGGGAAACTGTAAAACATATTGAGATTCTGATTCAACCGATCTTAGGTGGGACCTGGACAATGGTATTTTTTTAATTGCCCTATTATTAATGTTAATAGGTAGCCAAGATATAGATAGATGCATTTATTTAGAGCAAACTGTGTCTTGTAAGACAACAGCACTCAATGGAAATACTTCCAGTTTGTTTCAAGTTTAAGTTTTAGTATATTTGAACTATTAAATAATTAAAATATATAATCAGATGTATTAGTTACAAACCTTTAATCCCAGAACAAACCAAGCTCACTTTAGCCTCAGGGTCTTTACAATTGGCCTGCAATACTTTGAAGCTTTGCCTGGACGATTTCTTCTCTTCATTAATGTTTCCATTCTGATGTTCCTTCGGAGAGACTATCTGTGAATGTCCCCCAAAATGCCCCCCCCAATTTTTTTTATCACATTGCTTTTAAAGTTTCTCTAAAGTATTTTTGCTTTCCTGAAATTATCTTATTTTCGCTTGTTTATTGTTGGCATTCTTGCAAAATGTGAACAGAGATTTTGCCTGTCTTGTTTTAACATGTCTATCCATAGCACAAGAGTAGAGTTTGGCATGTAGCAAGTACTCAGTAAATGTCTGTTGAATAAATACATGAACATCAAAAATTTAGCATATGAGAAGTTACAGCTCAGTGGTAGTGTGCGTGCTTAGCATGCACAAAGTCCTGGGTTCAATCCCTAGTACCTCCATTGAAAAAAAAGAAAAGAATAAATAAACAAATAAACCTAGTTACCTCCCTGCCCTCAAAAAATTTTTAAAAAATTGTTGTTTAATTTAGCATAGATTTTTTTTGGTTAGTCCAGCAGCTTATAAACTAAACTGACTCTCCCAACTTTGAACACAAATTCCATGTGTACATTATTTTTTAGATAATTGGAAAGAGGACACACCTGGTACACAGACAGAGGTATTCTGAATTCAGTTTTAAATTAAGGTGATTTAATACAGCCTTCATTCATAGCTGCAATTGTAACTCTTGTTTGAGGATAAAAACATGTTTCTGGAAAATAATAATTATATTTTACAGTAAGTTAACATATTTGATATATAGCGAGACTAATTGTTTAGACTATTTAGCATAATATGTCCATGGTAATGTTTTTGCATGTATATGTATCGTTAGTAACACTAGAGGTCATTCTCTAAGTCTGTACTGGTTTGAAGGGAATCTTGGCTTTTAAATCCTATACTGTATCATTCTTTTCTTTGATTACAGTGCTTTTCAACATTGGCACAATATTCTTCGGATAAAATAAAACTATTTGGGAAAAGATTTTTTATAGAAATGGGAAGTTGGATAGCAGGGAGTAATCAAAATATCTCATAGGAGAGGTTCTTGGCCTTTGTCTGTTTATTCAGGATGGCAGTTTCTAGAAAGCACCAAAGCCAGGGACAAGTTCTGAGAATAATATAAAAGAAAGCTCACTTCTTGAGTAAAATTGGCTTAGCCCTTATTGTGAGATGGACAAATTTTCTTCTATTAGATTATTTTGAAGGAGGGAGAAGTCAGTTGGGTTTCATTCCATGCAAGTATGTTTTGGCTTGCTGCCAGTTGAAGTTTGTTAGCTTGAAAAATACCAGAAGACTTAAGATATCTTTAAGTGTGAAGAAGCCTTACATACCATTTAGTTCAGTCATGTTATT
This sequence comes from Camelus bactrianus, assembly GCF_048773025.1. Taxonomy (NCBI): domain Eukaryota; kingdom Metazoa; phylum Chordata; class Mammalia; order Artiodactyla; family Camelidae; genus Camelus; species Camelus bactrianus. Next base: position 36,425,199 of record NC_133542.1, on the reverse strand, counting down.
TTACATCAGATAAACCAGGGCGCAAATAGGAGAAGTGAATCTGGAACTCTGTCTTCCCTCAGTAATTGTAGTGTAGCTACATACTCTGCCTTCCTAGCTAATGTAGTGGGTGGTTTACTCTGTATCTGGAAGATGTATTTTGCTTTGTACTTATAAAGGCTGAAAATACATGTTTTAAATATAATACTATGAGTGTATATTTATAATATAAGTGCTAAATATCCGTGGATAAGAGATCTAACACATAAGCAGTCATTTGAAGTGACAGTTTAAAACTAAAATTTTTCTGTGGATCTATCTAAAATAGAATTACCCAATTTTTTTTTTTTAGAATTCAAGTAAGAAACTCCAGATTTTTTTTGCTGTTTAAGATTTGAACTTTGCCATTGCAGCTCCCCTCAGTTTCACTCTCACCGTGCCAAAATTTATTTACTCCTTGTGTTTTTCACATCGGCCTTATATAAAGATGGTTGCATATACCTCAAATTGTGAAAGAGTAAAGGAATTTGAAAGAAAATGTTTTATTTGACTCTGTGCAAGTAAGTCAGGTTGCTGAGTTACAAGAAAAAATGAAGGTACTCAGCTGTACTTGTTGGGTCACATTCTAGGGCTATAGAATTCCAGCTCCTACAGGAGATGTAGTGGAAAAGCACACACTTCAGAGTCAGGTCTGATAGGGTCCAAGTCTCACTACCACTCATGGAGCCAGGGCCCTAGGGCAAGTGGTGTGGCATCCCTGACCCTCCCTTGGCTCAGCTGCAAAATTACCCTGAGATAAAAGTACAGTGGAGTGAACAGGGGTGTGTCTCAAAGCACCAATGTTAAGGGAGTACAAACCTTTTAGAAAATGAAATTTTAATGGTGCCAGTTAAAGTAATGTAACACTTGCCTGTTGACAGCATATGCCCTGAGCTTGGTACCTAGTTAGCAAGAAGGAGTAATTAAAACAGGATGCTACCTTGCCACAGGCATTGTTACCGATACCTACACCTGAGGATTGTGACCGACATCATCTAATGATGTTCCTTTCCCTGGGCTCGGTATTGCCAGTGACCACTCTGACGATGCCAACCTCACAGGGGTGTTAAAAAGACTCCAGGGGAGAGTATAGCTCAATGGTAGAGTGCTTGCTTAGCATGCATGAGGTCCTGGATTCCATCCCCAGTCCCTCCATTAAAGTAAATAAATCAATCTAGTTACCTCCCCCACTAAAAAAGATTAAAAATATAACTACAAAATAATAAAGTTATACTATTTTAGAAAAAAACTAAAATGAAAAGATTCCGTGAGATAAAATGCTGATGTGACTGTGTAAATGGTAGTCATTGGCCATTGTGACAAGAGCTCTTTCTGAGGTCTCTAAGTTTAATATTGTGCTGACTTTCTTTTCAGCCTGCTATCTCTTTTACTAAACTTTCTGCAGGGAAAGGTCTCTGCACTGTTGATTTATTCTTTGTATCTACCAAGTAAATGCCTGATACGGAATAGATCCTCTTTAAAGAGTTCAAATGAATGTACAGAGTCATCCAAAAATTACTTACTTAACTGGGGATCGTGTTATCATTTTGAGAACTCTAATCTCTGTCCTAATAGAATAGATGAACTAATAAAGGAAAGTTGAGTACCATTTCTACTCCCCAGATGGCATCAACCTTCTTGGGCAGCAGTAAGGCCAGGAAGAGCCAGTGGCCATCACTCCAATATGAGGACAGGCCATATGTATTATCTCTTGCTAGCTCTCCCTTCTGTATTTCCATTCATCTGAAATATAATAGGTTGATATTCATAAATTAAATTCTCCCTTATTTATATTATTTTATTGGACATTAATGATCCAGTTAAATAGAAGATAGAACTCTTTATTTTATTTTATTTTATTTGGTCAAAGCTGTATTTGCTCTCTCATTTAAATTTTCCTTCAGGTTGAAGCTTTTTAATAATGATTTACTCATATAGTACAATACTAATTACAAAGAAGGTTGTCAGGTCATTAAAGTCCTTAGGAACAAGGGACAAGGCAATCAACATTCAGCACCTTCCTTGGAAATACGTAACATGTACCCTCTGAAGTGACTTGGTTTTTGTATGTGGCCTTGACTTGAGAAATAAATCTCCAAGTTACTATGCAGTAAACTTCAGAATCATTTCTTTTACAATTTAAAGTGAAGCAAGTTGAAGGTGATAAAATTTTTATCAACAAGGAGTTCACAGTTTTATATGTTAAGGACATGTACTTCAGGTTATTTATAATGTGTGTCCAGATTTTAAAAAACCACATTATCATAAAATCAGCTATGGCATATAAATCGATTGAAAAACAAGCCATAGCTCTTAGACTTCTTCTGAAAGGAAAGGCAGGTATATCATAGTATGGTTTTTATAATGTACATTTTTCACTTGTTGCTGGCAGACAGTTGAAGTAAAAAATTCAAACCTTTACATGAGCGCTTGGCAAGTATTTTTGCAATAATGGAAACATGATTGTTTTCAACCTATTTTTTGTTTTTTTAACTTGGAGCCCATTCCATATTAGTAAGTATAGAGTTGCCTCACTCTTCCTAAGGGCTGCTAAAAATATTTTTACTTGGATTTATATAATGTAGTTAACCATTCTCTTATGGATGGAAATATATATTATTTCCAAACTTTTGCTGCTATAAACAGTGTTGCCAAGGACGTCTGTGTGTTTGTCATTGAGCTTTTGGGTGAATACTCTGCAGAATAAATTTATTGCTAAGTCCTAGGATCCGTACATTTTAAAATTTTTTATGAAGATGGCCAAATTGCCCTTCATAGAAGTTGTATTAATTTACACTCACACCAGGAGTTTGAGAAGATACATAATTCCTCACGTGTATATATATGAAACGTTTAGATCTTTAGCCATCTGATAGGTGAAAAATGGTATCTGAAACACTTAATTTACACAGCTCTTGTTACAAATGAGAGCATTTGAAGTTATTTATATTTCATTTTCTATGACCTCTGTATGTTTTCTGTCCATTTTTATCTTACGTTGTTCCTCTTTTTCTGATACGTTGAAACTCTTTCCGTATTGGAAAAACTATGCCTTTCTGACAGGATTTGTAGATATTATTTTTTGTCATTTGTCATTTATCTTGAAGCATTTTAATATGTTTTGCCATGAAGAAAATGTAGGTTTTTTTCACCTATTCAATTTATGACTCTTATTTAACAGCTTCTCATTGCAAATTCTCCACTGCTACCTCTCCTGCCCTCCCTCTCCCGCTCCCTCTCTTTATCTTATTTTTCTCTAGGATTTTATCTGGAACTTATTTTGATATGAGATAGATATCCAACCTTAGTTTTTCCCAAATGGTTTCACAGTTGTCTCAGCATTTAATCTAGTTCTCCTATATGCCACTTGTATGTCATAAAGTCCCAAATGTATTCTGTTCCACTGATCTTTTTATGCAACTGAACCACAGTATTTTAATAGTAGTACACATAATAAAACCAGTTTTCACTTCACCCCCTCTTCTTTGTTAGAATTCTTTTCTAAAAATTTCCTTTTTGGACACATATTTTGCCACATGAATTAAACAGCTTGGCATAGGTCTAGATAATACGTTGTAATTGTTTTTAAGGTTTTCTTAAGTATTATTCATTTGTGATTTTAGTGGGAGGCTACTTCATTCAATTTTGGCATCCATGTTATACTGGCTTTATATAAATAATTTGAAAGATTGTCTTCTTTTTTAATGCTTTGTAATTGAATAGTATTGAAAGTATCTGTACTTTCAAGTTTGATATGGTATTAGAGCTATTTACTCCTTGTAGTTTTTCTCTCCTGGAAGTACCTGAGACTGGTGGTTAAAGGTATAAGGGCATAGAGGGGTCATCTTCTAGTGTTTCATAAATTTTATTTTCACCAATTAGGATAATTATACTTTCTGCTTATCTGGGTCAATGTTTTTATAAAGACTTAATTTTTAAGAGCAGTTTGAGGTTCACAATAAAATTGAGAGGATGGTATAGAAACCCTCTGCTCTCACACACACATAGCCTTACCTGTTACATCATTCACCAGAATGGTAAATCTTTTCCACCAAAGATGACTCTACATTGACCCATTGTACATTTCAGTGGGTTTGGACAAATGTGTAATGACATGTATCCATCATTATAATATCGCACAGTATTTTCACTGCCCTAAAATCCTGTGCTCTGCCTATTCATCTCTTCCCCACTCTGGCTAACTTTTTGTAAATTGTATTTTCCTAGTTTTCATATATTTCATACATATTTTCAAGTTCATTTTCAAATTGCTGAAAATAATAGCAGTCTCTTTTCTTCTGATGTCCTCTATTAGGATTATTTCCCCTTTCACCATGTGTGTGTGTCTCCATCTCCCATTTTTCTTGGTTGTATTTATTGTTTATTCAACTGTGTTTTTTAAAAAGACCCATCTTTTGTATTGCTAATTAATTCTAAACATTTATATATTCTAATTCCTTGTTTTTCATTTCTCTTTACCACTTCTTTCTTTTTATATTGCTTAGCTTCATTTTGCTCTTCTTTTTCAAAATTCTTGTGTAAGGTTGGATAATTATTATTCATTAGTTTTCTTTTTCATTATTATGTAAGTATTTTAAGACTAAATTTTCTCTTAAACCTGACTTCAGCTATTTCTTGCCATTTTTTTTAACATATTTTATTGATTTATAATCATTTTCAATGTTGTGTCAAATTCCAGTGTTCAGCACAATGTTTCAGTCATTCATGGACATATACACACTCATTGTCACATTTTTTTTCTCTGTGAGTTATCATAACATTTTGTGTATATTTCCCTGTACTATACAGTGTAATCTTGTTTATCTATTCTACAATTTTGAAATCCCAGTCTATCCCTTCCCACCCTCCACCCCCCTGGCAACCACAAGTCTGTATTCTCTGTCTATGAGTCTATTTCTGTCCTGTATTTACGCTTTGTTTTTGTTTGTTTGTTTTTGTTTTTGTTTTTGTTTTTGTTTTTGTTTTTTAGATTCCACATATGAGCGATCTCATATGGTATTTTTCTTTCTCTTTCTGGCTTACTTCACTTAGAATGACATTCTCCAGGAGCATCCATGTTGCTGCAAATGGCATTATGTTGTCGGTTTTTATGGCTGAGTAGTATTCCATTGTATAAATATACCACCTCTTCTTTATCCAGTCACCTGTTGATGGACATTTAGGCTGTTTCCATGTTTTGGCTATTGCAAATAGTGCTGCTATGAACATTGGGGTGCAGGTGTCATCCTGAAGTAGATTTCCTTCTGGATACAAGCCCAGGAGTGGGATTCCTGGGTCATATGGTAAGTCTATTCCTAGTCTTTTGAGGAATCTCCACAGTTTTCCATAGTGGCTGCACCAAACTGCATTCCCACCAGCAGTGTAGGAGGGTTCCCCTTTCTCCACAGCCTCTCCAGCATTTGTCATTTGTGGATTTTTGAATGACGGCCATTCTGACTGGTGTGAGGTGATACCTCATTGTAGTTTTGATTTGCATTTCTCTGATAATTAGTGTTATTGAGCATTTTTTCATGTGCCTTTTGATCATTTGTATGTCTTCCTTGGAGAATTGCTTGTTTAGGTCTTCTGCCCATTTTTGGATTGGGTTGTTTATTTTTTTCTTATTGAGTCGTATGAGCTGCTTATATATTCTGGAGATCAAGCCTTTGTCGGTTTCATTTGCAAAAATTTTCTCCCATTCCGTAGGTTGTTTTCTTGTTTTACTTCTGGTTTCCTTTGCTGTGCAAAGGTTGTAAGTTTCATTAGGTCCCATTTGTTTATTCTTGCTTTTATTTCTTGCCATTTCTAAGATAAATTTCATTACCTGTATTTACGAAGTATTCTGTAATTTTATATTTGTTTCCTCTTTAACTCATAGGCATCTGTACTAATTATATTTGGGGAGATTTACTGAGATCTTCTAAATGACTTGGTTCTTCTGAATTAACTTGGTTAATTTTTTGTGGCTATTCTGTTATTATTTTAAAAGAAGTTGTTATGCTGGTTTGTGGGTTATAGAAATTTATATCAATTACCTTGTTAATTTTGTCCCTTAGGTATAAGAAGGCCTGATTATTTTTGGTCTATTTGCTCTTTTGTGAGTGGGGGAAAAGGAATTCAAATCCTCTATGACTGATGGGATTCCATCTATATCTCCTTATGTTTCCAGTAGTTTTTACTTTATGAATTTCAATGCATGTTATATTATTTTATTCACAGATATCATAACAGTTAAACCTTCAGTGGGTTGAACTCATCATTATCATTGAGTGCTTTCTTTGTTTTTATTTAATGTTTATAGTCCCGAATTTAGTCTATTTAGTGTTAGTTCATAAATCCTTAAAACTCCTTTTGTTTGCATTTCCTCAAATACTTTTGTTCACCCTTTCATTTGCAGCCATCCCTAGTCACCTTGTTTTTTAAATGTATCTCTGTGTGTCACATAAAGTTGTTTTGCTTTCAAGAATATCTATCTTTCAATAGATAAGGAAATTCTTTTACAGTTATATACAAGACCAATTTATGTGGCCTAATTCTGTCATTATATTTTGTGCTATATGTGCTCCTTCTATTTATTTAGATAATTTACCTGCTCTCCTCTATATGGGGCATTTAAATTAGTATACTTACACTTCGTCTCACTTGCCTTCCCTTGTGTCTTTTCCTTTACAATTTTGGATGATTAAATTTTTATTAGTCCTGATATTTTTATTTATATCTTTGAATATCCCTCTATTTCTTTTATTTGATTTATCAGCTATGTCTGATACCTTTTGAATCCTCAGCTCTACAAAGAGAGATTATCAGCATGCATCCATTACCATCTTCTTCTCATTTAAGTTTTAGTAATTATATTATGTCTACATTTCATAGTTCTATTACCATAATGGCCATGCAGTTGATTTTTTTTTCTTTATCCTAGAATTAGATGGTTTCAGTAGCCTCTGCATTTGCTGTTCTTATTCCATTTTTCTCTTCTTCAGCTGAAATTTATCCTCTGACTTTCAAGAAATTTCAGACTCTTTCAAGAAAGCTTTCTTGGGATAATATTCTCTGAGTTCTCGTATGTTCCAAAATGTTTTTCTGTAGCCTTTATACTAAGATGATTGCTTGGCTGGGTATAAAATTCTTGGTTCATGCTTTTCCTAAGATCTTCTCAGGCATCAGTCTACCATATGCTAGTTATTTATTCTGCTCTGGAGAATTGTGGGAACAGTTGACAGAAGAACAAGGAAATTTTTTAAAAATCATAAAAATCTATAATAAATCCCCCCATAGCAAAGCATTTCAAAACAACATCCAGTACACCTCAGTTGCATCTGAAAGCATTATTGTAGCATATCACATGATAATGAAGTACATTACCATGTCCCAGGGTGTTAAGAAAAATGTTATTTATAAAAATGCAGGCTAATGTAAATTTGTTTATAAATATTCTACTAATTAAAGAAATTGTCTAATATTTTTAACATCTGGTAATTTTATCTGATTAAAAAGTTTTGTTCTGTGAAGTTACTTCCTAAGGACTCAAGAAAAATAGGGTACTTCTGCCTATAACAGTTTGCCTCAACTGGGAAAACAAATACGTCATATTTACTTGAAAAGATTTTTAAACATTGTACAATTCCAACCACTCCCTGTCATTTCCATTTGACAATCAGTAATTTAGTACCAAATGAAATACAGTAGGGAGAAGCAGGAGGGAACATTGTTGGACTAGATGTTTTAAGGCAAGCTTCTTGATGAGGTGACTCTTGAACTGGATAGATTTTTGTCAAGGTAGAGAGGAGAGGGAGACTATTTCTAGATCCATGGAAAATGAACTGTTGGTCAGAAAGTACCACAGAATTAGTACCCTTATAAGGCCCGTGTTTATAGTGATGCTGCTGTTGCCAGTTGGTCCAAGATAAGAGTTATGTCCCTACCTTTGTCCAGAGGCAGCATTTTCTCTCTGTGAGACCTTGAATCAGTAGGGTTGGCAGCAAATGAAATTATTTTTTCAGTCAGTTATGTGATTAGAGCCTGTGAAACAGGCTAAATTCCAAATGGCTATCTTAACCTGATTTCCATTCACACTGGAGATTGGTTTAAAAGAATCACTGTGATTTTTGATCCAGACCTCTTGAGGGTTTCTGTTAAGTGTGGGCCCAGGACTTCAGAGAAGCTCTGGGAAAAAGTTCACTTGTGAGGAAGAACAGTTGAATTTGCTTTCCATTAACCATTTCCCAGCCAACACAAATTTTATTGCCCTGGGTGTGTGTGTGGAGGTTGGGGGGAATACTTAATGACAGATGTGTGTATTTTGTTGTTTGGTCCATTCTTTTTACTATGTATATTTTCTTTTGCTAGAAATGGAATTTTTTCTACAGAGTACCTCCAGGCTTCATATCAGTTTACTAGGGCTTTCATAGTTCTCTGAGTAAACAAAATCTAATGAAGTGGTATTTACTGCTATCTCATTATAGGGTACTGTAGAATCCATTCTCATAATCCCATATCTAAATGAACCTACACCTCTTGCTGAAAAAAGGAAAGAGGAGAAGTCCTTGCCTGAATGCCCACATTCAGTCATTCTTTTCTTGTTCTCCTCTGGTGGTTATCAGCTCTAGGGAAGTTGCCCTGTCAGATTTCCAGGTAGAGTTCCAGTGGTATCTAAGGTAGTATTTATTTTTTCTCATATTTTCATTTCCTTTTTGACTTCACAGTAGTCTGAAGGATGACCCTTGACTCTTTGTTCTTCATTGTAATTATGATATTAAACAGCTTCCCTAGTTTCTCTAAGAATGATAATCAGAGGTTTTCATAATTTGTGATTTGCTGTAAAGTTTTTTTGCTGGACTATTAGCTCATGGATATTTGTGGAAACTAATAATTTTATCTTATTACAATGTTTTAAATAATTTACATAATCCTGGTGACATAGCTGTTTGAAACTCAAAAATGTAAACCTGAGCTGTCATGGATACACACATGCAGAAGCTTACTTGATCAATTTGTTATAAAATTGACTATTTTCAGTAGGTAATGTGGTTTACATTTACAACAGCCAAAAATGTGGCTGTTGTAATTGAGGTTCATTTTCTTTTTCACTAAGGGTATTTTATTAAGTATATTGCTCCTTAATTATTTTTCTTTAAATTTTTTTTTCTCTAAAGACATTTTATTGCTAAAGGGCACAGTGTAAGCTGTGTGTCAAAATGACTGATCAGCAGTCTGGGTTGACTTTTGCTGTTTTTCCTTTCTCTTGCTGATTTGTCAAGTGAGGTCTATAAATAACTCTCAGAATAATGCTCATTATAATGTATTAGACCAACCAACTAGAGAGCTCATAGAAATTTAATTAACCCAGGGGGTACAAAAGTAAAAACTCCAGCTCCCCTTAGAAAAGCCCCCAAATCTCACTGTACTCTGCCCATTTTAAGGGTGCAATAACAATTATTAATGGACTAGAAGCAAAAAATAAATTGATACTAAGAAAGAAGAGAAAAGAGAATGGATGGATGGGTAGGTGGAACCAGATATAGGTCATGTTGCCCATGAGCAAAGAGATAAAAGGAATTGGAAAAGGTTTTTATTTGTTCTGTTTGTTTGAGTAGATCAAGATTTGGTAAGACTAAAGTTAAAGTGATTAGATGAACCTTTTTAAAATAAGTTGCTTTAATAAAACATACTATTACTAGGTACACAGAAGTTTAAAAATCCTGAACCCTTTATCAAATTTAGAACTTTTACTCATGTTTGTACTTTTTCTTTCTCACAGGGTTGGCTATAAAGTAAGGGATATTTTGTTGAAACATAACAGAGAACCATATATTTGAGAACTAACCAACATGAAAGGAAGATTACAATATGTTATTTTTTTAAAGCTTGCTCTATTAACTAATAGCTAATGGGACAAAGTTCTACCAGTGGAAAAATACAAAACTGCTTTGAAGACTGTGTACTATTTATATAAAGTAACAGAATCTGACAGTGCATGACAAATGCATCTTCACATAGGCAAAAGAGACAACTTTAATGTAAATTGCTAGACAAGCTTCTTTTTATAAATTATCAGTGAAAAATACTGAGGCTGTTATATTTGTTAATGTCCTTAAATTAGCTTGGTTGATGGTTTTTTGATAATATGATTTTAATGTTAAAATTTAAACATTAGACTTGCTCTCAGGTTAAGTCATACATATAAAATATACAAAATAATGGATAAGTCTTAAGCAGCACCAAGCCTTAAATTTATTACGTAGACATTCAATATATGCTTCTTGGAGCTGCTCCTGCTGGATGAGTTTTCAACCATGGCACAACAAGTTTTTGGTGTTACAAATTTGATAGCAACATTAAAATGTCAGCACAAACTGTCCCACTATTTAGATGTCTAAATAATTTGAGTCACAGAAATGGCTAGGGATGGCTATTTGGCATTGGCAACTATAGTAATTTCTGCATGTTCTGTTTCCTCAGAGAAATGTGATGAGAGACAGCTTGGTGAATGCTGAATTTTACTAAAGAACCACAGGCTTATCCAATAGCATTGATCAAATAGATGTAGGTAGACTACCAGTCTAGAGATAGAATTTAGAGTCTTCTGGGGATGAGCATGCAATATGATCATTCCTGTAATGGAAGTGTACAGCACAGCAGAGCTTGGGAGTCATGGGAAGCTGTGCACAGATGATGTAACAATTGAGCTAGTTCAATGGCAAAAAAAAAAAATGTGACAATGAATATATACATGTTCATGTATGACTGAAAAATTGTGCTCTACACTAGAATTTGACACAACATTGTAAAATAACTATTACTCAATAAAAACATGTAAAAAAAAAGAACCAAAAAAACAATTGAGCTAGTTCAGAGGATGATCACGAGTCTGCCAGGTTGGTTGGGAAAGGAGTACAGGTAGGGTTGGTGTAGCAGACCCCACCTGTTTCAGTGCACACCGGCTCAACTGACAACTCCTCACATCTGTATCTCTTTGCTTGAGAACTTCCTCTGGCTGCTGGAGCCCAGCATGGTAGTCTAGTTATGCTGGTGAATAGCACCCTCCCCTCAGTAGCCCCCTACCAATGACTGACAGGCATTGGTGTACAAATGCTCTGGCTCCCTCAGCCTTTGGATGGGATACCTCTGGGGAGCAGGTTCTGTATTCTACAAAGCATTCCAGTGATAGGAAGCTCCAAGGGTTCACTGTGGAAACTTAGTAACATCCTCATTGTCTTTCCCCCAAATAGTCCCAATTCCTCGTTTCCTTCTGTTTCCTGGGATAACTACCAAACAAACTGTTTGTGCTCAAATTCTTATTCTAGGGTTTGTTTTGGAGGGAGTTTCGTGTATAACATAGGACCTTGGCTATATTATAGACCCAGTGAGTGGAACTGCAGAAACAACCAAAACCCAAGAAGTATAGTAACAAAATATTAATTATGTTACTGTGAAAGAAGCATCTTCATTTCATGGGAAATCCAAAGGTCATACCAACCAAATGGGGATTTTGCAGGACAGCAACCAACAGAATTACAAACATGAGTGAAAGTGGTATGTAAAAATTGTAGTCAGCTTATGAAATACAATAAAAATTTATTGTGTTAGAAATATTCCATTGTTCAAGACCTCAGAGACATGTTTCAAACACTGTCATGTTTTGCTGTGGATTCAGATAACAGGTGTTGTCCATGTAACCTCATTAACCTAGAATATTCCAGATTTGTGTTTAAAAGTCCCTTTAACGTAATAAATAATAAATGGAAAAGAGGATATCTTGGAACTAAAAGATGAGTGAACACCTACTTTGAAATCATCAGAAAAAGAATAGTATCAGAATCAGAGGTCAAAGGATGGAGTTATATCCATCCTCAAATTAAAAACTAAATGTTTGCAACTTGTTACAATCATTTTGAACATTAAGCTTCATCCTATATATGAGTTTTAATATTTTTCGTGTTTATATTAAATTCTCAAAATATTTGTATATTGTGCGAGGATATCAGAACCTCGGTCAATTAGGTGCTGTTTATAAAGATGTCTGAAGCTAAGCATTGATAGGTTATAATACTTTACTACAACTAACTAAATTATTGAAGGTACTGGAGTAAGAATCAGAAGCTTAAAAATGTGCTAGTAGTCTTTCTCAGTTTTTTGTGGAAATTTTAATTTTACACATCAAAGTTAAATGTATTGTGTTCAATGTACTTGATTTTGGTTCTGGTAAATATAAAAGGGTAAAAATTGGATATACGTAATTTTTATATTTTAACATTAATGAACACATAACAAATGAGTTGGACATCGAAGGTCTTACCTGCCTGCTTCTGAATACAAAAACTAATTATATTTGAATATAATATAGTTCAGCTCAAGCACAACCTCTTAAACTCCTGAGATGACCCCAGACAATGCCAGTTGTTTTATTCCTCTGCTAAAATTATAGCTTGTTTACATTTATGTTATGCTTTCCATTGTAACATATTTGTACAGTATATTAATACACAGTATTTTCCTATATAAGTGCATGTAATGATACAGCTGTTAGACGCTAAACCTGTTTCTCTGTACCCTTGCTACTTATGTCTTAGGGCTGGGCATATAGCAGAAGCTCAGGAAATGTTTGAGTGGATGGATGGGTGGATGAATGAATGAAAGAATGAAAAAATGTTAATTTAGAGCAGTCATTGAGGAAAGTGATGTACCTGTTGACTTAAAGTTACCATAACATTAAAATATTTTCAGACATTATTCTAGGAGGGCACAAAGGACCAAACTTGGGTAGATGTCAGGATGCCATATTGAGGAAAGGGAGGAGACAAAAAGAGGTTGAATTGGAAGAATTCGGGAAAATGAAGAAGGAAAGGGAAGTAATCTATTTTCCAACACTGTGCCATTTCCTTTGGACATCAAAGACAATGTAAAGCAGGAATTTAAAACACTGGAGACAGAGTGCCTGGGTTGAAATCACGTTTCTGTGACTTCTTAGCTGTGTGACTTTGAGGAAGTTAGCTTTTCTGTCCGTCAGTCTCTTCATCCCTAGTTTGCTTCATAGGGCTCTTTATACTAAAGCATAAAGCTGCAAGTAACAGAAAACTTAAGTTGCTTAATAAAAAAGGCATTTAATTGTCTTGTACAAGTAGATGTCTTAGAGGTGGTAAATTCTAGGTTAGCTCAACAGCTCAGGATATGAGGCCACTGGGCTGCCGTGTCTGTCTTCTGACCTTTCTCTCATGGCTTCAGGATGCCTGGTCTAGCTCCAGGCCTCCTCTTCTCAAATGGCAGCATCCCAAAGTTCGGAAACAAGTGGAGGGATAATAAGTGACCTGGCAAGGGGGCTGCCAGAGAACTTGGCGTCTGTCTGGTTTTTCAGGAAGGGAAGTCTTTGCCCCAACCCCTACCTCATTTATTTCCCTTTTTAACTAGAACTAAAGGTAAGGGAGGTTTAGGAAAAAATGTGTCTATTCTTAGCCTTTCCAGCAGAAGGACAAATAAGAAAGTGATTAAAAATGGCAGCTGAGTCACCAGCCAAGAGTATATGTCACTATTGTTATAAGAATTATTACTGCTTAACACCATGCCTGGCACAGATTTGATGTTGTTATTATTAAATACTTATTATTTGATAAGTATTACTATTATTATTATAACTACTCTGGAGTGCACTGAAGAGAGTAATTCCAGTATTAGTAAAGGCTTTCCATGGTAATATAGGCTCCTTCCTATCACTTACAATTATTTTTATAAATTATTTATAAACTCAGACATTACTATTCCCCTTTTGGTATTTTTTTCTACTCCTATTCTGATTTGTGCAAATTGCCAACCAAGAGAAGTAGTTTGTTCTTGTTTTCAGGACTGAAATGTAAACAGTGGTTTTTCTAATATATCAATTAAGATGAGTGGAAATTTTTCTTTTAATTATTTTTAATATATCCTCAGAAATTAAGGTTGAATGTTACCTCAGAGCTTCAGAACTTATAAAATTTTCATTGCAGAGAACCTCTTGAGGTAATAACTTGCCACATAGCCATTCCTGTGTGGACTATTTAGCTAACGGGAAAATTCATCTAATATGCTGTTCTCATCAATTTAATCTTTGAGGACATCACTTATTTCAGTTACAACATGAATTGTAGTCAGAGAGGACAGCATTGAGGGAAGATTAAATAGCAGTGTGTTCAGGGAATCAAGTAAGAATACCACAGAAGTAAACAAAACAAACAAAATGAAAAATAACCACTAAAGGAGAAAGAGAAGGATGAAAGTAATAAAATCTACAACCAAACTGTTATGCTGACAAATCAGGAGATTCCTTTCAATGTACTAATCAGTAGTCTTTATATTGTATACAAGTTATATACTAGTATAACTTGCAAAGTCAGAAGCCTTGAGCAATAGTATTTTTCATGTTTGTAAGTGGAAAAACAAATAATCACATTTAAAAAATCAATTTTATATTAGATCAAGCAGAAATATATATGAATATTTGAAATGTATTTCATGGGTGTACTGAAGGATCAGAAGGCCAATTAGAGAGAGACTCTTCCCAGGGAAACCTGATGTGATTTCCATTTAAAAAACAGTTGAAATATTGGGAAAATAATACTGTTACCCAGACCTCTTATTGTTTGTATGCTGTAATCTGTTTATTTTTAAAAACTGTTTTCTTGAGATATAATTTTTATACCAAAACATTCACTTGTTTGAAGTATACAATTCAATGGTTAGTTCTATTATTTTTAAATGATGCAAACAATCTGGAAAAAAAAGATAAAAGAACAGAGAATGCTTAGAAAATGCTGGTTTCCAATTAGAAGCTCACATAAATACTAAAAAATCAATCGAGAACAAATTTTTTATTTAACACCCCAAAACAAATTAGAAGTAACATTTATGCATTGCATTGTTCTCTATGTTTTTGAAGTCAGGCACCCTTAGTGTTAGCATAGATCACCTGCCTGGGAACAGGAAAGCACCAGCTTTTCTCCTCCAAGCCTGGAGCAAATATAAACAAAAATGGAGAGTAAGCAGGGGGAGAAAGAAACTGAAGAAGACCTTTGATGTGGAACCAGGAGTGTGAGTTTGACAAAGGAGATTTTGTGGCCATGCTTCATTTTTATTTTTTCTTTATTTCTAATACTTCCTCTTTCCAAAGTTTCATTGTCTGTTTTTAACTGCAAAGGTTTCTTAAACATATATTTTCAACTGTTTAAATAATGTTAAAAGGTTACTTTCCTAAAAATAAGACTTGAAATTTGTCGTCCAAGCCCGAAGCTTCCTTTTGGACATTTTGCAGGACTCGAATCTTTTGCATATGAGGCTGTCAGTGACGTGTCAAAATAAGGAACTGGTGAGGATTACAGCTCAAAGTCACGTAGAAGTCAAGTCCATGTGGAAAATAAGAGAAGAGCCATCTTTGGGGGAAAAAAAATAATTGGAATTGCTTAGCCATTTTACCAAAGTTTATGTTGACACAATTGCCATATATGTATATTATCTATAACCCCACTAATGAGTCTTCAAAACTCAGTTATCATTTCTTCATTTTACTGTGTTAGGTTCAAATAAGCTTGTCTTAAGTAGTTACTTAAATGTTTAAGATAATCTGTTCACTTGATACTTGTTAGACTAGTAGATTTTTATTTGATATTTGTTCTTTGTACAGAGGAGAAGCTATATCAAATGTAATGGATTTTTGCCTTAGTCTAAAGCTGTGAAAATGGTGGCACTTAATCTTTATTTCTTTGAAGTAATATCTTTTTCTTCTTTGTCGATTTTGTGTGAATTTCAATACTTCAAAAAAAATTAGTTTTAAGGAAAGCTGCAACATAAAAAGTAACTTTTGCATTATTAAGCACATGCTAGGAACATTATGTTTACCTCCACTCTATAAGAAAATTTTACCTTTGGGTCTAGAGGTTAAAGGAAAATTTGGTACCAGCCACTAAAAAATGAAGAATTAATATTTATTTACAATAATTGACAAGGTTTGCTTTCCTTCCTCTAGTTTTGCCCAACTCTGATCTGTTTTCTATAGATACTAGAGTCATTTTGTAAAACATAATCCTGATCACAAAACCTCAAGACCTCCCCCACCCCATCCACTTTAATGATACAGTTCGAACATTTTGGTTCAAACTGTCACCATCCACTCCCAGCCTATTGTTTTGCTTACACAAAACTTCTTGTCTTCAGTGGGGATGAGTATAGCTCAAGTGGTAGAGCACATGCTTAGCATGCATGAGTTTCCTGGGTTCAATCCCCAGTAAAATCAATCAATATACCCAATTACTCTCCCCCAAAATAAATAAACAAAAAAAATTAAAACGTCCCATCTTCAAAATGTACCATGGGTCCTCTCACTTCTTTGCCTTTACCAGGGCTGTTCTTACTATCTAGAGTGCCTTTTTCTCATTTTTGTGGCCAAATTCTTGTGCTACCAGAAACTGCTCAGCAGTTGGATTTCTGTCTATGCTCTAGACTAAGAGGTCACCCACAGAGGCTCCCTCTCCTGTGCTCCCTTTAGCATTTAGTGCATATCTCTATCTAGATCTGCACTAAGGAGCAAACCTGGGAGGACCTACCTAGCCCCTATTCTGTAGTGGGCATCTGATTTCCTTAGACATTCATAATACCACTAGAAATGTCCTAAGGAGGAAGATATTACACTTAGTAGAGCTCCTCTCAAGGAGACTAAGATGTGTGGTTGGGAAGAATTGATTGAAAAGTAAGTAGGGTTGAAGAGTAAACATCCCCAGGGAGTAGAGTCCAATCACAAGATGGCCCTAGAGCCAAACTGCCTTCTCAGGGGTATCAGTCTAGGTATCTGTGACACTTCTGTGTTACCAGGTGGAGTATTCACATTTGGTGTTAAGAGCTGAATGACTCAGGGCTGTGGAGGAGAGGCTGGACCCAGCAATCTTAAATCATTCTCATGATAGTAAGGTTTAAAGGATTATCCCTTCTTGAGCTACTAGGTAAAAAATTTGTATTTTTCACTTGTCTAGGAGGCCCTCTTTGTCCAATCTTGTCTCTAGTCTAGCACCTTCCATGCTACGTAAACTTCTCGTTTTCACAAGTTATGTTCTTACGTGTTCCATCATTGTGTGGATTATATATTAATCTTTTTGTATCCTTGGCACCTGACATAGTTCTGGGCACATAACAAATAGTCAGAGGGGTTGGTTGGATTAACAGATCTGTTCAGTGAGTCAGTCAAGTTTAATTAAATCAGTTTAAATGGTGTCTTCATAAATTTTCTAAAACTTAAATTTGGGGTCAGGCTGCAAGTGTGGCACCAAACAAACTCTAGACCTAGAGACAGATACTTATGTATTTCCTTGGCAACTGAAATCTTGAAATTTGACTATATTTTACTGAGAAAAAACAAGGCAGATCTAAATTTGCTGATGTTTTTCCTTTTGCCTGAAGATAAGCATATACGGAGATTTATCTGGCCCAGATGTTTCACAGCATAAACTACTGTAGGATAAAACTCTCCAGTTAGATCTGTGATTCCACGTGGCTCTGGGTGAGTTAGCCTGTTAGGCTGTCCTGTTCCACAGACCCTGTAGTAAGTGTTAGGCAGTATTCACTTTTTATTCAAAACAGGTAATGCTGAAAATGCTTATGGAAATTGTTGGAAACAATGTAGGAAGGAATTAGTATTAAAATCTAACATACTAGCTCCGGAAAGAACTCACCGGAGCCTCAACCTCACTCTTGTTTTATACCATGATCCCAAGGCCCAGAGAAAGGAGGTGCCCTCATGAAGTTCGCACTGCTTCTTGGTGGTACCGCCTAGAGAAGAAGCCAGCTGCCTTGGCTTCCATAGTACTCCCATTCCATGTAGTCATGTCTCTGTGCCTTCTGCTTCTTGCCCTTCTCTCTGCCCTCCGTCAGAACTGGAGGGGACAGATGGCAGAGTTTGTGTTGAAAGGAGGGTGGGTAGGGAGCTGAAGAGTGACTGAGAATTTCCTGTGCAACGAATAGGAAAGATGCCAATGATACCAACAGAACATGACCTTGCAGGTTCAAAAATAAGTTTTGGCTCCAGGTGAATGCTTACGGAGTCACTAACGTAATTCAGGGGTGCTGAAAATTATCATAATTGACAATTACAGAATTTTCTGATTTAGTTGAGTATGTTGCTGTAAGGTTGTGTTATGATGAGCTCCTTTTGTTGACTTTCTTCTTTGTCTGTTTGCCTGTTGCCCATCTTTCCTGTTGTGAGGGTTTAGTGAGTTTTCAAATTGGATTTTCCTGCAATGATTTGCTGCCAGGTTGACAGTTCTTAGAAACA
The DNA here is from genome assembly GCF_048773025.1 of Camelus bactrianus. Classification (NCBI taxonomy): domain Eukaryota; kingdom Metazoa; phylum Chordata; class Mammalia; order Artiodactyla; family Camelidae; genus Camelus; species Camelus bactrianus. The sequence continues at coordinate 36,406,895 of NC_133542.1, read as the reverse complement.
GACATTCTCTATTTTCTGGCTACCAGTCCAAAGAGCTTAGTTCAAGGTGTTGACTCTGATCCTCAAAGTCTTCAGTGGCTTAAGTTCTGGCAAACTCAGAATCTATGTGACATGTATTCAGCCAGGAAGATAGCATTCAATTCAGTCATTGCTTTAACCAGTCCTTTTTGTGGCAGGGATCACAGCAACATTGAATCTGCACAATTGCATCTGTCAGAGACTGAGATGATAGAGATTTCACAGCATTTGGATCCTTCACTCTGTGGAGATAGTGATTGTGAGAAAGAAAAGAAGCCTTAATAATATTTGAAGATAGGAAGCAATAGGCTTCATGTAGAACAGATTGTGGATTATATCATGGAATAGAAGATCCCTGTATTCACAGTTGCTGTTTAAAGAATTTTATCACACCATTTGGATGGGCCTCTAATAAAAAGAGTAATATAGGATTGCAGTTTGGTTAAGTATCAGAAAGGAAATTTTAGTCAAAATATTTAAAATATAATGAGAAAAAGAGAGGGAGAGAAATTGAGAGACATGTGTGCCTACACACACACACACACCCACAGACTTTTTTAGATAGTTGGCAAAATAATGAGATCACAGAGGAAGGAGATTGGACCAAAGATGGTGTTAGGAGCTGCTAACTGACCATAAAACAGCTATAAAAATATGTAAGTGAGTACTTATCTGAGCTTGGGTTGGGGTTGACCTTCCTTTAGCACATAACATGTATGGTGGGAGCTGCAAAGGAAATGACTACAGAGTTGAATGTGTAAATGTTAGAAAATTTTTATAAGTAACAAAAAGAACATAAACAATATTAAAAGACAAGTGGAAAACTGTAAAAATACTAACAACTCATATGACAGTGGGTTAATACCCTTAGTAAAAAAAAGAGCTGTTATGGGTTGATAGGAAAAACAAAACTCTATTATAAAGAATAAGCAGTTAAATAGAAGAATTACAAATGGCCACAGGAAAAATGGAGCTTTATAAGTTACCCAATGAATGCATGGTACATTTCTTTTTCTGTGATCAACTTGGCCAAAAGTTAATTAAAATTAATGATATGCCTGGTTTTATCTATTATTCAGTAATAGGGACATTTTTATATATTGCTGAGGGGCAAATAAAATGGTACATTTTTCCGGATAGCAATTTGGAAATACCTATCAAGAGCTATCAAGAGCCTGAAAAAACATTCATCACTTATGAACCAGTTATCCTTCAGCCTAAATTGTATCTTAAGGAAATGATCAGAGATGTGCACAATAGTTTATGATCAAGTTTATCCATAAATAGTATAATTAAAACAATAAAAATGGAACTAGGCTAATTATCTCTTGCAGTAAAGAAAATTCTATATACCCATTTAATATTACAGTTTCTTAGAATATTCAATAACATGGAGATCAGTTTATGATCTGATCATCATATTAAGTTATACATAAAGTATAATTTCCAAAATATTTGATAAAATTTCCAAAATCACAATAATTATTTGTGGGTATTCAAATTATAGGCATTTTAATTTTTTTATACTCCTATGAATTAAAATTTTTCCTATATTGAAAAGTTCTTTTTTATACTCAGGGCAAGACAATAAAGATATATTCCCCTGCTTTTTTACATACAGAAATTCACTAGTTGAATAGTTTGATGAATTGCAGCAATTATATACAGTTGAGTAACTCCCATTACATTCAAGATACAGAACATTTTCATCACCCTAAAAAGTTCCTCATGTCCCTTTGCAGTTAATTCCATCCTCAAACAATTCCTGGCAACCCACTGTTCTGCTTTATGTCACTAATACTTTGTACTGTCTTGAATTCATATATAATTTTGAGATCCATGCTGCTATGCTTGCCATTTTTTTTGTTCTAAAGATTGTATTTTGAGAGAATACTCAGTATATGGTTCACTCTGAGAATTAACTCGGGAGTGAAGAGGCCATGGAGTATAATGAAAAGTACAAGAGATGTGGAGGCTGGAGAGTCTGTGTAAGTCATCTACATTTTCTGGTTCTCAGTTTGTTCATCTATAAAATGAGGTTAACAATAACCTTTTCCTTACCCATACTTCAGCATCATTGTGGGTAACAAATCAGAATATGCTTGTTAAACCACTTTGTGAGGCATGAACATCAATTTTTGTTTTAACTATTATTGTGAGTCTGATTATTATTGCTGATGTGTAGGTCAGCATTCCTATCCCTTTCTAAAGCAGATGTGCCTTTATGTATATAAAATAGAATTGCCCTCATAAAGGTATATTCTGACACTACGTTAAGTCCTAAAAAACTGCCATCATGGGAGATGTTTGAGAATGAACCAAACTGTCACAAATGGTAAATTACTGAATTCTCTAGCAAGAGTTACTAAGTTCTGCTATCTGTACTCCCCCTTTTTCCTCTTTTCATTTTCTTTTCAAAATCCTTCTGTATTTGGAACTTGGTCTCTACTAGCAGGTTACAGTATGAGAATATCCTTTTTTAAAATTAATTTTTGATAAGTAATTCTTAGTCTTTTCAAGGGAATGGAGTTAAGATTTGGGGAAACAAAAAGGTATTAAAAAACCAATAAGTTTTCAAACCAGTTTGCAGGTAAGTACTAGGTACCATGAGATAACTTTAAATTACTTTTTTAAAAAAAGGATACAACAAACATGTCTAGGTCATTTACTCATCAGTTACTCATTCTGTAGTCACCAAATTTTGGTTGAATTTCCATCATGTTCTAGACATTCTGTAGGACCTGGGACATAGTTGATAATTGAATTACAACTCTTAGGAATTACATTCAAGTAGGAAACAGAGACAAAAAAATAAACCAACCATTAAATACAACTTCTGATAAGAGTAAAAAGAATTCAAACAAAAACCTGCAAAGGGTGATGAAGTAGGGCTAAAGAGATCAAGAAAAGATTTTCTAGGAAGGTTATTCTTAAACTGATACTTGAAGCATGGGAAGAAGCTCATCTTGGGAAGAGCTGGAGAAAGGAGTATCAGGAGAAGAAGAAACACCATATGTAAATACCCTGTGACACAAAATACAGGAACGAAAAAAAAAAAATCAATGTGGCTGAAGCTTGGTGAGTACGAAAAGGTCCATGGTTGAAGCTGGGGAGTTAAGCAGGGTCCAATTAGTCACAACGTTACAGACCGAGATGAGGAAATGTGAGTTCTGTCCTAACTCTCTGTGGAGAACTAGATGCTTCTATGCTTGGGATTGTCTTGTTCTGTTTTAATCCTGAGTGTTTTCATAAAATTGAACGGATCATTCTCTCATCTGATCTGTAACCAACAGTTTACTTGCAAAGAATTTAATGAAGATGCAAGGAAAAAAATACACATATTAAAGCTTTATCTACCTATTATTTTCTAAAACAATAATTTCTTAGGATTTTCTCTTTGAGATAATTGCAGCTACTATGGAACATTATAGTTCTTTTCTCTGTTATCATCTTTCTACTTCCTTATTGGGGAAGGCTTCCCAGGGACAGCTGGGGGTCCCATACAGTCAACAAGATACCCCATTCTAGCGTCTGAATTGTTTAGGCTCCTGTGGTTGACTTTGGCTAGATTTAGAATAACAGCAGTTGGAATCTGATTTATTAGTCAATTTAAAAGCTATTGTAAATCAAATTTTTCTTTGCTACCTTAATTTTCTAGCTTAACAGCTTCAGTCAGAGCTTCAGATAGAGTTTTGATATTATTTTGTTCTCTCCCCACATGCTTTGTACATTTCATCTGAAGGTCAAGTAACCTTGAATAATCACCATAATTTTGTATGATTGTGCAGATACTTTTGGTATTTACTTACTATGATAGTTATCAGGTTTTCTGGCCATGTGTACTTTTTGTGTGATTGAAACTTACTGTTACCCTAGTAAGTATGTAGAATATTGTCTATATACTTACTAGGAATACTTGAGGAATGATAGATAATGGTTTTATAAGATATATAACTAAAGTATCTGGAACTAATTCAACTGTCTTAAAATTATTTTATTTTAAATTTCTATATTATATAGCATACAATATCTCAGGAGTTTATATTTGAATTAAAACCATGGCTCTGAACTTGAACAAGCCTTTCTGTGCCTCAATTTTCTCATCTAGAATATGTAGGTGGGGATAAAAGTAGGATAGTAATGAGAATTAAATGAGTATTAAAGAACTTACCCCACATTTGCAAGGATCATGTGAATCCTTAGGAAATAATCAATTTTCCACTTAACAAATACTATGTCCCAGGCTTTGTGTTGTATATGGGGCATACCAAATGAAGAAGGACAAATTCTTGTCTCAGCAGAGAGGCCTGAGCTTCTGGCTCAGGACAGGCTGCCCCAGCCAGATGGGACTGGAGAGTAGGGAAGGGATGTGAACATCAGCAATAAAAACACAAGAAACCTAAAGCCATTGGTCCTTCTGGGCTCCGCAGGATTCTGATGTTACAGTTAGATCCACTAAGTTACTTTTTCCGTTTTCAGATTGCGTCTGTGATCAAATACTACCTTCCTTTTGGAATGCAACCAAAAATTGTATCAAGCTGTTTGTTTTTAGTTAGAAGCAGCATATTGTAGTGGCTAAGAGCTTTGATTACAGGATCAGATGTACAGATTATAGAATCAGATAGACCTGGATTCAGGTGCATTTACTAGCCCTGTGACCTACTGCAAGTTTCTTAACTTTTCTGAGCCCATAACTCCCTGAGACTATTTCCTCAACTGTAATTTGAGGATAATAATGCTGCAAATTTCATAGGTTTGTTGTGAAAACTAAATGAGCTATCCACTTAGAAGGCTTAGCACACTTTAGCGTATAGTAAGTGCTCAAAGTTGTCAGTCATCATCTTAGCATTATTATAATTAGCTACTGTTTATTTTTTAATATTTGCTTTATTTTATGTTTTTGTTTTTGTTTTTATTTTGGGGGTAGGTAATTAGGTTTATTTATTGACTCATTTATTTTAATGGAGGTACTGGCAGTTGAACCCAGGACCTTGTGCAGGCTAAGCAGGCACTCTGCCACTGAGCTGTACCCTCCCCCCTTACTGTGTTTATTTTAAAGATGAGGATTCATAAAATTATATAAAGTGCCCAGTGACTTAATGTGGATTCAAACCCAGTTCTCCCTGATTTCAAAACCTATATTGCTTGCTTTGATTTCATGTTGCCTCATAAGAAAACAAAACAAAAACTAGACCAATCCCTCTCAAAAACTAAAATCATGTAATCCCTGTCACTGGTATTAGTTAAAATAAAAATGAAAGGCTCATGGTTGTTAAAAATATGCTACAATAATAAATATCAAAAGTGATACATTTTATAGAAGGCTGACAAAAATAGATTGCAAGTATGGTTTTCATTAGCTTTCTTTGTTAAAATCTTCTATTGTGCAGATCTACCGCTTTGAGGATTTTCCAGATCACAGCACGTCTCTGTTTCCCAGGTGAGCAGACCTTATGGTTCAACTCAGTGCTAGCCATTAATGTCAGAAGCCGTGATGCACAAGGTGGGGTATGCGTGTGGGGCTGTCTCTCTTCTCTCATGGGTGGGAGTCAGATGGTGTTTGAAAAGGTATCTGTGAGGCTTGAGCTTGAACTATTATCTCATTTTAGCATCCATTAGTCAAAAGATCTGACTTGTGCTGCACTGTTAGCAAGGAAATATTGAGCTTCCCTCCAATTCACACAATTTATTCAAGCAGTGATTGGAGATTCACTGCTTTAATCCCCCTCCCAAAAGGTATTCATTTACAGGTTTGTTTGTTTTACCAAGTTGGCCAGATTTATGGTTTTCACAATGGAAAAGTATCTAAAACACCTATATGCTGTGTGTATATGGTGCACAGGTACATGTGTAGGGGAGGGAATCTAGGCTCAGAATGGAGGACATCTGCAATAATGAATAGCATTGCAGATATTAAAAGAATGCAAGTATTAAGTGGTTTAGAAATGCACATCTCAAATTCCTGTATTTTTAACAAGCCTCCAGGGACTCAGTAAAATTCCAGAATCATACAAAAAATAATAATACTCTTTGTGAATGAAAGTGTTAGGGTTTCAAAGCTTGAATGAGGATGTGTGTTAGCCCTTGGCCTTTGAATATTTGTTACACTTTTTTGTGTATTCGTATATGTAGGATTTCTATTTCTGGTAAGACAGAAGCTGCTTATATACCTTAATGTTTGCCAACTGAAACATTTTATATATTAAAACTTAGCACTCTGTTAGTGGAATATGTGATCCCTTCCCAGCTGCAGAGAGGAAGGCAGTAAGCAGTGCCAGGTGTGGTTCTCTTCTATGTTCTCTGCAGCTTGTCTTCCTACTGGAAGAAACAAAGGAGGAAATGAAGGTGTTTTGTTTTGCTTTGCTTTTCCTAGAGCAGCAGCTTTGGGAGGCACAGCGCATATGACTCTATATTGTTAATAATCAGTTATTAATATTTTTGAGCTTTTACCGTGTGCTGGTTTCTCTTTTGAGGACTCTGCCCATATTAGTTAATTTGACAGTATTCCTTTGACATGGGCAGTGTTATTATCCCCAAGTTGCAGATAAGGAAACTAAAGCATAGTGAGGTTAAAGAACTTCCCAAAGCTGTATGAAATGGTAAAACTGGGGTTCAAATCCAGGCCATTGGATGCACAGCCTATGCTCTTAAGCACTATGCCAGTGGTGTCAGTGAAAGAGATAACAATCATCATCATCATTCATCATTATTGCATTTAAATGTGCCAATTGCTTTTAATCTTCATAAAAACCTTGAGGTGGAAACTATTGTAGACCCCATTTTACATGAAACAAAAACCCTGGAGGTTAATTTGCTCAGGGCTACACAGTTGTAACTGGTGGAACTTGATTTTGAATTGAATGTTACTTCAAAGCTAGCAAATAAAGACAAGGAGAAGGAAGCACAGATGTTCAATCCCTCCACATATGTAGACACAAGCATGGATTTTCCATTGCTTCCCATTCCCAGGGCTTACCACTACCTCCCTTATGAGTCAGGGGCAAAAAGAGGAAATTACCAGTGGGGAGAGGGAAAGCAGAGGGGCAATATAGGGAGAGGCATAATAGGTACCAACTATTATGTATAAAGTAAGCTACAAGAATATATTGTACAACACGGGAAATAACGCCAGTAGTTTATAATAACTTATAAATGGAGTATAACCTTTAAAATTGTGAATCACTATTTTGTATACCTGTAACATAATATTGTACATCAGGTATACTTCAATGGAAAAATAATAATAATAATGCCACAAGAGAAAAATGAGGACATTACATGCATTTCAGATACAGTGGAGGTCACTTTGCAACAGAGGTTCCATGTGGCACACTTCACTTAGAGAGGAAGTCAGCTGTTACTTAAACCGTATATCGAGTAAGCTAATTCATGAAGAAAAAAATTTTAAAGAAACTAAATTATTAGTGAGTTTGCCCTCAAAGCACCCTACAGGACCTTTATGAGAATTCCAGGAACTTAAGCATGTTAGACACCATCATTTTTAAAGTGCCCTATAACGTAATATTGACTCTAACCATGAAGAAGGTTTTTACAGAGCAACACTCCATCTTGTGGAGAATAAAGCTCCAAGATGTCCCGTATGGAGAAGAGGAGGTCTAAGTGGAGCTTGTTGCCTGTCTGTATACATTTAGAGAGCATTCTCTGGAAGTGAAACTCAGCTGGGAAGTTCCACGGAGGCACATTTTCTCTTAGTCATGGGAAGTACTTTCTATCAGCTAGGGCTGTCCAGCCATGGATGGGCTGCCTCAAAAACTCACCTGCTCCTTATCACTATAGGTGTCATGCCAAGGGGGACCACACTCAGGGAAGCTGGGGAGAGATCCCAATGTTGGGGGGAAGTGGAGTAGACCACTACTTGCACTTTGCAGTCTTTTCATTGTATACAGTGTGTCCTGTATTTTAATAGATTTTAATGTCTTTTAGAATCTATTATCTATTAAAGTTGCTAAAAGTGGAAAATTACCTTAAGGGTAGAAAACAAATTATTTCATGTATTTGGAGAATGTATATTTGGGACTAAGTTAAGAACTGTTCTGTATCAATGAAATCTATAATGAGATTTAATACTTCAGAAAATATTGTAGAAGGATCCAAAATTCCTAAAAATTTTATGGCTGTGTTTGAGTGGGGTGAAAGGCAAGAAAGAGGAAAACATGGGGGTTTTTTGGATAAAAATGATAAATTGCCATGAATGATTTTCTGATAAAGAGGGTGAACTATCAAACACAACAAGCAGGATGTTGATATTGAAACTATAAAATATTGAAGCAGATGAAACTGTCAAAAAAGACCTACCCTGGGGCTGGGTCCTCTTATTTCCGTTGGATGCTTGGCTATAATCCTTCTGTACTATGTATACTACGTTAACTGATAGGGCCTCAAAATATCTGTTCAATTAATTTCCAGGCATCTGAATTTCATTGTTAAAATAACATTGTAAAAAATTGTGTTGGGCAGTTTTTTAAGTGTTGTGTATGGAAAACATATTTCAGCGGATTTGAAACACTCTGACCTACCCGGATGCTGTTGACATTTCCTTTCTGCTTTCTTAGGTTTTCATGGGTCAGCCCCTTGTATATCTAAGGGATATAAAGGAAGACATTTTGCAAAGTGGTGCAATGTGACACTGAGGGTGCCGTGATTTTTTTAAGGAGAAGGAGCATGGTTTTCAAAAGCAAGGAATATAGCCTGTCTGTACTGCGGCTCATTGTCAGCATTGAGATAGCTCAAATCTTACCACGATTCTTAAATTTGGCATCATTAACACAGGAAATAAAACACAAGGATAATCAGTGGGAAGTGGGCTTACACAGCAGGGGAGAAAATTCGTTTGGTCAAAGGCAGCCGTCGGAGTGCAGAGATTTGATGTGCTGGATTTGTTATTTTGGGGAATACTGAAAGCTAATGTGGTGATGTCAGGCATTTAAGTCTGTTAGAATTTATTCTATAGATTTGTAAACACCCACATTCATAAAATTGGTAAACAAGCATTTTGGATTTATGAGATGCTAAGGTCTGGGGCTGGGCTTGCTTCTCTCTGCTCTTTCCTCATTAGACTCCTCTCTGAAACCTGGGGAGACATCATCCCATGTGAAAATATCATTTCTTGAAGCAGGACAGGGTCCTGAAAACCTTGCTTGAGATGCTGTGATAGCAAACAATTCTGGCCCACGCTATTCCAACAATGGAAGAAAAACTTCCTTTCATGCACTATCATTCTTCTTTGATCTTTACTTCTTTTGCGGTGTAGTCTCCAATTCTCTGGAGGTTTTGTGCTTGCTCCTCTAATTGCCATTAGAGAGGGCTGTGAATCCTCCTCCTTCCCTATTCCAAAGTTCCTAACTATTCTCTTTGACCAAAGTTATTCAGTAAAAATTAAAGGGGCTAGGAGGATCAAAGGCTGTGTGTTTTCAGAATGATGCTGTCATTTTTATGGGGTCCTGAACAGTATGGATCAGTGAGAGGCAGGCGAGAGGCGGCTGCAGTGCTTCAGCATTTTCACAGAGCCTCAAGGGAACCAACCACTTAATAGCATTTAATAGCTTAGGGAGGCTGGTGCCTTGTAGCCTAACTAAAGGCGACATCTTGCAGTCTGATGAATGCTGCTCTTCAGTGTAGCATGAGGAAACCCACACTGCCCTCATAGTCTCCCACCTTTCTCTTTACCCCATTTATTTTAATCTGTCTAGCTTGACTTCATTATCTGGTACTAAAAGTATGTACACTTGTTCATTCTTAATGGAACTCAGCAGCGGGTTCCCACCTTAACATCAGCACATGCTGCCTGGAAGATGGTATAAGGGACTCAGTGTGTGCCAGGCGCTGTTCTGAGTGCTTCACTGATATCTTAGCTCACTTACTCTTCACAGCCCTAGGTGTGTGATTTCATTTTTACCTCCATTTTACAGATGGGAACTCTAAGGCACAGAGTAAGTGGGTAAATTGCCCAAGGCCAGGGGCAGAGTTAGAATTTGAACCGTGCAGCCTGATTCCAGAATTCATGGTATTTACTGCTTCGCCATCAAACCAAAGAAATAATCGGAAACAAATGCCAAGCATTTCTTCTTCGTGGTCTTGTAGCTCAACTCTTATGTAAGGTTAAATCACCAGAAAACTGAGGCAGTGACTTTATGGCTGTGGCTCCCTTAATGATGAAAGAAGTTGGAGAAAAGAGGAAGCTTATCTATAGTCTTGTAGACCAGTGTCAATCTAAATTCCAGTCATATTAGTTATGTAATTCAGATTTATTACTAATTTCTCCAGACTTCAGCTACTCAATCCGTGAAATGTGGATATGACAGTAGCATGTACTACACAGTGTTCTTGTTGACATGATCTTATGTAATGCATTTAGTGCCGAGCACAGTGCCTGACATAGACTGTTAACTGTTACGATTTTAAGCCACCTTTAATCTTTTGTGGAAGTAGAATGGTGACCTACAACTAACCAGTTGTGTGTGGGGTTTATTAAAGTGATACTAGTTAAGAGAAGGTGATCAGACACATGGATTTTATTACACAAGGGAAGTCAGTAGTCAGGATTCTACCAGTGGACTAGATTTTCTGCAGTAGTGTCCTTAGATCTGTCGCATAGGACCATTGCGAGGGAAACAGGGTTGTAATGCAGTGTGTCAGGTATTTATTACACCCCAGGGAGGATTCCATGTTTTTCCAAATTCTGAACTACAGCAGGGTCCCAGTGTATCACATCTGCTGTCACCTCCCCCCATTCTGCTTCAGAATGCATAATAGTCATGATGCTGGAATTTGCCATTCTCTTCCAGTTAATTAGAAATTGAAAAGCAGTGTAGTCATAGGGAGGGACATAAAGAGGAAAAATAAGTAAGATGGCACTGCTTTTTAAGGATGTGGGGCTTCTGGGCAGCAGTCAGTCAGTTGCACTCACAAAGTCTGATTCCTGGGGGACAGGGGAGTCGTGTGGGGGTTGTGACAGGAACTCCTTCCTCTTCCCAACCACTGGAACTTCACTATTCTAAGTGAAATTATCTAATTTCTGCCTTCAAATGGAAAAGTTCCCCTTTATTCTCTCTCACCACAGGAGCCCTAAAGACTATTCATGCCAACACAGCAACTCTCTCTTAAAGCTGTTGTTAGAAAATGATGGGGGTGGGTATCTCCAATTCAGGAAACTCCCATCTTTTATAGAAAGGCTTCCATGTGGCACCTTAAGGGTTAAACTTTTGTTGTAAATCGAGTATCAAGTAGCTTTCCTATTTCAAAACTGTCATTTCTAAAAGGTAAGCCAAACATATCTGAGTTTACACTGCTTTCTATGAAAGGAATAACTCACCGCTCCCAGTGTGTGTTAGTTTGCTCCTCTCTGTGCCGTCTGCCTCCTATTATCTATATAATGTATATATCGGGGTGAGGACCGTCAATCACAGTTAATAAAAACCCAGAACACAACAGAGATCCCTTTTACTAGAGATCCATTTTACAATAGGTCTCAATTTCTTATGTCACATAAATCAAAAGTGAAGTGTTTATCTAATCATTCGGAGGCATCCCTTCTCCCTCTGTGTCCTAGCCCCTCCCCCTGTGCCAGTTTCCAGCCCCTCAAAGATGCTTTGTACCAGAAAGTGCAAGTTCCCCATTCTGGCTTTATTGATGTTCCCTTTTGCTCTCCTCCTGGCTCCCCCTCAAACCAAGTGAGCAGAGCAAATGGCCCGGGTTTTCCCCCAATGCCTGACCTGCGTTTACTGGGAGGAGAGCAGGAGAGGGAGCGCGCATTCTGAGCAGGCTGCTCTGACTCCGACCACAGGCTGTTCCGTGCAGGCTGTCCCTCTCCTTCAAAACCGTGCATCCCCTCCCCGAAGCAGCAGGCAGTGTGCCTCCATTCAGCCACATTTGGTATGCATGAGCACGGCTGCAGGGAGAGGGGAGGTGGCTTTCTTAAGAAGGTTCAGTGGCTCAGGCAACGCCACTTGACTAGTCTCCCAAGTTGCAGGAAGCCTCTGCCCTGATGGAATTTGCAGGTGTGGAGATGACCATGGGATGCCAGGGCCGTGGGGGACCGTTTATTTTCTAGGCGCTGCTCAGGTTTGCGGTTTCTGGTTTTCCTGGTGGAATTTGGAAGGGGTCATGAATCAAACTGATGCTCCTCGACCCCTAAATTGGACCATCCGGAAGCTGTGCCACGCAGCCTTTCTCCCATCTGTCAGACTTCTTAAGGTACTGTAACTTGCTGCTTTGAATGGCTCTCATTGTGCTTTTCAGGTCTAAATGCCCAACTTTGCTCTAGGCTGGGACACACCTTTTGGGGAGCACAGATGTGTGCAGTCCTGGCTCTGTTGCCGGTGGTTGGAGAGAGGTTCTCAACGCCCCTCACCCCATGGTGTCAGAGAGGGAGGATGGTCTGAGCCACGTTTGAGAATGAGATTATGGTCGCAGAGAATGGGCTGCCTGAGTGCTCCCCACCCCCAAACGTCCCTAAAATAGAATTAATTAACTTCTTTGGGAGGGTGGGAACAGTAGTGGGAGTGAAATCTCTTACTCCCGTGTGTTTAGCTCCTGGATTCTTTTCCCTCCCTGGGGAAGCCCTTCGACCCAGTTTCCCTTTAAATGGAACCTGAGAGAACAAAGGATTCTCCTCATTATTTAAAAAGCCCTGTGTCCTTAGGTAGTTTCTCAGGTAAAGACAAAGAATGAACCCTCGTCAGATTGTGACTTTTTTGGGTATACTTGTTTTGAAAAAAAGCATGATAATTTTAGTCTCTGAAGTGAAGTCAGGAGAAGGAAAGTATTGTTAAATATATACTGAACGTGTGCCTGGAGCTTTCTCTCCAGCTCCGAGTTACACAAAAGGATGGCACTACACCTGAGCTAGGATGCTACCTGGTGTCTGCAGCACTCCTCTTTCTAGAAGCAAAGACATCAAACATACTGAGAAAGTCCCCACAACTTCATAATAATTCTATTCATCATCTGCCTTGTAGGGAAGGAAATACAAGTAAAATTTAAAAGGTGTAGAAAACAAGTATTTTTCCTCAGAAAAGAGGACGTGGTAACACTTATTTGGGAAAAGTACGTTATCTCTGGATATCCCACATCCATCTGAAGTTAAAAAAGCAAGGTGAAGTTCTTAATTCTCTTTTCCATATTAATATGATTTTGTGATTTAGGGACCACTGGACATTGAGTCCAGTGTCACAATGGAGGATTAATAAGTTAACCCTGAATAAATTACACTTGCAACCTTTTTTTTTCCCGAGGCTGTGTTCTGGTTGGGTCAAGTTTGATGTGGACAATTAGTTCTGTACAGCTAAGTGGCTTCTTACAACAGAGTATCACTTTGTCTAAGTTTCCCTTACCCTGTTCAACCAATACTAGCTGAGATTCACTTTCACAAAGGCTACCCCCACATCCTGTTCAAACACCCACCATATTGTTGTTATGGCGGTGGTTTGCTTCCCTAAGAGAGTATTTTGGAGGAAAAGCAGGTTTGGGAGTGGAAAGTGGGAGAAATGCTTCCTTGGATGTAATTGCTTTGCCGTATTGGAATAATATGAGTGATAGGGCGTGAAAAAGAATGAGGTCAGGGAACTAACAAATGAATATAAATTTTCCTCCAAAATCACTTCTGAATCGAGGGTCTGGGGCGAAGAATGTCTTGGCAAACCTTACTGTGACTGAGAACGTTGACTCCAGCAATACCATGTGCAATAGGAAACATTTTTCAGTTAAATCACTTACTGACTTTACCCCCAAATAAGGCTTTTTAATTAACATAATGATTTTTTTAAACAGGTGTGTGTATACCACCTTCGATATATTTTTATTCATTCTCTCATTTTTTAAATAGAAAAATGTTACTTATCATTTGCTAGTCACAAAACCAGCAGCAAAGTACCTATTTATGGTAGATTACTAATTTTTAAAAGAGCTTTCATCTTTTTTAACTGAAAGTACTGTCCATGCTCTATACCAGCAGCCGTTGTCAATACTACACCAACACCATAGTTGGCATACAGCTCAGTCCTACCATTCTTTACAAACATGGTGCTTTGTAACTATTCATCTAACAAATGCATTAATGAGTATCCTTCCAATTCTCTCAATATCTGAAAGATAGGATGTGTTTTACTAGAGAACTTTCTTTCCAAATGACATCTGTATTTTTGAAAGCTCGTACCTATCCTAGGAGACTTCAGATATTGAGCACATTTCAAGCTCAAAAACAACAACAACAAAAAACAATGCTACCAAATTCTTTCAGCAATACTTAAAAAGAAACGAAAACTGCTTTTGTATAAGAGTTAATTTAATTATCAACACTCTGCATATGAATGCCATGTAATTTTTCCCCCTCTGGATTGTGGCTGTCTAGTCTTTCCTTTGCCAGTCCCCATGATTTCTTGCCCTGCTTTTACATTTCAAGGAAAATGGAAGTTGCTGAGTAATCATTTGCATCTTTTGGACAGTGTTCTACCTGGTTTAATTTGTAAATTAAATATTTAATCACAGTAATCCTTACTGTTCTTTCCTTACTTTCTGCTCTTTTCTTCCCGCCGCCAACCCCCCAAATCTCTTACTCTGTCTCCCTCACACTACCACCACCATGTTAATATAATGGATGGATTCTCCAGAGTCCATTGAAACTTTAAGCTAATAAACCCAATTTTCCTATTCAACAGGTAATTTTTCTTCCTCTTCCGAGCATGTTTCTGATGTGCTGTGCCCCTTCCAGCCCTGACTTGTCAGTAAATGCAGTGTAAGGCATGACGGCATGATGAGATTTCACTAAATTCAGATCACTCACTACTTCTGATGGATTGAGCTCCAGCCAATTTTCCTCCCTATCCTTTCCTTGAAAATGTGTGTCTCCTTGCTGACTGTCTTCAGGACCATGCTAATGTTTAGAAATGGCTTCATAATCCTGTTTCCTGTATCTCCCATTTCCTAATAGATACAGGATACTAAAGAATTAGAAGGGAAAGGCCAGCCTCTGAAGCATGAATTAAACCCATTGAATGTTATAAAATACTTAATATTTCTTCTGAAAACATCTCATTTGTGGTTTTGTCCATCTTGGAGAAAATTTTGAATATGCCAGCCAGCTCACATTTTTAATTTGGGATTGCATTTGGAAATACCATTTGAAAATGAATTTTTGGATAGACACATGATGAGGCTAGCCAAAAGACAGAGGCTGTTTTCAAAAGGGTACATTTCAAATGGGACCTTTTCCAAACTATTTCTTTACAGTTATCATTTGCTTCATTCTTATGTGTTTCAAGATTTCATCTTACTGTTAATCACAAAAAGTCAAATTTATTTCAGTGACAGAATGTTCTTAGCATATTTTATGTTCATTATCAAGACTGTTTCTGCCATTGTTTTATTTGGGAGATTTTATTTTGGTAACTTCTGTTGAATTTGAAGATTAATTTTAGAACAGGGAGCTTTCTTTGTACTGAAATCTTGGTGGACTTAATAAAGGGAAGGCTTCTGAAAAATGGGTTGCATTGGGGAAGAGGGAAGCTCTGCTCTTGTAACAGGCTTTGGGTGCACATGTATAAGATACTTCCTTAATGAAGACCAAACGATCAGTATCATTTTAGGATTTTCAGAGAAAGAGTATGAATTTGCCACTTTGAGCGATGTCAGAAAGAGGTGAAAGAAATCATATTTTGGATAGTTAGGCCTAAACACTGGGTCCTAATTTCATTGTGTTTCTAACAACCTGTGTGACCTTGGGGAAGTTACTTAACCTCTCTACAACTTGGATCCTTCTCTTTAAAAATGAAGAGTTTAGGTCTTGGCTTGACTTAGGTTCAATGCTACAATTCCACGTGGTAAAGGCTGCCATGCTCTGTGGGCATGGAAGAACATAGTCTGTTGAGGCTAAAAGTAGTTAAACAGGGTTGGATATTAAAATGGAAGGAGGACTAGAACAGTTGTAAGGTTTAGATCATAGAGGGCCTTGTCTACTAAGCTAAGGCATTTGATAGTTATCCTGAAAACTAGGGAGTGCCATGAAAGGGGTCTACCTAGCAGCAAGGTGACCACTAGATTCATGTATTAAATAGATTGCTTTGGCTGTAGTGTCTAGAATGGGTGAGAGATGGTGGGATTGGGAGCTGAGAGATTAAATTTGAGGCCTAAAGAATTGATGAGGACCTGGGCTAAGGCAGTAGTAAAAAGAGGTGAAATAAACAGGGCCTTGCTATATTGATTAGCTGTGGTAGAAGGAAGGGTCCTAGGATATCTTTGGAGTTTCAGTCTTTACTGTCCGATGGTCCCAGTGATGGTGGTTCCAGTGGCTGAAAATAGAGGTCCTGAGAAGGAGGGACAGAACTTCTCACTTGGTGGTTCTCCTTTGGTGAGCTAGAAAAGGTGTGTCAATTATTGATTCTAGTGGGACTGAGACAAAAGTAAGGAGTATAATTTCATCTTGTTGATGAGTATGAGTCCCAGTGAATGCCTGATAGCTGAACTCTTTTATGTAGATGATATAAAATCAGTAAGATCACTTCTCATTTGCTTAGATTGTGTTTTTGTTCTTACACCCTGCCTTCTTATAAAAACAATGCATAGTAAACTCCCAGTTTTTTGATATCTTGTCCAAAAGCTCAGAGTTTCAGTTCCTTTTTTTCTCATTTATGCTACTATCCAAAGAGGGACTAATGAAGGTGAACCAGGTATAACACAAAGGAAATAATTGAAAGAGCAGTGATCAAGTGAGGCTGTCAGCTCACAAATTCTGCCTAAGTACCCATGTTTCTACCTCTGCAGTTTCATGTAATGGTAACCAACGTCTATTACATTGTCCCTGAAGCACAGCAAGATCCTAATGTTAACGTAAGTTGGATCTGTCTTCTATAGTTGACGCCAGGCATTCCAGAAACTGGTTTCCCTTTGGTGTTCTCAGACTCTTAGCAAACAATTATGTTGAGATTCATTTCAATTTGTGTTTTAAATTTATTTCAAGGTCTCCCTTTCACATCTAAAATTCTGAATCTTTACATGGTAGATAGAGTATAACAAGTGTTTTTGCTCAACCAGGAACCACATGCTAGTGAATAGCAGTTAAGTTTCCACAGCAAGAGGGGAAACATACACCTATTATATCCAGACATGTTCCTGAATGGTGGCGAGTGAGGTCAGGAAACTCATTATGGACCAATTCTAGTAAGTGCCTTAAAGATGGGAAACTTGAAGAATAAATTGCTTTTAGAAAAACACACTGTGTTGTTAGGCAGAATTTTAAGGGCTGCTAATAAAGAAACCGGTCTTTCCTTCTTAGCATGCCAGCTGCAGATTCCCTTTAAGAAAACGAGAAAAAGAAAAAGAAAAGCAAATGTGCCCCAACTAAAACCCAGGAGAGACAAAATCTGTCTGGTGTGTTTCAAATGGTGGCTTCAACTCAGACTGCTGAGCAGTGACCATGTGATTTGCCTCTTTGTGAAATGTTCCTCGGGCAGCCTGAAGGAAATTCCTGAGGCAAAAAAAAACCCCTCTTGTCTCTCTGGAGAGCTCTGTCTTCTGATGCCCTCTATTGTGGAGTAAAGAACGAAAGTGAATGGTCACCGCAAAATGAGGGAGGACATAGCTGGGATGTCCAAGCTCAGGGTCGTCTGGCTCTGGGATTGACTTGTGAGGTTACAGTAAAATTGGGCAAGGTCTGCCTCAAGGGACAAGGTCTGTCTTCCTTGTAGATGACTTCCTGCAGAGTGAGAGAGCACTGCCTCTCCAGCAGTCACTTTCCATCCTCATCTTCTCTCCATCTCTTGGTGTATCCTCAACTGGCTCCAAGCTCATCTACAGACGACTAGATCATATCCTTTCTCCCTTTCCATTAGCTAACATGAAAAAGTGTTAAAGACTGTGGCTCACAAAAAAGGTATTCAGTAAGTGTTTATTGAAGAATAAATGAGTGAGCAAACATGGGAATGATATATGAAATCCTAAGAATGCTTAGGAATCACTTGGGAAGCTGGTGAGCAAAGCACATATTCAAGCTCAACACCCCCCCCCCCTGAGTGGATGGTGGATGCTGACTCAGTAGGTAGGTCGTGGGCCCAGGAATTGGCATTTTAACAAGCTCTCCCAGTAATTCTGATGGGAACAGCTCTTAGGAGGACCACCTATTGAAAGAAACTGCCATAGATTCAGCTGAACTGGAGGGAAACTCAATGAAGTGCCCTCTCTCCCTTTTGCCAGTACCTGGGCAGAACAGATTCAGTGTTAGTCAACAGTGGGAGCAAAAGGTTTTAAATAAACAGTTCATGAATTTATGAGTTTTCAAAATTTTTAATCATGAAAGATCATTTAGCTAGAGAAGTCAGTTGAGTTCAGGTGCCCTGTTTCGGTTTGTAGATGATATAACTTCATAAAGTGAAGGAATGTTCGTCCCTATTTTTATTTTTTCTCTATTTGATATTTCTGTGAGTGTTATTTTCATGATTTGTTCCAAGCATATGACATACAATTTTGGTTCTTCTATCTTATTGAATTTATAAGCAATATGATTGTGAACCAGAGCCCCAAAGATAGTGTCCATGGGCAAGATTCTGGAGTATCTTGTGTATGCCTCCTTTCAACTTCTTCTATAATGGCACTTGGAATTGCAGTACTCACTCATGTGCATGTCCTTTAGACCCCAGTAGTATGTGATAGTACTAAGTGAGCAGTGAGCAGTGAGCAGTTCACCTGGGGAGGCAGGGCCAAAGCATCCATAACTGATGCATACAATAGTAGAGATACCCCTACCCTTGCTCCCTGTCTGCTTTTCCTACATCCTTCAAAAACTAAGGAAGAAATTTTGGATGGGGGGGGGGGGAGCAAGAGAATATCCAGGGCTTTCATTTGGAAAAGCACATTCAAAATTAAAATTAACTTTGTATTTGAATTTTTAAAAAATGATGCCGAGTATTAAATATGGAAAATTTAGCTGAACGTAATTTTCTTAGCTCCTTAGCATATAAGAAAGATACGATGCTCTAAAGGCTCGAGTGAGGCAGGGGCAGGCATAACAAAATCTCTAGGAGGGGGACATTTAAGTTTTACATTTATCATACATAAAATTTATGTTTAAAGGCATTTGGGAAGTTTGCTCCAGCCAGTGACTCTTACTCACTTCCCTTTTCAGAGATACATGTGTAGAAGCTGCAATTTAGGGATAACACTGATAAGTTTTGCTCCTTTTTCCCCAAATAATTCCAAGGTTTAATAGAGAGATAGACAAATAGCTGATAGATGATAGATAGGTGATACACGAGTAGATGAGAAATAAATGGATAGATGGATGGATGAAGGGAAAGAGAGAGGGAGGGAGGAAGGCGGGAAGGATTCTATTGTTTAAAAATCTATTGACAGCAACATTTTATATACTAAATTGCTTTACTCAGAGCAAGATTTATCCACCAAATGAGCTCTTGAAGGAGTGTTTCTCAAAGTGTGGCCCAAGGCTGCCTCTTACAGAATCAGTTTCCCAGAATTCCACCCAAACCTATTAAGGTAAACTCCTGGGAGGACCTTGAGAATCTGCATTTTAACAAGCAAACCCAGGTGAACCTTATGCTCTGTAACATTTGAGAATCTCTCTTCTGAAGGGTGACACTGTAGTAAAGAGAGGTTGGCTCATTAAAATGACACTTTACTATCTGATTTTTATTGTGAAATTTTGAGCACCCACTATATCTCTATATAAATTTATATAGGCTCGTAACATTTCCACATCTTGAAAGTCTTCATGCTCACAGAGCACTGAATGACTTTCACAGTTGTTTCTTTTTAAAAGAAATTTTTTTTTATTGAAGTGTAGTTGATTTACAATATTAGTTTTAGGTTACAGCAGAGTGATTTAGTTATACATATTTTTTTTTTCTTTTTAGATTCTTTTATATTCTTTATATGTTATTACAAGAAGTTGAATATAGTTCCTTGTGCTGTACAGTAGGTCCTTGTAGTTTATTTTATATATAGTAACATGTGTCTGTTAATCTCCAACCTCAAATGTATCCCTCCCTGCCTGTAGGAAAGCTACCTTAGGTGCTAGGAATGTGCAGTTGATAGGTGGTATCCTGGATTAGAAGAAAAGATGACATATTAACTTCCTTCTTGTTTCCTTCAAGAGAATGTACACTTACCTGGTTGGAGGCAGAAAGGCTGCAGAAAGGAACAAGCAATAAGTCTAACTTCTGCTCTAATCCTCTAGCTATTGCTGAAATAAGCAAGCTCCCTCACATCTGGTCCTTTTCCTCTATTCTTTCTGCCAGTTACTTGAATCATCCATTCACCAGGTTGCCCAAACTGCAAAACTTTTGCTTTGTTTCTTCTCATCCCCTTTGTAATCAGCCAATCAGTTCTGCCAGGGTTTCTCAAAAATAAGTCCCTGATCCATCCCCTTCTATATATTCTTAGTTCCCATGACCAGTTTCTCCTTTTCTTGGGCCCAAAATACTACAGCTGTCTGCTTCAAATTGGTCCTTCCCACAGCCACCAGAACTGTCCACTTAAAATGCAGGTAAGAACAGGATACTGCCATGTTGGACATTCTTCAGGGGTTCTCCTTTTCTTGGAGAATAAAATACTAAATTCCTTGATATGATGCATAAGACCCTCACTGATCTGTCCTCTGCCTACTTGTCTGCTTTCATACTTTGTTTTTCCCTTTCTCAAATCATGAAATTTTTAGCTGGGCTTTTTGCAAAAGCTGTTTCCATTGCCTGAAAAATCTGAACCACATCTTCTTCACCTCACACATACTTTAATACTCAATTTAAGTGAGTCGAATGAATTCAGGAAAAATCTCCAAAACTAGATTAGGCTCTTTTTTTACACATGTTTATAAAAGTCAGTGGGTATTTCTGTCTTTGCTTTTAGCATGTGATAGTATTATTTGCTCTTTTACCTTAAGATCTTCTTAAATTTGGGAACCACATCTTAGACAGTTTCAAATGTGCAGCATTTGGCAGAGAGCATAGGATAATTGCGTGCTAGTTGAATTACACTTGAATAGGAAAATGTTGGATGAAAGGGATAACTTCTTTTGATGCAGTGCTCGGAAGCTGCTGCTTAGAGGAGCAAAATGATATTATAGGGTCTTGGCACTTTTGTCTAATTAAAGGATACTTTGAGCTTAAGTTGACATACTTCATACGTTCTCCAAATTGGAAGATTAGTTAAGGAATTGAACCAATAATTAGTACTCAGTAAAAGTGATGCAGAATAAAATATGTACTCAAGGAAGAATCTAAGTAGGTAGCACCAGATATCTGCTTTGAAAATATTTACTGAAAGCAAAGTGAGAGATTGAAATCACCACATCTACTACTTATGGTGGAGAAAGGGTATTCCTTAATTTAGTGATCGAAGAGACTTTAATACTTTCAATAATACTATCTGGGTTGCACTGTGAATTAGAGGAAGTACTATTAGAAGAAAAACTACACTGTTAACTTGCTGGTTTATTCTTGCTTTATCCATTAACTATGCCTTTGGCTAATGTCTGGAGATAATTATGTAGACACAATTAATGAAGTATTTTGTCATTTCCATTTAAAGGGAAATGTGGCTTAGGATTTGTTTTCCTATTAGCATTAGGTTATTTAACTATATTTAACTATATTGGGTATCATAGATAGATGGTATCAAATAGGAGTTTTAGTTTATCTCTGGGTGACAACCAAAAACGTCTCCATTGCCAAATATCCTTTGGAGGGGGCAAAATCATCCCCATTTGAGAAGCACTGCTTTAAACTTTTCCTCTTAAAGATGGGTATTTTAAGGAGTGGGTAGGTAACTGATATCACTGGAAACCCAATGGAGATGTTCTAGTGATGTAAAGAGGATGCTTTAACTTTAGACACACTTTCTTTTTCATTGTACAGAAGACTGAAATTTAGCTTACATTTGGGAAATTAACTGGTCGAGTTCTCTTCACTAAACATAGAAAGACTAAGGAATTATTTTCTCATCTTATTGTCAATCATCTCTGGTAAGAAAATTTGGATGTGGCCAATTTGTCTGAAAGTGTTTGAATTTCCATATATTACTGCTTTATGAATTACAGGCAGAGCATATGTCATTTGATTGATGTACTAAGCAAAATATTTAATTTTTACTGTTATTTTATCCTACAGTAACTTCTACTTAGAGCTATTTAAGAATAATACAATATAAAGATCATTACAGTGAACAAATGAAGAAAATATTTTACTTCAAGATGAATTTTTTGTATAATGTTAGCTCATGTGAATGATCAAAGATTCTGAGATAAATCTAGTAATTAGCACAAGGAGGCTACATAATTCAATTTAAAGATGAGTGTAATTAAAGCTAATTTTCAGTCATTAAATTCAGCTTCATCAAATAGACAGAAAAACTAGATTTTAGCACTAATTCTGATTAATTACTATCCTAGCTAAGTTATCTAGAATAAATAGTTTTATCTTTCAATGCCCAGTTTTCTTCTCTATAGAATGACAAGATTGGGTTAGATAAGGGTTGGCAAACTTTTTCTATAAAAGTCCAGATTGTAAAGTGGCTTGTGGATCATATAGTTATCCTGTCTGTCACAATTCTTCAGTTCTGCCACTGTAGCTTGAGAAAGCAGCCACACACAATAACAGCATAACAAAGGATTGTAGTTGTGTCCCTGTTAACCTTATTTGTGAACACTGTGCTGCTGGGTGAATGTTTATATGTTGAAAATTCACATGTTGAAATCCTAACCCAGGAAGGTGATGGTATTAGTAGGTGGAGCATTCAAGAAGTACTTAAGTCAAGAGGGTGGAACTCTTATGAATGATATTAGTGCCTTATAAAAGAGGCTCAACGGAGCTCCCTAGCCCCTTCCACCATGTGAGGATACAAGGAGAGGAGGGCCCTCCCCTGACCATGCTTTAACCCTTATCTTGAACTTCCAGCCCCTAGAGCTGCGAGCAGTAAAATTTCTACTGTTTATAACTCACCCAGTCTGTGGTACTTTGTTACAGCAGCTTGAACAGAGTAAGACAGGCTGAAATTCAAATTTCATCTGTGTCATGTGTCATGAAATACTATTCTTATTTTTATTGTTTTCAACCAGTTTTAAATATAAAAACTATTTTTAGCTCATCAGCTCTACACAAAGAGAGGGCAGGTGGTGCTTGGCCTGTGGACTGCAGTTTGCCAATCGTGAGATGATTAAGTTCCCTTGCAGCTCTCCTATTCTTGAATTAATTCATAATGATAGAAAGCCATTCAATGCGCCTATTTATTGTAAAATTGCTTTGATATCTTAAAGAGCTGAGAGTGAATCAGTAATTATAATAAGGTTATCTCATGCTTGTTGGAGAGTGGTGTGTGGTGGGCTTACTGTCTCACAATGTAGCTTGCATTTAGTAAATGTTAGTAGGGAATACGTGTTTTCTGTCTTTAAAAATCTGAATGCCTCAGTTGTTCAAAAGATGTAATTATTTACAAACTATATTGAAATGTACAGAGACTGATATAAAATGATATTAAAACTTAACATTTAAAAAGTCATTTTCAGTTTATAGAGTTCTTTGCTCTACATCAGATAATTTAACTGAGCTTCATAGCAACCACATGAAACAAGTATAGAAAACACCATTACTCCTCTTTTGAGCTGAAAAAATTATGGCCCACATATTTTAAGCCACATATTATTGGACTTTTCTGTTTCCAAACTCAAGATTCCCTCCCTTGCACTCCTCTACATCTTACATCTGCCCCCTGCCCTGCCTTTACTCTCTCCATCTGAGATCCAACTAGATTATAGAGCTATCTCATGTATTGGTAATACAAACAAGTAGATCATTTGGATACTTGACAGCAAAAATAATTAAATGGCACATTCTCAAAATGACCATTGATGAAATATGAAACTTCTCTGAATTTTAGTTTCCTTAATTATAAATTAAATAAAAATATTCCTTTAGGTTGTTGAGAAATTAGTATGTTTGGTGTTGGTGTATGCTGTCATCAGTATTCAGTGAATATGAGTTCCGTTCTTTTAATCTAATAAAACAGAAATGGTGCAGTGCAAGTGAGCAGAATTTAAGATATCTTCTGTAATCATTTGGATTTAGGGACTATGCACTATTTATGTGCAATGAATTATACTTTGTAGTTATTAGAGGTTGTATGAGGGTTCTCCAGAGAAATGGAACCAATAGAGAGAGAGTGAGAGAGTGTGTGTGTGAATAAAAAGATTTTTTTTAAGAAATCGGCTCACATTATTGTGGAGGCTCAGGAAGTCCAAAATCTGGTGGTGGATACTGCTAGGCTGAGACTCAAGAAAGAGTTGCAGTTTGAGCCTAATGGCAGTCTACTGTAAAACCAGAAATAATTGATGTCACAGATGAAGTTCAAAGGTAGTCTTTTGGAGAATTCCTTCCTTTCTGGGAAAGGGTCAGTCTTTTGTTCTATTCAGGCCTTTAACTAATTCGATGAGGCCCACCCACATTATGGAAGGCAATCTGCTTTACTCAAAGACCATTGATTTTCATTCAAACACACCCTTACAGAAATATTCAAAATAATGTTCAGCCAAATATATGAGCACTGTGGCATAGACAATTTGACACATAACATTAGCAATCACATCAGTCATTGTTATAGTTATATTAAAGTTACTACTGTATATGTGCAGTTGTCCCTTGAGCAACATGCATTTGAACTGTGCGGGTCCTTATATGCAGATTTTTTTCAATAAGTATGTACTGTAGTACCACATCAACTGAGGTTGGTTGAATTTGAGGGTGTGGAACTAAGGATACAGAGGGCTGGCTTTAAAGTTATATCTGGATTTTCAACTGGGTGGAGAGTCAGTGCCCCTAACTCCTGTGTTGTTCAAAGGTCATCTGTGGCTTGCTTGCCAGTAACAGAAATCCACTCATTCTAACTTAAAGAGAATTTTTCTTGTAAGGCTGATCTCTGAGAGATCTAGCAGTTGGAATGGAAATACATCCAAACAACACAGGGACCCAAGCTTCTCTGTAGTGGGGCCCTAGAGTCTCTCATCTTGGCTTTTCTTGGCCCATCTCCTCTATACTTATACCATAGACTGGCTTCCTCCATCACTTTGTAGTTTGCTAATACTTGCCACAGTGTCCAATTCGGTATGATCTTACAGTTACATTCCTTACATCCTACCAATTTGGCTCTCCCATTCTCCCAAGGAATCTCACTGAGTCAGGTTTGGTAGATAGCCATCCTTGCCTACATCACTTTGGTCAGGGAAATTGAATCCCTTAATATAAATATGGCCATCTAGACCTATTCTTCTAGCAGGTGATGTGGGCAGGAGTAGATACTCTTAGCAAGGATATAGGCATGATGAATCCCCTACACACACGCAATAGCTTGATTGTTCTGGAAGCTATCCAGGCCTAAAGAGTACAGCAAGGAATCCAAAATTAAAATTTCATTCTGCAAGTGAAGATAAACAATTAGTCTGCATCTTTTGCTAATATATGACAGTAGGAAATAGATTTCAACTATAGATCCTGATTTTATTTTATTTTTTAAAACTACTTTTATTGAAGTGTAGTCAGTTTACAATGTGTCAATTTCTGGTGTACAGCACAGTGCTTCAGTCATACATCAACATACATATATTCATTTTCATACTCTTTTTCACTGTAAGTTACTATAAGATGTTGAATATAGTTTCCTGTGCTATACAATATACAATTATTGTTTATCTATTTTATATATATTAATTAGTATCTGCAAATCTCGAACTCCCAATTTATCCCTTCCCACCAACTTCCCCCCGGTAACCATAAGTTTGTTTTCTATGTCTATGAGTCTGTTTCTGTTTTGTAAGTAAGTTTGTCTGTCTTTTTTTTTTTTTGGATTCCACCTATAAGTGATGTCATATGGTATTTTTCTTTCTCTTTCTGGCTTACTTCACTTAGAATGACATTCTCCAGGTCCATCCATGTTGCTGCAGATGGCATTATTTTATTGTTTTTTATGGCTGAGTAGTATTCCTTTGTATAAATATAACATAGCTCCTTTATGCAGTCATGTGTTGATGGGCACTTAAGTTGTTTCTATGACTTGGTTATTGTAAGTAGTGCTGCTGTGAACATTGGGGTGCATGTATCTTTTTGAATTAAAGTTCCCTCTGGATATATGCCCAGGAGTGGGATTGCTGGATCATACTAAAAGTCTATTTTTAGTCTTCTGAGGAATCTCCATACTGTTTTCTATAATGGCTGCACCAAACTACATTCCCACCAACAGTGTAGGAGGGCTCCCTTTTCTTCACAGCCTCTCCAGCATTTATTGGTTGTGGACTTTTGAAATATGGCTGTTCTGACTGGTGTAGTGATAGCTCATTGTAGTTATACTATAAAGACACAGTATTCCTGATGAAGAGGCTTAGAGAGCCAGGGAAAATAGTAAGCTCTCTTCCATTAGAATCAAGAAGAAATGCTTTTAAAGTTTACCGTGAGATAACATCATGTGTTCCAGTGTCTCCTTAAATGCCTCCCTGAGTTCTTTCCCATTGTTCATCATTTTACCTTTGTTGAAAGGTCCTCTGGAGCTTTTAATGGGATTTGTCAGCTCTTCTGACTGAATGAAATTGCACCATCCCAAATTTACATCCCTGAGAAAAGCAAAATAGCACATTGTTTAGAAGTAGTAATGTGCTAGTGAATTGAATATGAGAAAAGTTTTATGTTTTTGTTTAATTAACCATGCTTTAAGGGAATTCAGTATGAGAGATTAGTGTTTTAATCAGAATATTCCTATTTTCGTCAGTGTTCTTTTAAAGGGAAAGTTCATACACATTTGAGACTGTCAAAGTGAGTATTGTTTTATTTCTAGGTGTACAGCAATTCACAAATCAAAACAGGAATATAAAATTAGCTTTTCTACCCCATTCATATATTCTTTCTTCACACACTTATTCATTCTACAGTCATCTGTTGCTATGTGTCAGAAGTGTGCAAAGGTATTTGAAGCTCAGAGATGAAAAATACTAGCCCCTTTATCAAAAAGAGTAATAATGGAGTTAGGAAGACAGACAAACAAATTGGATGTGATGCTATGTCTAGATACATGTATTTATATTGACAAATACAGATAAGGGACACCAAATAATAGCCTGGAGGGTACTAGAAAAGGTAACTCCTAAACTAAGTATTAAAGGAGATCTTTAGGGAAGTTGGGGTGGAAAGAATATTCCAGACAAATAGAGTAGCGTGTACAAAGGCAAGGACGCATCCTAGAGAGCAGAGCTCGTGGAAGGAACTCCCATGAGGGAAGCTGACGGATAAAGGGTAGAGGGAATGTCAGAGAGAGAAGTGGGCTGCAGAGAATGACGTGCAGCTCAGGGGCTGCCTCTGGCGGTGGACTTGGGGGTGTTTGTATTGCTCTGTTGTACAGCTCATACTCACTTAACAGTCTGCACAGTTTAGGCTGTTCCCGTTGAAGTGCAATGTTGCCACCCCCTCATCCTCTGCCTCGAAGAAGCTCTGTGGAAGCACCACTGCCCCCAGCTGCGCAAATGCAGAGGCGAACTCAGATTCATTAGTCACTAAATGTAGGAATTGCTCAGCAGCTGCAGGAGGCTCTATTAAGAGGGTTACACTGTAGGAGGGATCATCGCTTTTCTTTTCCGTCATTTTTTCTCCTGTTCCCCCAGCAAACTAATTTTCCATATCCAAACAACTTTGTAAACTGCCTCATTCACGGAGAAATGTTTTGTCCTGTTTTATCCATTTTTAAATGTTTTCATCCAGAGTGATAATGACCTGATAAAAATTACAGTAAACAAAAGTTATGACTCAGAACATGCTTCTTTTGCTCTGGACAGCTATAAAATGTTAGGCAAAGGGAATAATGAACTTACTTCACAGTTGTCAATAATGGCATATCACTGAGTAGAAAGAGTAGGTGTTTGTTCAGATGTGTCATCATTTAGCAAACAAGTAAACTCTAGATGTCAAGACTGTTTAAATCTAAACTGACTTCCCTGGGATTCCGGTCATCCCCCACCATCGTGTAAAAGCCTCTAACAGGTGAACTACTCAAGTGAACGGTTGAACATCATCAAGAAAACTTTCTAAAGTCGAGGCAAACTTATGTACAGTAGAATTCGTGAGTTTTCATTCTACACATAATAATATTTTATAAATATAACCGCCAATATGGCCAGTACCCATAAGAAGACATTAATTTATATCACCCTAACAAGTTCCTGGTGCCCTTTCCCAATTAATACCACCACCTAAGGTCACCACTGTCAGGCTTTTATCACTCTATAATAGTTTTGCCTGATTTAGAATTTTGAATAAATGGAATCGTATAGTGTATACTCTTGCATCTGGCTTCTTCCACTCATAATGTTTCTGAGATTCATCCGTTTTGTTTTTCTATCATACTGTGTAATATCACATTGTATGAATACAATATAACAGGTTATCCTTTTCCCTGTTGATGGACATTTGGGTTATTTCCCACTTTGAACTCCTGCAGATAAAGGTGCTGTGAACATTGTTGTGAACTTATGCTCTCATTTGTGTTGGTTATATACTAGGAATGGAGTTGCTGGATTATAGGGTAGGCATATATTTGACCTTAGTAGAAACTTCCAAAGTGTTTTTCAAAGTGGTCATCTCATTTTCTACTCCTTTTTACACAACATATGAGAATTTCAGTTGCTGCATATTCTCACCAAAATTGACATTGTCTTTTTTTTTTAATTTTAGCCACTCTGATGGGTGTATAGTTGTATCTTATTGTATTACAGTTTTTATCTCCTTGGTGATGTTACACTTCACATGCAAACATATTTTTAAAAAAACAAGAATAATAAAAAAAAATGTATGGTTAAATCTGGGGAACAGGGGTGAAAATGAACTTTGACTGAGCTATTATTGTGGCTTGAAACCAAGAAACATGACTTATATCTTGTTACTTAGTCTTTAATGAGGTATTATTTTCTCCAGTTTTCAGATGAAGAATTTGTGATTAAGAGACATTAAATAAAGCAGGGATAGTAATACTGTTAATTACTTTGCAATGTAGTTGGAAGAAATAAATAAGTTACACACATTTATATACATCATGTTTTTTACATAAAGTACTGAGAATAGCACTTGGCAAGTGAGAAGCACTCCGTATGTTTTTGCTGTTTCGAAACATAATACTACAAATTATAAATAAAAACAAATTAGTTTGTGGCTTTTAAGAACCATCAGGATGTGGTAGACTATAGACTTACCCAGCTGAAGTCAACATGAGGAAGTTTCACAGAATGTTGACTGTGCTACTAGGGATGTGTCCACATTAGCAGTGATAGACACCCTTGAGGAGTTACTAAATGGGTCTGATTGTTCTGAGCTATAGTTATTTTACAGAGCGTGGTTTGGGGAAGTGTCCACATTTCAGAAAGAGGGCCTAAGCTGTCATTGAGTGATGATTTCCCTGCTTCCACCAAACTCTCAGCTGTATCCTACACATGGGATGTTATACTGAGAGCTGGAGAAACAGACTTGTACAGTGGTTATAG